>NW_016819951.1:1111062-1139015 GCF_001698545.2 Rhinopithecus bieti
GGACACAGGAGGGGGAACACCACACATTGGGGCCTATTGTGAGGAGGGGGGAGGGGGAAAGGATAGCATTAGGAGATATACCTAATGTTAATGATGAGTTAATGGGTGCAGCGCACCAACATGGCACATGTATACATATGTAACAAACCTGCATGTTGTGCACATGTACCCTAGAACTTAAAGTATAATAATAATAAAAAAAGAAAAAGTAAATAAGTTAATTAAGTGAAATAGATTAAAAATTTTACTTATATGTATAACAAAGTTATTCATTTCAATGCATTTCCATGCCAAGTGTTTTGCCTAGAGTAGGGACTCAGTATTGGTCAAATGAAATTGATTCCCAGTAGTTTATAATCAAAGCATACACAATAACTTTGTTTCCTTTATGACAGTGGCAAGTTCACATTGTCATAGGTGACTTGCTTAGCTAACTGTAGTTATGTCATCTGTGGGAAAAACCTTAACAATAACAATAAAAAACCATTTTAGCCATAAAATGAAAGCCTTTCTACAATGGATTGTGTCTTTCTCTGCCATCTTAAGTTAAAGTTTGAACAGAATTTCACGTTCTGTACAAGATGCCTAGGGGTTATCTCTTTTACTATTGTCGAACCATGTGGAAAACAGAGGTATCTTGAGGTGCCTTTGCTGATTCAAGAGGAGTATGCTTTTTGAATACTCGCATACAATGCTGTTATTTTCTGTACTTTGCCTCAGTATTAGATAGCACTTCTTGCAGAAAGTGTGCCTTAAGAGCTTTCTTTCTATTTATAATTTATTTGTTAATAATATGTACCGGAAATTGAAATAACTAACACTGTTAAAAGTAAAAGTAAATAAGTCATTAGTGAGTACACTTCCCTAAGAATAAAATACCTTAGGTGGTGACCTTTATATATTTTGGTGCCTCAGGATTCAGGATTCTGTTGAGGGTCTTATTTAACCCAATCTCTCATCCCAGTTGAATGCCACATATGAGTTTGCTTGAAAAAGTTCCCCATGTGTGTGAATGATCATTACAATGTGCTCTGAGAATTCCATGAGCTCAACTGGTGGTCTTTATTTAATGTTAGTTTTTCTAATGGGTGATTTAGGTAATATAACTTTTCTTTGGTTATGTAACATATTAGTAGGAAAACATTAGGATTTAAGGGTAAAACTTCCTAAATAATATTCTCAATATACCACTTGCATAAGTAGTGGATTTTTCAATATTATAAACATTAAATTTTTGATCAAAATTGTCTAAGTGCTATGGTCTTTGCTAAATATCTGATAGATGCCTAAATTTGCATTTACATCTTGTTAAATGTGTAGAATAGTACACATATAGTGACTTAAAGCCAAGTCAGGATTTGGCATAAAAGCCTTACTAGGCCCTTCTGTAAGAGGCAATAAGAGACATTGAGAAAAAAAAAAAAATGAATACATCACTTGTAGTCAACTATACACTCAGAAATTGAATCTCCCTTACAATGAAGTACAATAAGTCATTATTTAAAATAACGAATGAGGAAGTTCAGTGTCACTAACAACATAAAGACTTGATACAGAGCTTCCTAATTTCTTTCTCAATATTTGGGTTCTAGACAACAGCTGTGGGGGTTATAGTGGCATTTCCCTAAATGCTAATATGATTTTGGAAGAGACCTCTGCAATATGGAGAAGTCACAACTTTCATCATTAGTTTAAGCTAAGGCATCTTATCTCACTTCCTCTAAGTCACATAATTCTCATTTTATGTTAATAGAAGTTAAACCTAATTATCAAGGGGAGAGTAGATTTCTAAGTGATAGTCTCTTCTTGAAGAGTTATGAGTGTAACCTGCATTAACACTAGGCCATGTTAAAAAGGCAACTCTTTGAATGTTGAGATAAAAATACATCCCTCTAGTGGAGGGTTATATTTTATCTGTAACTGAGTAATTTGGACTCAAGTGACCTATATTGAGAAATAGATTTAATAGTGAAAAGACTGTGGATTGATGGATCCCTGCCAGGCAGGAACTGAAAGTTCAGAGCATTAGCAGTAGCTGGCAGAATATAGGACATGATGTTATTCCCAAAATTATCAGGAAGAGAAAATATAATAGAGAGGAAAAAATAGTGTGAAACGATTTCTACTCCCACCTCCCCGGATGTTCAAGCTAATGTTTCCTTAGATGAAGTTTTTGCATCAGATTTCACTTTTCAAAAAGTTCAGCCTTTTACAGACTCTCTCCCAGTAAGAAATAAACCGAAAGCTTTTGTTTATTTTTGTAGTGATCACTGTTTCCTCACTATACAATTCTCTGAAGCCCACTTGTTGGTATTCTAAGAAAATTTGCTGCCTCATATGAGATAAAACTAGCATACACGGTAATCTTCCAATATAAAGTTAAGAATGTCTCCTAGTCATCTTGCAAGCTAAGTGTCTCTAATAGCATTGCTTCTCCATGGAAACACTACTTTTGGGAGTAGACTATCTTGGTTCTCTTCCTCTCTCCCTCCCTACTCCTCCCCCCGCCCCGCCTTTTTCCCTCTCTCCTTCCTCCTTTCCTTCCTTTTCTTCCTCCTTTTCTTCCTTTTCTTCCACCTCCCCCTCCCCTTCTTCCTCCCACATTAATTCCTGTAACATTGCTGAAAAAAAATCTGTCCCAGATTTTAAGCACTTTGAAATTCTGATGATAGGAAATGTATCCTGAATTTCATCTGATTATTAAAAAAGAACTGCAGGTTTAATTTCTTAAAATAACTTGCTACTATGTTATTGACTTTATGTCTTCAGAATGTGGCTCAAGTCATCTAAAGTAGGTGGTAAAAATGAAAAGAAAAAAACCAAAACCAAAACCAAACCAAACCAAACCAAACCCAGGCCATATCTCTTCAAAACATAATGCAGACTAGAAACTGTTTCAGAAATTTAGAAACTATATCACTGATTTGTTTTTCTGTACTAGATGCTAAAAAGAATTTAGATGTGTTTGTGGTGCATTATTCTATTTTTAAAGGTGATTTCGTGATGGGCAATCATCTAGCCACAAATGTTCCTCTGAAAGCTGCAGAATCCTGAGTTGGATAAACTTGGCTTCTGAGTAAGTGTGGTGTTGTTCTTTGAACACAGTACTTGCATCTGTAAGATCACCGCCTGCATGATCTAATTATTTCTGGGCTTGGGGTCTATAAACCAGACATTCTGGCACTTGGTTGCTACTTTTCTCAGCATCTGATTTTCTTTTAAGGATGTAAATTGATCCCCCACATAATCCCTAAGACATAAGACAGTCTTAGGCAATACATGACTTCTTATTAAGTAATGACTAATATCATTAAGACAATAAAATATTTCCATAAACAAATCATTAAACCCTTATAAGAGCTAGGTCCAAACTGAAGTCCCATTATCTCAGCCCTTTCAAGTTTTGGGACTGATTTTTTATTTAAATCAGTGATAACTGCAGGCTTAAGCATGTAGGATGGCTTCATTAGATGTTGGTTCCAAGAGAGAGGAAAAAAATGGCCTCTAATGATCCCCCAATTTCTGGCAATCATACCCTGTCAGTGAAAGGAATACAAAAAATATTGAAAGGTGAATAGAAAAATGTGAAGCTTTTAACAGTCTTCTAGATACTGGAGGATTGGCCATTACCATCACTCAACAGCACTAACACCCGTATGCCTTGGCTTGGGCTCATCTTATTTCAAGTCTCTCTGCCTTAAAATCTATGCATACCGATAATGAATTCCAAGACAAAATGCAAAGCATCAAGAAGGGGAGCAGGTAAACATACATGCAAATACGCATGCATATACAATATATACACAAAATAAATGGAGTGTCCCTGGAAGCACACATAACACACTGGCAATGATGACACTGCCTTTAAAATGAAACAGCGAAAGAAGATAAACTTAATATTTCTTTATTTTTTTTGTTTTTTGAGATGGAGTCTTGCTCTGTCACCCAGTCTGGCGTGCAATGCCGCCATCTTGGCTCACTGCAACCTGTGCTTCCCGGGTTCAAGTGATTCTTCTGCCTCAGCCTCCAGAGTAGCTGGGACTACAGGCACACGCCACTATGCCTGGCTAATTTTTTTGTATTTTTAGTAGAGATGGGGTTTCACCACATTGGCCAGGCTGGTCTCATAGTCTCGTACTCCTGACCTCATGATCTGCCCACTTTGGCTTCCCAAAGTGCTGGGATTACAGGCATGAGCCACTGTGACCAGCCTATATGTTCCTTTTTACCTATTTAAATTTTAAAAAGATTGAAAGTACCTACCCCTGTGTAACTATTCATGATTCTAAGCTGGTATTTAAAGTTGATCTTCTCAGTTAGGTATTTCCTAATTGTGCATCAAGTTGGAAAGAAGATGCATGCCCAACTACATTGGCCAGAATCTCTGATACACATGTTGGTTAAATAATTTATTTATAATGTGACAGATAGAAAATGACCAGACTATGCTGGTGATTAGGGTCTAAGTCTTTGTTATTGTAGGTCCATGGATACTCTATTATGAAAGAGGTGAATCAGTGGGACACATTTTTTTTACACCCAACTCCTAGGTTAGTGCATATATGTGTCTTTGTGGAATATTATGGAATGTCTGAACATATTACATAATGTGTAGGAATACTACAATGTGTCTGAACCACACATTGCAATTAATGCTCTAAGGTTAAATAAAAATTTTGAATGGATTAGAAAATATACAGTCTCTATCAGATAGGTATGATTGAGTAAAAATTCACCCAAAATATGTTGACTTAAAATAACAATTGTGTATTTGGCTCATGATTCTGCTGGGCAGTACTAGTGTGTCTTCTCGTGTGTCTGTGGTCAGCTGCGAGTGACCACAGTGGAGCTGTAGCCTGGCTTTGGTGGCTTTGCTGATCAATGTGGGTCTGGCAGGTGTCTGGGACCTCAACTGGCATAATTAGGCTAACTGGCCTCTGACCCACGTTGTCTCTTTTCCTCGTGCAGGCTAGCCCAAGGTTATGCTCATGACTGAGACAGAGTCCCCAGAGACAAAGTGAGAACCCACATTGCTTCTGGAGGCCCAAATCTGGAACAGGCACAAAGCCCCTTTTGCTGATTTCAGTTGGCCAAACATTCCATAGTCAGCCATCATCCAGTGGACTGAGAAATGCACTTTACCTCTTGATGGAGCACCATCAAAACCATATTGCCAGGGGAATGGAAAGGGAGCCATGGTGGCTACATGATCTTGAGTTTTGGGAAAAGGATGCTGCGTGAGGCGAATCACACATATTTTAAAATTAAAAAAATTTTCCACACAGTTTGAAAAGAGTAATTAATTTTAAACTTTGTTTTGGGACTGTGTCATAATTTGATACCTTTTATTTATTTTCACATTCTTCTACCTCAATAATAATAGCTGTTATTTACTGAGCACTCACGACATGCTGGATACTATGCTGCCCAGGAGGCATTTTAGATACATTTACATTTTGCCATTACAATGTAAGGTAGGCATTCTGATTTTTCAGAAGATAAACTAAAAATTTTGTGAATTCAATTATGAGTACACTACATTGGGGTCAGGGATGGGGACTGGGAGAAAGCAAAAGGGAAAATAATTTAAATAATAAGGGCAGTCCAACCAGCCACTCTAGCCAGTGAGTGTACTTCCTATAGGAACTCTGAGTTGGACTCTGTGACTTTGCTGTTGCCTCAGTTAATTACAGCTCCCAGGTGCTTCTGAGGCTGGTGGGATTCTGATATGTTTGTTTCCTCTTATTAATATGGTTGTAAATACCAGCTAGTTCCTTTATCTCATCATCTTCAATCAGAGAAAAAGTGATCAAATTAGTGTTAAAGCAAAAACCATCTATCTTGTATAGACTATGAATTGTAGTTCAATCTCTGGTGTACCACATCACTGGGGAATTTTCATGGGTAATTTTGGTACTATGCATTTTTCCTTGAAGAGCTAAGGAAACTTCAGTAGGATACAAATTCAGTTAACTAGGTTGTATTTTCTGGAAGGGGATTTTAATGTTTGTGTAATAAAATGCCTTTCTAAAGTGGGGTATAAAATATTTATTCTGCAATCTTCAGATGTACTAATTTGGTTAAACACATCAGAAAAATAAGTGACATTACTATGATGATGTCTACAGCAATGCCATTTTGTGGCAGAACTAGACTCTGCATTGTGTTTTATGAATGAATCACTAGTTAATTAAAAAATATTCTGCAGGGAAGATGATAGTTTTGTTATTAAGAAATCTTTGCTGTTGATTATTATAAAGTTAATGTGGAAAACAGTATATAAATTGAAGTGAGCAAACCACATTATCTTGAAAGCATTCTGCTTTTATTTTTTACTGTTTAAATTTTATTAAAATATAATTTACATGGAGAAATGTGCACATGAAATTGGCCATTCAACATGTTTTCACAAACTGAAAACAACTGTGTGACTAGCACTGACAAACAAACATCTTAGAAGCCCGCTCATGCTCCCTTCTAGACACAAATCTTCCTACTCCCCAGAGTAACCACTATTTGGGCTTTTTAATTGTATAGATTAATTTTGCCTGTATTGTATTTCATAGAATAGAATCCTATATAGTATGTACTTCCTGTGTGTGTCTGAGGTCTTTCATTTAGCATTAAGTTTGAAAGATTGGTCCACCAGACTACATGTCATTGCAGATGGTTCATTTGCATTGCTGATGAGTGAGTATACCACCATTAATCCACTAAACTGGGATGAGCATTTGGGTAGTTCCTAGTTTGGGGCTGTATTGGGCCATTTTTGCATGGCTATAAACAGATACCTAAGACTGGGTAATTTATAAAGAAAAGAGGCTTAATTGACTTGTGGTTCTGCAGGCTTTACAAGAGGCACGGTGTTGGCATCTGCCTGGCTTCTGGGGAGGCTTCAGGAAGCTTACAATCATGGTGGAAGACAAAGGGGGAGCAGTCAATCTCACATAGCAGAGCAGGAGCAAGGGAAAAAGAGAGTGTGTGTGTGGAGGGGTGCCACACACTTTTAAATGACCAGATCTCCTGTGAACTCAGAGCAAGAACTCATTTATCACCAAGGGAATAGTCCAAGCCATTCATGAGGGATTCGCCCTTATGATCCAAACGCCTCCCACTAAGCCCCACCTCCAACACTGGGGATTATGTTTCATAAATACTTTAATATATCTTTTTATGAACACATGTCATATTTCTGTTGTGAATAAGAATGGACGTTTGGGTTATGGAGTGTGCATGTTTACATCTTTGGTAAGAAACATCACTTCTCAAAAGTGGTTGCCAATTCACTGCCATCAGAAGTATATGAGAGCTCCTAGTTCTTGGTAGTTTTCTTCTTTTTTATCTTAGCTAGTATGATTTCCTCTTACTTAAAACACTGTAATGATTAAAGTTTTTTGTACTAAATATATATAATCTCAATGTTTCAGGTTAACAACTCTAAGAAGATAATTATTAAAAGACACCTCTGATGATTCAAGGGAAGGTATTACTCTTTAAAGTATCACACTAAACTCACCTTCATGAAAATATGACACAGAATCATTAAAATTTAATTTAAAAGTGATGGTAGCTGGTTTGTGTTTATCTTTTGGTCTTCTTTATCTTTTCAAACCATTAGTAGTGACTAATCTATACTGTCAACTTATTTAAAAATACTCAATGCAAAAGAATCTTTTTCTTTTCCTCATTGTGTCGAATGACTTTGGTTTTCTTTCCTAACTATGACCAAAGTCTCAAGTTAGAAAACAGTATTTTCAAAGCAGTCTTGTGCATTACAATCCTGTGACACAATTCTATGCAGAAGAAATGCCTGTGGTTTTATTATCTTAGCATATGCCTCAAAGAAGATGCCCATCTGTACATGCAAGTTTCCCTTTTGCATCTGAAAAGATAAAATGTCTCTCAAAATAGTAACTCTCTCAAGGGCATGTAATTTTTGGAGAATTGAAGGTTTCATCAGTATTTTGTTTGGGAGCTATGACTTATAAAGTCAGTAATAGAATTCTTGTGAATTGCTTAACTAAATTAGGAATTTAAAAGTTAAAATTACAGAAACTATAGGGAGGCACTCTTCAAAGTCAATAGTGGTATGACTTTAAAGTCACCGTTTCTCAGTTGTAAGTATTGTGCTGCAATACAAAAGGCTTTATCAATCAAGGATATAGTCATTTTCAGATAATGTCAACTATTTTGACTTAACATTAGTGCACAGATGAACTATTAATTATTTTAGTTATTCATTTAAAATAAACCTTATGAAAAGAAACTTTATATGCAGGTCATGACAGTTCTGAGGTGTTTTATTTATTTATTTATTTATTTATTTATTTAGAGACAGAGTATTGCTCTGACCAGGCTGGAGTGCAGTGGCGTGCTCTCGGCTCACTGCAACCTCTGCCTCCCAGGTTCCAGTGATTCCCCTGCCTCAGCCTCCTGAGTAGCTGGGACTACAGGTGTGTGCCACCACACCCAACTGGTTTTTTTTTTTTTTGTATTTTAGTGGAGACAGGTTTTCACCATGTTGGCCAGGATGGTCTCAATCTCCTGACCTTGTGATCCACCCGCCTTGGCCTCCCAAAGTGCTGAGATTACAGGCGTAAGCCACTGCATCTGGCCGTGTATTCTAATCTTATGGGTGAATAGCATCCGATATGAACAGAATATCTTTGAAACTTGTAAGCCAAACTTGCAGCTTTGAGGAAGATAAAGAAACCATTTACCAAACAATATGGAAAACACTAAAATCCCCAAAGAAAGAGAAAATTAAATGTAGCTTTTACTAAGAATTTACCATATTAACATGTTTAGCATCCTACCTGGCACATAAGTGCCCAATGAATGATAACCAAAAGAAAAAACAATAATGTTAAGTGTGGCTACTGGCTCTATTTTACAAATAAAGATGTTGAAACTCAAAGGGATTAGAATAAATAATTTGTTCAAATCATACAACTGATAGGTTTGAGAGGTAGGATTCAAACTTATTAAACAAGACTTGTCAAGTGCTTCCAAGATGGCCGAATAGGAAAAGCTCCGGTCTGCAGCTCCCAGCGAGATCGACACAGAAGATGGGTGATTTCTGCATTTCCAACTGAGGTACCTGGTTGGAATGGTTGGACAGTGGGTGCAGCCCACAGAGGGTGAGCTGAAGGAGGGTGGGGTGTCACCTCACTCAGGAAGCGCAAGGGGTCAGGGGATTTCCCTTTCCCAGCCAAGGGAAGCTGTGACAGACTCTACCTGGAGAAACAGTACTCTCCTGACCAAATACTGTGCTTTTCCCACAGTCTTAGCAAACAGCAGACCAGGAGATACCCTCCCTTGCCTGGCTCAGTGGGTCCCATGCCCACAGAGCCTTGCTCACTGCTAGCACAGCAGTCTGAGTTCGACCTGTGACTCTGCAGCTTGATAGAGGGAGGGGCGTCCACCATTACTGAGGCTTGAGTAGCTCACAGTGTAAACAAAGAGGCCAGGAGGCATGAAATGGGTGGAGCCCACCACAGCTTAGCAAGGCCTACTGCCTCTATAGATTCCACCTCTGGGGGCAGGGCATAGTAGAACAAAAGGCAGCAGACAGCTTCTGCAGGCTTAAATGTCCCTGTCTGACAACTCTGAAGAGAGCAGTGATTCTCTCAGCACCACGTTCGAGCTCCAAGAATGGACAGACTGACTCCTCAAGCTGGTCCCTCAACCCCATGTAGCCTGACTGGGAAACATCTCCCAGTAGGTGCTGACAGACACCTCAAATAGGCGGGTGCCCCTCTGGGATGAAGCTTCCAGAGGAATGCTCAGGCAGCAATATTTACTGTTCTGCAGCCTCTGCTGGTGGCTACAACAGACTTGCAGCTGAGGAGTCTGTTAGAAGGAAAATTAACAAACAGAAAAGAATAGCATGAACATCAACAAAAAGGACATCCACACCAAAAACCCATCTGTAGGTCACCAATATCAAAGACCAAAGGTAGATAAAACCACAAAATAGGGAGATACCATAGCAGAAAAGCTGAAAATTTTAAAAAACGGAGTGCCTCTTCTCCTCCAAAGGATCACAGCTCCTCACCAGCAAGGGAACAAAACTGGATGGAGAATGAGTTGGATGAGCTGACAGAAGTAGACTTCAGTAGGTCAGTAATAACAAACTTCTCCGAGCTAAAGGAGCATGTACTAACACATCACAAGGAAGCTAAAAACCTTGAAAAAAGATTAGATGAATGGCTAACTAGAATAAACAGTCTAGAAAAGACCTTATATGACCTGATGGAGGGGAAAACCACGGCACAAGAATTTCGTGACACATGCACAAGCTTCAGTAGCCGATTCAATCAAGTGGAAGAAAGGATATCAGTGATTGAAGATCAAATTAATGAAATAAACTGAGAATACAAGATTAGAGAAAAAAGAGTGAAAAGAAATGAACAAAGCTTCCAAGAAATATGGGGCTATGTGAAAAGACCAAATATACGTTTGATTGGTGTACCTGAAACTTATGGGAAGAATGGAACCAAGTTAGAAAACACTCTTCAGGATATTATCCTGGAGAACTTCCCTAACCTAGCAAAGCAGGCCAACATTCACATTCAGGAAATACAGAGAACACCACAAAGATACGCCTCGAAAAGGGTAACCCCAAAACACGCAATTGTCAGATTCACCAAGGTTGAAATAAAGAAAAAAATGCTGTGGGCAGCCAGAGAGAAAGATCGGGTTACCCACAAAGGGAAGCCCATCAGACTAACAGCAGATCTCTCAGCAGATACCCTACAAGTCAGAAGAGAGAGGGGGCCAATATTCAACATTCTTAAAGAAAAGAATTTTCAACCCAGAATCTCATATCCAGCCAAACTAAGCTTCATAAGTGAAGGAGAAATAAAATCATGTACAGACAAGCAAATGCTGAGAGATTTTGTCACCACCAGGCCTGCCTTTCAAGAGCTCCTGAAGGAAGCACTAAACATGGAAAGGAACAACCAGTACCAGCCACTGCAAAAACATGCCAAATGGTAAAGACCATCGACGTTATGAAGAAACTGCATCAATTAACAGGCAAAATAACCAGCTAACATCATAATGGCAGGATGAAATTAAAACATGACAATATTAACCTTACATGTAAATGGGCTAAATGCCCCAATTAAAAGACACAGACTGGCAAATTGGATAAAGAGTCAAGAATAATTGGTGTGCTATATTGAGAGACCCATCTCACGTGCAAAGATGCACATAGGCTCAAAATAAAGGGATGGAAGAAGATCTACCAAGCAAATGGAAAACAAAAAGAAAGCAGGGGTTGCAATCCTAGTCTCAGATAAAATGGACTTTAAACCAACAAAGATCAAAAGAAACAAAGAAGACCACTCCATAATGGTAAAGAGATCAATTCACCAAGAAGAGCTAACTATCCTAAATATATATGCACCCAATGCAGGAGCACCCAGATTCATAAAGCAAGTCCTTAGGGACCTGCAAAGAGACTTAAACTCCCACACAATAATAATGGGAGACTTTAACACCCCATTGTCAATATTACACAGATCAATGAGACAGAAGGTTACCAAGGATATTCAGGACTTCAACTCAGCTCTGGACCAAGCAGACCTAATAGATATCTACAGAATTCTACACCCCAAATCAACAGAATATACATTCTTCTCAGCACCACATTGCACTTATTCTAAAATTGACCACATAATTGATAGTAAAACACTCCTCAGCAAATGTAAAAGAATAGAAATCACAACAAACTGTGTCTCAGACCATAGTGCAATCAAATTAGAACTCAGGATTAATAAACTCACTCAAAACCACACAACAACATGGAAACTGAACAACCTGCTCTTGAATGACTACTGGGTATATAACGAAATGAAGGGAGAAATAAAGATGTTCTTTGAATCCAATGAGAACAAAGACACAATGTACCAGAATCTCTGGGACACATTTAAAGCAGTGTGTAGAGGGAAACTTACAGAACTAAATGCCCACAAGAGAAAGTAATGAAGATCTAAAATCGACACCATAACATCACAATTAAAAGAGCTAGAGAAGCAAGAGCAAACAAATTCAAAAGCTAGCAGAAGCCAAGAAATAACCAAGATCAGAGCAGAACTGAAGGAGATAGAGACACAAAAAACCCTTAAAAAAATCAATGAATCCAGGAACTAGTGTTTTGAAAAAATCAACCAAATGGCTAGACCATTAGCAAGACTAATAAAGAAGAAAAGAGAAGAATCAAATAGATGCAATAGAAAATGATAAAGGGGATATCACCACCAATCCCACAGAAATACAAACTACCATCAGAGAATACTATAAACACCTCTATGCAAATAAATTAGAAAATCTAGAAGAAATGGATGAATTCCTGGACACATACACCCTCCCAAGACTAAACCAGGAAGAAGTTGAATCCCTGAATAGACCAATAACAGGCTCTGAAATTGAGGCAATAATTAATAACCTACCAACCAAAAAAGTTCCAGGACTTCACGGATTCACAGCCAAATTCTACCAGAGATACAAAGAGGAGCTGGTGCCATCCCTTCTGAAACTATTTCAATCAATAGAAAAGAGGGAATCCTCCCTAACTCATTTTGTGAGGCTAGCATCATCCTGACACCAAAGCCTGGTAGAGACACAACAATAAAAGAGAATTTTAGGCCAGTATCCCTGCTGAACATCAATGTGAAAATCCTAAATAAAATACTGGCAAACCAAATCCAGCAGGACATCAGAAATCTTATCCACCACGATCAAGGTGGCTTCATCCCTGGGATGCAAGGTTGGTTCAACATATGCAAATCAATAAATATAATCCATCACATAAACAGCACCAGCGACAAAAACCACACGATTATCTCAATAGATGCAGAAAAGGTTTTTGATAAAATTCAGCACGCCTTCATGCTAAAAACTCTGAATAAACTAGGTATTGATGGAATGTATCTCAAAATAATAAGAGCTATTTATGACAAACCCACAGCCAGTAACATACTGAATGGGCAAAAACTGGAAGCATTCCCTTTGAAAACTGGCAGAAGACAAGGAAGCCCTCTCTAACTACTCCTATTCACCATAGTGTTGGAAGTTCTGGCAAGGGCAATCAGGCAAGAGAAAGAAATAGAGGGTATTCAATCAGGGAAAGAGAAAGTCAAATTGTCTCTGTTTGCAGATGCCATGATTGTATATTTAGAAAACCCCATGGTCTCAGCCCAAAATCTCCATAAGCTGATAAACAACTTCAGCAAAGTCTCAGGATACAAAATTAATTTGCAAAAATCACAAGCATTCCTATATACCAAGAACAGACAAACAGCCAAATCATGAGTGAACTCCCACTCACAATTACTACAAAGAGAATAAAATACCTAGGAATCCGACTTGCAAGGGATGAGAAGGACCTTTTCAAGGAGAACTGCAAACTCCTACTCAACGAAATAAAAGAGGACACAAGCAAATGGAAGAATATTCCATACTCATGAATAGGAAGAATCAATATCGTGAAAATGGCCATACTGCCCAAAGTAATTTACAAATTCAATGCCATCTCCATCAAATTGCCAATGACTTTCTTCACAGAATTGGAAAAACTACTTTAAAGTTCCTATGGAACCAAAAATAGCCTGCATAGCCAAGACAATCCTAAGCTAAAAGAACAAAGCTGGAAGCATCATGCTACCTGACTTCGAACTATACTACAGGGCTACAGTAACCAAAACAGCATGGTACTGGTACCAAAACAGAGAGACAGACCAATGGAACAGAACAGAGGCCTCAGAAATAATACCACATGTCTACAACTATCTGATCTTTGACAAACCTGACAAAAGCAAGCAATGGGTAAAGGATTCCCTATTTAATAAATGCTGCTGGGAAAACTGGCTAGCCACATATAGAAAGCTGAAAGTGGATTCCTTCTTTACACTGTATAGAAAATTAACTCAAGATGGATTAAAGACTTAAATGTAAGACCTAACACCATAAAACCCCTAGAAGAAAATCTAGGTAATACCATTCAGGACATAGGCATGGGCAAAGACTTCATGACTAAAACACAAATAACCATGGCAACAAAAGTCAAAATTGACAAATGGGATCGAATTAAACTAAAAAACTTCTGCACAGCAAAAGAAACTAGCATCAGAGTGAACAGGCAACCTACATGATGGGAGAAAATCTTTGCAATCTGCCCATCTGACAAAGGGCTACTATCCAGAATCCACAGAGAACTTAAACAAATTTACAAGAATAAAACAAACAACCCCATCAAAAAGTGGTCAATGGATATGAACAGACACTTCTCAAAAGAAGACATTTATACAGCCAACAGACATATGAAAAAATTCTCATCCTCACTGGTCATCAGAGAAATGAAAATCAAAACCACAATGAGACACCATTTCACACCAGTTAGAATGGTGATCATTAAAAAGTCAGGAAACAACAGATGCAGGAGAGGATGTGGAGAGATAGAAATGCTTTTACACTGTTGGTGGGAGTGTAAATTAGTTCAACCATTGTGGAAGACAGTGTGGCAATTCCTCAAGGATCTAGAACCAGAAATACCATTTGACCCAGCAATCCCATTACTGGGTATATACCCAAAGGATTACAAATCATGTTATTATAAAGGCACATGCACACATATGTTTATTGTGGTACTATTCACAATAGCAAAGACTTGGAACCAACCCAAATGTCCGTCATGCATAGAATGGATTAAGAGAATGTGGCACATATACACCATGGAATGCTATGCAGCCATAAAAAAGGATGAGTTCATGTCCTTTGCAGGGACATGGATTAAGCTGGAAACCATCATTCTAAGCCAACTATCACAAGGATGAAAAACCAAACGCTGCATGTTCTCACTCATAGGTGGGAGTTGAACTACAAGAACACATGGAAACAGGGCGGAGAGCATCACACACAGAGGCCTGTTGAGGGTTGTGGGGCCGGGGCAGGATAGCATTAGGAGGAATACCTAATGTAAATGACGAGTTGATGGGTGCAGCAAATGAACATGGCATATGTATAGCTATGTAACAAACCTGCACATTGTGCACATATACCCTAGAACTTAATGTATAATTAAAAAAAAAAAAAAAAAAACCCAAGACTTGTCACCTTTCATCTATCTAAATGATGAAGATGAAAAACATTATAATATAGTCAGTATTTGTTTTGTGTGGTAGTGACATGCACAAATTTCATTCACCACCAGTTAATTTACTAACACCAGCCCTCCAAAAACAGTTTCAAATTTCAGTTACCACAGAATATTAACTGTAATTGTGTGAATTCCAGTCTTCTCTTACTAGTTCTTCAATCCACAAATCCCTACATAAATAACAGATGAGCATCATAACTAGAAACCCATGATGTCATTCTTTTCAAAGCCCATTGGCAATTGGTCACTTTGCACCTGTTATTTAGATTATGCACAGACAGCAATGCATGTAGTTGTGTTGCCTCTTGTCTGCCAGTGATAGAACCACAGGACATTTTACAGAAATGAATAGCTGAATTAAGAAATTGGCCAATAAATATGAAAATGAAGAAAGGAAACAAAAAACGATAATACTGGAACTGAAATGAAAATTGAATGTGGGTGAAATCAGAGAAGAAAGAGCTAACTGTGGGAACATTAACACTACCACCATTTGAGAGATTCTACATATATAGCCAGCGGAACTTAGTGAAGGTGAACTTGTCAATGTAAACGAGAAAAGTGATCGATGTGAATGTATGAAGATGTCCCAGAGAAAGTGACATTAGGAAAAAATTTTCACATTCAAGAAACTCCTGAAGATATTTCATGACATTGAAATCCTGAAGGATAAAATGTTGGAAGCCAACTGAGACTTAAAATGGAGTATGACAATTTGCCAAGGTATAGAAAAGATTCGGCTTGAGTATAGAAGTTCTGTGATGAGAAGAGGAAGGCAAGCACTGGTTAAACTACTCTTGATAAGTTTGTTTGTTTGGTTTTAGAGTTGGGGTCTTGCTCTGTTGCTCAGCCTAGAGTACAGGGGCGCAATCATAGCTCATTGAAGCCTCAAACACCTGGGCTCAAGAGATCCTCCCATGTCAGCCTCCCAAGTAGCTGGGATTACAGGTGTGCGCCACTGCACTTGGATAATTTTTTTATGTATTTTTTTTTTTTTAGAGGTGAGGTCTCTCTGTGTTGCCCAGGATGGTTTTGAACTTCTGGGTTCAAGCAATCCTCTTGCCTTAGCCTCCCAAGTAGTTGGGATTACAGGCACAAGCCACCATGCCCAACTTTTTGTTTTCCTTTTAACAGAGAAATAAAATACCTTGTCTTATCTCAGGCTATCATAACAAAATACAATAGACTCGGTGATTTAAACAACAGGAATTTATTTCTCATAGTTCTGGAGTCTTGGAAGTTTAAAATCAAAGGGCTGGCTAAGTAGATTTGATTCCAAGGCTTCTTCTCTCAGTTTATAGGCAGCTGTTATCTCACTGTGTCACGTGATCTCTTCTTTATGCAAGTTAGGGAGGAGAGAGATCTCTTTCTCCTTCTCTTCTTATAAGGTCACCAATCATGTAAGATAAGATTCACCCTGAAGACCTCATCTGACTTTAGTTACCTCCTAAAAGCCCTATTTTCAAATACAGTCACTTTGAGGATTAAAGTTTCAACATATGAATTTGAGGAGGGAACACAATTAAGTTTATGGCACACCTTACTTTTCAATGTTTCTAATGTTTAGTGTTCTACTAAATATTTGCATTTTACTGTCTTTTAAATTTCTTATACATTTATAACTGAGAGTAAGTTTTAATGATTTAACAAAAGTTTTGAAGGTCAGAGAATAATTGTCATTTTCTATTGGTTATTAAGATCCCTTTGCACAGTTTCAGTTTGTGTGGTCATTTTTATACTCTTAGATTGCCTAGCAAAGGAGGGACCACTTGGGCTGAGTGCTGGTGACTTTGCAGTGAGGTGAGCATTCTCAAACAAGGCTAGCAGGAGTAGAAATTAATAAATCAAACTCCTCATTTACGATAAGTTGACTGAATGTAACAGGGAATGGAAAAAATTACCATTTCTGGCCTAGTAATTTTACTACTTGGATTATGTCACCTGGAAATAGAGACATAGTCAGATATTTATGTACCAGGATGTTTATTTTCAGCATCAAAGATTGCTACATTAGCTGAAGAGGTAATGTGGCTTCAGATACAGACTAATAGAAGACAGACATAAGGAAATTTTCTCAAATACAAAACGAAGATTATGGATTCAGAACAAGTCCAAATTGTTCTCAGTATGTGTGGGTAATATATTATATATAGCTATTATAATATTATATATATTATTATATAATATATATAATATATATATATATTATATATTATATTATATGATATATATTATATATATATCTTATATTATATATATATAATATATATTATTATATATATTATATATATATTATAATAATATATATAATATATATAATATATATTATATATATATATATGTTTTGAGACAGAGTTTTACTTTTGTCACTGATGCTGGAGTGCAATGGTGTGATCTTGGCTCACTGCAACCATCGCCTCTCGAGTTCAAGCGATTCTCCTGCCTCAGACTTTCGAATAACTAGGAGTACAGGCACCCACCACCATGCCCAGCTAATTTTTGTATTTTTAGTAGACACGGGGTTTCACCATGTTGACCAGGCTTGTCTCGAACTCTCCTGACCTGAGGTAATCCACCTGCCTCAGCCTCCCAAAGTGCTGGGATCCCTGGTGTGAGCCACCGCTATGCGAGTTATATGTATTTTTAAACAATGAACACAGTTTCTGAGATCTGACTCTTAGCACTGCCTAGCAGGTTTCTTGACCATGTACAAACCAGATTGTCTTATTCTCCTTCCCACAACTCTCAAAAGCCTTCTTGATCCAGTCAGAATGAATCCCAGATTCTCTACAGTGGCTGATAAGGTCTTCTAGGAGTAGAGACCTTGACCAATCCTTTAACTTCCTTTCCTACTGCATTGATTATCTTTCTGTTTCATTTCACCTCAGAAGTTTGTCACCAGTTTTTTCTGCATTTAGAAGACAGCACCCACATTCTCATGGGGTTGACTCCCTTTATACCTCTGGATCTCAGCTCAACTCTCCTGTCTTCCTAAAAGGCTCTTTGAGCTTCTTCTCCTCATCTCCAATCACTCTATCATTTTACTCTATTTTATTTTCTTCCTAATCTTGTTCTGTTTTAGGATAGGTTGACCAGGAATCAGAGTATGAAACAAAGTTCTGAGTGCAGGAAGCTTACTGGAGAAATGATCCAGGGAGCAGGAGAAACAGATAAGCTTGATGAACAGGGAAATAAAGAAAGTCAATATAAGGATGAGTTATAGGGTTGGCTGCTATTAAGGGACACTCTGGTGCTAGACCCTTTGAAATGTGTTTCTGAGGTATTAATCCTGAGGATAGAGAAACATTTATCTGTATATTTCCAGCCCCCAGGAGTCAGAAGTATCTCCATGGCATCAACTATCTCACATTTCCAAGAATTAAGCAACTTCTTGTAGGCACCCCGTGGCATAGTGTCTTAGATAAATTTGGGTCAGGAAGCAAGAGGTACATAAAGTGGGGCAAAATTTCACCTTCAAAGAACTCTTGGGTATATTCTATGACACAGAAAATGAAAAGCATAAAATGTTGGAAATTGATCTGACTTTAAAAAGGCATGAGTCACTGTAAGGTTGTACCAGTATGAAGCTCATCAAAACTTGGGACAGGCCATTATGGTATCAGTGGCTAGAGTGAGAGATGGTACAAAGAAGTTATATAAAGTGCTGTAGAAGAGGCATCTGATACATCATCAGAAATTATGTATGCATACACTTGAGTATTGTCCATCTCTAAATGTCAGGAGAACATGATTATCAAGGATGACTACATGAGCAGAACATTATATTCCTAGATTTGGCCTGTGCCCTTGAAGGGTCTAAAGTTATTCCTGGCTAATAGCATCTTCTGGCTCTTAGCAAGTCCAGAAGCAAATCCCACATGGTGAAAAGTATCCCCAGTATAATCCCCTAGGGTTCAAATTCACTGAGGTCAACCAATAGGAGTCCAAAAACCACCATGGGTGAGAGTCAGCAAAAGCAAGCAAACAATCAGATTTAGACACCTAATTATTTAATATGGGAATATCCAAAACAAAATACAAAATTACTTTATGAAATATTTAAAGAAATAAAAGATGAAATAAAAATAAGTGAGCAATAAGGAAGCTATTTAAAATAATCAGGTATTTACCAAGTAAAAGTCTATTTTTGCATCCAGTATGGCCAACTCTTTGATGTTAGAACTGTGCTAGAAAAGACAAATATGTGGTTAATGTATGTAAATCAATAGAAAAAAAATTAATTAAAAAATTATTAGGCTGAACAGACCAATAACAAGTAGTGAGATCAAAGTCCTAATAAAATGTCTACCAGTGATGAAAAGCTCAGGACCCAGTATCTTCACTGCTAAATTCTACCGAACATTTAAAGAACTAATACCAATCCTACTCAAACTATTCCAGAAAAATGGAGGAGGAGGGAATACTTCCAAGCTCATTCTACAAGGCCAGTATTACTCTAATACCAAAACCAGACAAAGACACATCAAAGAAACAAGCAAACAAACACTACAGACCAACATCCCTGATGAATATTGATGCAACAAGCCTTAACAAAGTATTAGAAAATTAAATTCAACAACACATTAAAAAGGTCATTCATCATGACCAAATGGGATTTATTACAAGGATGCAAGAATGATTCAATATATGCAAATCAATCAGCGTGATACATCGTACTAACAAAATGAAGGAGAAAAACCATGTGATCATTTCAATTGATGGTGAAAATTTTTTTTAAAATTCGACATCCTCTCATGATAAAAACTTTAAAAATACTGGTAATACTGGTAAAAATGTATTTCAACATAATAAAAGCCATAGCGACAGACTCATAGCTAGAATCATACTGAATGGGGAAAGACTGAAAGCCTTTCCTCTAAAATGGGGAACATGACAAGCATGTCTACTTTCACCAGTGCTATTCAACATAGTACTGGAAATCCTAGCTAGAGTAATCAGACAGGAGAAAGATATAAAGGACATTAAAAACCCATTTATGCCTAGTGTTCCATTATTGGAACACTAAACGTGTGGGAGTTATTTATATCCTACTGCTTAAGGTCATCAACGAAGTCTAATTTTTCAAATTAAAAAAATTGCAACCTCAGGCATAAATGGGTTAAAATGGAAGATGTCTAATTATCCTTGTTTGCAGGTTATGATCTCACATTTGGAAAAACCTAAAGACTCCATCAAAAAACTGTTAGAACTGATAAACAAATTCAGTAAATTTGTAGCACACAAAATCAACATAAAAAATTAGTAGTATATCTATATGCCAATAGTGAACAATCAGAAAAAGAAATCAAGAAAGTAATCCCATTTACAATAGCTACAAGTACAATTAAATACTTAGGAACTAATTTAACCAAGAAATATCTCTACAATGAAAACTATAAAACATTGATGTCAGAAATTAAAGATGCAAAAAAAGAAAAGATATTCCATGTTCATGCATTGGAAGAATCAATATTGTTAAAGCATCTATACTACTCAAAGTAATGTACAGATTTATTGCAAAGACCCAGAATAGCCAAAGCTATCCTAAGTTTTGGCTAAAATGAATAAAACTGGAAGAATTACATTACGTGACTTCAAATTATACTACGGATCTATAGTAACCAAAGCAGCATTGTACTGGCTTAGAAACATACACGTAGACCAATGGAAAAGAATAGAGAACCCAGAAATCCCTACAGTGTACTCATTTTTTACAAAAGTGCCAAGAACGTACCTTGGGGGAAAGAACAATTTCTTCAACAAGTGGTGCTGAAAAACTGGATATCTAGATTCAGAAGAATAAAACTAGACTACTATCTCTCACCATACAGAAAATAACACAAAATGAACTAAAGACTTTAGTCTAGGACCTCAACCTATGAAACTACTACACAAAAACACTGGGGAAAACTCTTGAGGACATTGGACTGGGCAATGATTTCTTGAGTAATGCCCTACAAGTAAAGGCAACCAAAGCAAAAATGGACATATGGGATTACATGAAGTTAAAAAGCTTCTGAACAGCAAAGGATGCAATCAACAAAGTGAAGAGCAACCAACAGAATTAGAATCAGAATCTTGCAAACTACCTATTTGATAAGAGACTAATAACCAGAATGTATAAGGAGCTCAAACAACTCTATAGGAAAAAAAAAAAATGTTCTGATTTAAAAATGGGCAAAAAATCTGACTAGACATTTCTCAGAAGAAGACATACAAATGACAGACACAAGAAAAGGTGCTAAACATCATCATGAGAGAAATGCAAATTTAAACTACAATGGGATGTTATCTCACCCCAGTTGAAATGGTTTATATTCAAAAGACAGAAAATAACAAATGCTGCTGAAGATGTGGAGAAAAGGGAGCCCTTGTACACTGTTGGAGGGAATGTAAATTAGTGCAACAACTATGGCGGACAGCTTGGAGTTTCCTCAAAACACTAAAAAATACAGCAACTATGTGATCTAGCAATCCCACTGCTAGGTGTATACCCAAAAGAAAGGAAATCAGATATTGAAAAGATACCTTTACTCTCATTTTTTTTTTGCAGTATGATTCACAATAGCGAAGATTTGGAAATAACCTAAGTGCCAATCAATAGACAAATGGATAAAGAAAATGTGGTACATATCCATAATGGAGTACTATTCAGCCATAAAAAACAATGTGATAGCCTAGACAATCCTAAGCAAAAAGAACAAAGCTGCAGGCATCACTCAATCTGACTTCAAACTATACTACAAGGCTACAGTAACCAAAACAGCATGATACTGGTACCAGAACAAACATATAGACTAATGGAACAGAACAGAGACCTCAGAAACAGCATCACATATCTACAACTATCTGATCTTCAACAAGCCTGACAAAAACAAGCAATGGGAAAAAGATTCCCTATTTAATAAGTGGTGCTGGGAAAACCAGGTAGCCATAGGCAGGAACTCGAAAGTAGACCCCTTTCTTATACCTTATATAAAAATTAACTCAAGGAGTATTAAAGACTTAAATGTAAAACCCAAAACCATAAAAACCCTGAAGAAAACCTAGGCAATACCGTTCAGGATATAGGCATGGGCAAAAACTTTATGATGAAAACCCTAAAAGCAACTGCAACAAAAGCCAAAATTAATAAATGGGATATAATTAAACTAAAGAGTTTCTGCATAGCAAATAAACTAGCATCAGAGTGATCAGGCAACATACAGAATGGGAGAAAATAGTTTGCAGTCTACCCATCTGACAAAGGTCTAATATCCAGAATCGACAAGGAACTTAAATTTACAAGAAAAAAGCAACCCCATCAAAAAGAGGCCAAAGGATATGAACAGAAACTTCTCAAAAGAAGACATTTATCCAGCCAACAACCATGCAAAAAAGCTCAACATCACTGATCACCAAAGAAATGCAAATCAAAACCACAATGAGATACCATCTCACATCAGTCAAAATGCAATTATTAAAAAGTCAAGAAACAACAGATGCTGGCAAGGCTGTGGAGAAATAGGAATGCTTTTACACTGTTGGTGGGAGTGTAAATTAGTTCAACCATTGTGGAAGACAATGTGGGGATTCCTCAAGGATCTAGAACCAGAAATACCATTTGACTCAGCAATCCTATTATGGGTATATACCCAAAGGAATATAAATCATTCTACTATGAAGACACATGCACATGTATGTTCATTGCAGCACTGTTTACAATAGCAAAGACATGGAATCAACCCAAATGCCCATCAATTATAGACTGGATGAAGAAAATGTAGTACATATACACCATGGAATACTATACAGTCATAAAGAAGAATGAGAGCATGTTCTTTGCAGGGACGTGGATGAAGTTGGAGGCCATCATCCTCAGCAAACTAACACAGGTACAGAAGACCAAGCACCTCATGTTCTCACTCATAAGTGGGAGTTGAACAAAGAGAACACACGGACACAGGGAGGGGAACAACAAACACCAGGGCCTGTCGGGGGTGGGGAGCAAGGGGAAGTAGAGCATAAGGACAAATAGTGAATGCATGTGGGACTTAAAACCTAGATGATGGGTTGATAGATGCAGCAAACCACCATGGCACATATGTACCGAAGAAACAAACCTGTACGTTCTGCATACGTATCCAGAACTTAAAGTAAAATAAAAAACACACAAAAGCAATCTGATCCTGTCATTTGCATCAATGTGGATGGGACTGGAGGTCATTATGTTCAATGAAATAGGACAGGCATGGAAAAACAAACTTTGCATACTCTCACATATTATGGGAGCTGAAAATTAAAACAACTGAACTCAAAGAGATAGGGAGTAAAAGGATGATTCCCAGAGCCTGGGAAAGGTAGTGGTAGTCCTTGCTGGGGAGAGTGGGGATGGTTAATGGTTACAAAAACAGTAGGAAAGAATGAATAAGATCTCATATTTGATAGCACAACAGTGTGACTATAGTCAATAATAATTTATATATTTAAAAATAACTAAAAGAGTATAATAGGATTGTTTATCACACAAAGGATCGATGTTTGAGGTGATGGATACCCCCATTTGCCCTGATGTAATTTTATATACTGAAGGACTGTATAAAATAACTCATGTATACGCTTGCTATGTACCCGAATTTTTTTAATTTAAAATATTCTTTGAGACAAAAATCATTTACTAAAAGTAAATCTCAACTCACTAGAAGATATAATTCTAAATATGTATGTACTTTACAAAATAGTCTCAACATATATAAAGCAAAAATTGCTACAACTACAGAAAGAAACCGACAAATCTAACATCACAGTAGGAGATTTACAGAACTTTATCCTTTACTGAAAGGTCTGTCAGGCATCCATCTCATTAGAATTGTCTGTTTTGTTAATCTTTTTAATAGTGCTGATTCCTTAAAATGGGCTGAGTCTTGCTCTTTGGCCTAGATCATGGTAAGATTTTATGAAAGTTTCACATTGGTTTAAGAAGAATGTGGCTTATCAACTTGATAGGCACAAGACATAACTCTAAACATATATGTATTTCATAAAATCGTCTTCTATAGATTCAGGCTTATTAATTATATCATTCAAACCTTGTATAGTTTAGCTTTATAAATTTCTTTTTTCAAACCAAGAAAACACCAGATTTAGATGGCTTTATAGGATATTCTACAAAACTTCATGGAACAAATCATTGCAATTTTATAAAAATTATTTCACAAGACACGAAAAAAGGATACTATCACATAATTTCATTCTATGATCCAAAATGGAAACAAGAAGTGATCTTACTCAAAATATAAGTGCAAAGACATTACCCCAAATATTAGAAAAATAAAATTCAGCAATCTGTTTTAGAAAAATAAAATTCAGCAATCTACACAAAGGGTAATGCACCAAAACTAAGCTGAGTTTATTCCAAAAATTCACAAGTGAGTTAAAATTAAAAGTTTATTCATGTAATTTCCACATTAATGTATTTAAGGATTAAAACAACATGATTTCAACAGATGTCAGACAAGCAATTAACAAATTCCCACATTTATTTGGATAAACTTTTTGCAAATTATGAATAAAAAGAAATTTTCTTTAATCCATTAAAAGAGTTACCAAAATTCCTACAGTAAATAAATTTCTTAATAGTCTAAAACACTTAAAAACAGTATTCTTTAAAACTTCAAACAAATTGCAAGGATGCTCATTTTTTATACTTCTATCCAACATTATGGTACAGGCCCAGCCAGTGCTGCATGGAAAGAAAGAGGAACAAAATTGTAAAAGATGGAAAGGGAAACATCATGCTCTTATCACTTTTTGGCACATGATTACCCATACAAAAATTGAAAGATCTCTCTCTCTCTCTCTCTCTCTATATATATATATATATATATATGTATATGTATATGAGCTATATATATGTGTATATATAATGTATATTATATATACATGTATACTCTACATATACATGTATATATATACGTCAAAATAATAGAAGGTAGAGAGGTGGATGGATGTAACACCAGCAGTCCAAAATTGCATTTATATACACTAACCAAAAATTTAGGATACATAATTTTGAGAAGGTAATATTATATTAGCAGCAAAGTATGTGTGGTACTTAGGGATAAATTTAGCAGTAAATGTGTAAAACGTGGAGAAATATAGTACTTTATTACTTTATTTAAAATATAAACAATAAAATTATTTTATGACTACAAAGGCTTAATATTGTAAAAATATTAATTCTTCCATGTTGATCTAGAGATTAAATTTTAATCATAATCCCAACAGACATTTAAGAAATGATTTATAAGCTGATTTTATATTTTAATGGAAGATCAAATGACCAGGAACAATCAAGAGACTCCTGAAAAACCAAAACAAAACAAAGGAAGGAATGTGAAAGGTCTAGTTTTACCACATAAGAACAACTATAATAAAGTTACAATAATTTGCCCAGAATAGTGTGGTAGGCAAATTAGCCATTGAAACAGACTCAAGATCCTAAAAAGAAACCCATTCTAATAAGGCACCTTAATATGTGATGGTTGCTTTGTGAATTAATAAAGGAAAATGAACATTTCAGTAAATGGTATTGGAAATGGTACTGAAAAAATTTATTACCCGAAAACAAACAAAAGAACAAAACCCAAACAATAAAATCAATAAAATTAAATCCCTGCCTCACATCCATAAGCAAAGTCGGTATGTGATAAATTAAAAACATTAAAATGTGAAGACACATCTTTAAAACTTCAGAAGGTAATCTACAGGGTATCTTCACAGCTTTCAGATGTAAAAAATTTTTACAACACAGAAATTCCTAACCATCGTATTTGTTTTCTGTGGCTGCTATAACAAATTACCACAAACTATGTGGCTTACAACATAGAAATTTCTTCTCTCACATTTCTGGAGGCGCAAGTCCGAGGTCATGGTGTCAGCAGGCTCATGCTCCCTCTGAATATCTGGGGAAGTCCTTCCTTGCCTCTGCAACTTCTGGTGTTTGCTGGAAGTCTTTAGCATTCCTTGGCTTACAGCTACACCATTCCAGTGTCTTCTTTCTTTGTCACATGACTGTCTTCCCTGTGTCTCCTCTGTCTCTGTGTCTGAATTTCTCTCTTCTTTTAAGAGAACAACAGTGTTTCGATTTGGGATCCACCCTAATCCAGTGTGACCTGTATCAACCCTATTCCAAATAAGGTCACATCCACAGATTCTGGAGGACATGGATTTTGGGGGAACACTATTCATACTAGTATAACCATTGTATTAGTTTGCTTTTATGCTGCTAATAAAGACATACCCGAGACTGGGAAGAAAAAGAAGTTTAATTGGACTTACAGTTCCACATGGCTGGAGAGGCCATGGTGAGTAACATGGTGGGAGGCAAAAGGCACTTTTTATGTGACAGTGGCAAGAGAAAATGAGGAAGATGCAACAGCAGAAACCCCTGATAAAACCATCAGGTCTCATAGACTTAGTCACTACCATGAGAACAGTATGGGGGACACAGCTCCCATGACTCAAATTATTTGCCACTGGGTCCCTCCCACAATATGTGGGAATTATGGGAGTACAATTCAATATGAGATTTGGGTGGGGACACAGAGCCAAACCATATCAACCATTAAGGAAAAGACTGACAAATCCTTTCACTATTTACTGTGAAGAGAATAAAAAGATAAGCCATAAACTGAGAGAGAATATTAATAATATATACAATGGAAAAGTTTATGTGAATGTACTGTATAAACAGACACATAGCTTATATGACTCAGTAAGGAAGATAATGCAATAGGAAGATGGGCAAGGGTCATAAACAAGGAGTTCACAGAAGAGAAAACATATATGATGAATTACCTTATGAAAATGTGGTAAACCTTTGTAGTAAGCAGAGAAATGGAAATTAAGATCACAATGAAATTTTTTTTACTTTCCTTAAATTTATGGGGTCTGACAACACCAAGGATGGCTGAAGATTTAGCATAATGGAAACTCTCATACATTACTAGTGAGATTGTTCATAGAAGCATTATTTATGATGGCAAAACATTAAAAGCAAACCAGCATTCATTGGTAAGATAACTGATGTGATATGTTTATCAACTGTACTATTTTTACACATCAATAAAAAATAAATTAACTCTAGATACAGGTGACAGCGCAGTTGAGCAAAACTATTTGGTACAGACATGTGTGATCAATCTATCCTTAACAAAAAGCAAGAGAATGACAAATATAAAATTCAAGATAGTGGTTACCTTCAGGGAGGAGTCATGAAGTTGAGCCAGAGAAGGATCATACGAGGATATTGGTGATAGTCTAGTTCTTTGGTGGTAGATGTTTTTTTTTAATATTAAAACAGAAAAATTTTTAATTCAATTTTTTGTTTCCTTTTTTGTTTCCTTCAGTCAAACCAATACGTCCATTTTTTTTTTTATTATTATACTTTAAGTTCTAGGGTACATGTGCATAACGTGCAGGTTTGTTACATATGTATACTTGTGCCATGTTGGTGTACTGCACCCATCAACTCATCAGCACCCATCAACTCGTCATTTACATCAGGTATAACTCCCAATGCAATCCCTCCCCCCTCCGCCCTCCCCATAATAGGCCCTGGTGTATGATGTTCCCCTTCCTGAGTCCAAGTGATCTCATTGTTCAGTTCCCACCTCTGAGTGAGAACATGCGGTGTTTGGTTTTCTGTTCTTGCGATAGTTTGCTGAGAATGATGGTTTCCAGCTGCATCCATGTCCCTACAAAGGACACAAACTCATCCTTTTTTATGGCTGCATAGTATTCCATGGTG
>NW_016819951.1:1141292-1146262 GCF_001698545.2 Rhinopithecus bieti
TATTATACTTTAAGTTCTAGGGTACATGTGCATAACGTGCAGGTTTGTTACATATGTATACTTGTGCCATGTTGGTGTACTGCACCCATCAACTCATCAGCACCCATCAACTCGTCATTTACATCAGGTATAACTCCCAATGCAATCCCTCCCCCCTCCGCCCTCCCCATAATAGGCCCTGGGGGATGATGTTCCCCTTCCTGAGTCCAAGTGATCTCATTGTTCAGTTCCCACCTCTGAGTGAGAACATGCGGTGTTTGGTTTTCTGTTCTTGCGATAGTTTGCTGAGAATGATGGTTTCCAGCTGCATCCATGTCCCTACAAAGGACACAAACTCATCCTTTTTTATGGCTGCATAGTATTCCATGGTGCATGTATGCCACATTTTCTTAATCCAGTCTGTCACTGATGGACATTTGGGTTGATTCCAAGTCTTTGCTATTGTGATAGGTGGTAGATTTTATGTTTGTTTTATTAGGCATTACCATGTGGATGTGTGCTATGAATGCTTGTGTATAGCAAATATTCCATGATATAAATAAGAAATATGTTTTAAATGTCATGATATGGGAACCCAGATATATTCAACACTCTGAAACTAGCCCCCATTTTAATTGCAGTACTGATGAACAAGGATTTAATTCATCAATAGAATGTACTGACAAAACTTGCACTCAAATCTGGACTCAAACATTGACTAACTGTGGGATATTGGTAAATTTTCTTAACTTCTCTTTGCTTTGGTTTTCTCATCTATAAAACTAGGATAAAAATGGACCTTGCTTTACAGGGTTGTCATGAAAATCGTATAAAACAATGGGGGTAAAGTTCTTCGTAACAATTGCTTGAACATGCAGTAAGCACCTAGTGAATGTGATGTATGTAGATTAGACAGAAGCCTGAAATATACTTACGCATGTGCTGTCTTGCCCATCTGTCATTGCCCTGAAAAGGCCTTGCTCCCAGGTAGCTGCTGCCCCTTTTGCCTGGGTTCTAGAATGAACACACATGAGCCCAGCCCGCACTGAGTATCTAAGTCCAAGTGAGCTTGCAGTTTGAAACAGAGCTGCCTGCCTGAGCCCAGCCTTAATTAACAAATCCCCAGCTGATATGCTGGTTGAAGAACTGAGAATAAATAATTGTGTTAAGCCTATGAGTCTTAGAGCACTTTGTTTATAAAAGTAGTTGACCAATACATGTGCTATTATTATTTTAATAATTATTATTTATATTAAAGATAACAAAGATAGTTGCCCTTGGGCCTGCAATGTTTATCTCATGCCCACTGGTTGTAACTAAACTGATTGTTTAATGCCTTAAAACATGGAGAACTTTCCATTTCTATCTTGAGCAACTGCCATAAGCATAAATGGCTTACTCACATTAGCTTCATCCCTCCTATTTCTCCAGAACACACTGGCTTGTATCAGCTCTGCTTCAGCACACACTGCCATTGTGAAAAACACCTGAGCACAGAGGAGAGACGTGCTATCCCTAGTTTAGTGGAGTCAGTTGTGTAACTGGCTGTTTGACATCAATATTATGAATGCCTCTTTTTGTTGTTAGAACATTGTACGGTTCTTAAACCACTCATGCATCTATTGTCCTATTGATCTGCACTGCAATCTTCCCGATAGCCATGGTCAGGATTATGCTACCTCCTGTGTAGTAAAAAGCCCTAATCTTTCAGCAGTTAGAGTGACTTGCCTAAGGCCACAAAGCTTATACAGTACAATAGGACTCAAATCTAGAACTTCTAATGCCAAGCCCTGGCTTACTTTCACTGCCTCATGGATGCCTCTTACTGCTCACAATTTTCTTGCTCAAGAATAGACAATTTTCAATAGATTGGGTCACCAACAGTCTCTTACGTGACCCTGGTGTCACAGGAAGTATGCTACCACATACATAGTGGCATTCTGTCATTCCTATGTCAGACACTGGAACTCATACAAATACACAAATTCTAAAACATTGACAGTGGCTTCTGGAACTCTTGGTCTTTGCTGGTTTCTCCAAGTGTTTTTGGTTAGAAGATTCGAAGGTCGGGGAGTAGATGGAGTAGGGACAGATCCTTACCTAAGGTACTTGGAAATATCTGAATCCATCAACTATCCAATGCATTAATACAAGATTACAGAATCAAGAAACCAAGTCGTCTTTCCATAGACTTATTTGTAAATTTAGATATCATGTGAAATAAATTGACAAATGAATTTAATGTGTTTTCTTTAAAACTTCTGCACAAACAGTAAGAACATAAGGGAAGCTTTCCAAAGTGTTGCCTTGGTGTATGACATTATCAGATGTCCTCGTTTGTGAAATTCTTTTAAATAATGTTGCCTAGATTTTAAATAATGCACCTGATTTTTTATCAAATAAAGCTCTGAGTTTCTGAACACTTCCTCTTTGGAAGAAAATTGGGTTCAATAATTTAGTATCAGAGTAAAGCACTGGGTAGTTGACTGTTGGGGTTATAATCTCAATTCCACCACCTACTGGTTGTGTGACTTCAGACACGATGCTTCAGATTTCTATATCTCAAGTTTCTCATCTATAAATTAAAATAACTAATAAGACTTTTCTCATAGGTTTTTATGAGAATTAAACTAGGCAATTCATATACAGTACAGCTGGTACTAGTTGAAGGTCAAATCCTAGCAATTTAGTAGTAATTGTTCCTCAAATTATTAGGAATTAGCCGGATATGATTTTTGGCAGGTGATTTCATTTTTGTCATTGCTTCATCAGAGTGCTACAGTGTGTTTATTGCTTTATTTGAGTATTATATATTGGCTAAAGAAGTTGTGCTTAAATCAGATTTTTGAGGTTTCAAATTGCATGGGCAAGAAACAGAACATTTCTAGACTCTGGTGTCTTATTTAAAAAAATACTGAAAATAAGAGAATCTGCCCCATAGGATCATTCATAAAATTAAGTGAGAAAATGAATGGCAAGCACTTAGAAGAATGCCTTGAATATGCCAATTCCATAGTGACAAAACAACAGCAAAGGAGTTAGAATAAAGACCCAAAGTCTGTTATCTTTGTCTCCATTGGTCTGAAGGTGTTGACTGTAAACCTCTGACAAGAACATTTTTAACTCAAGTCGCTGACATCTTTGTGCTGTTAGTTGCCTGTCCCTGGGTTGTCAGTCTCTGGCTTGTGTTGGGTTGCTCCACCTGCCCTTGGCTTTGGGCCCTTTTGTTTGGAGCTGAGTCAGAATCTATATACACGCAGTGGGTACCACAGCTCACAGCTGCTGCCAGTGTGTTGCCCGGAACACACTCTCCTTGAGAGAGCTTCTCCAAGTTGTCATCCCAGTAGTGGTTGGAGTGGAAGATGTCCCTTTTTCCAGCATTAGACTACATTTCTGACAATTCCAAAAACCTATTTCTACACAGCCCTGGTGCCAGCCCAGCCAGAATTTATCATCTCCGATCCCTTATCCATTCCTGGAATGCTTCTATCTTTCATCCCAGTTGTAAAATTCCAGGCCTATCCATATTTAAAGGTCTAGTCAGAACACTTCTTGCTTCACAGCTAATCAGAAATTCTCTCTTTTATTGAAATCTGTAATCACACTTAAAGAAAGAATAAATCTAAGCTCTCTGTCATGACCTGAAATTCTTTTGCTGCCTCTCTGATTCTATTTCCTTCTTCGTTTGTGTGCTTCAGTCACACAAATCCTTTGTATGTTCTTTGGACTTTCCAAGTTCATTATCAGGTATAGCATTTGCTGTTTTACCGGCTTGGAAAACTTGCTTCCAAAATCATTGCTTGATTGGATGTATTTTTTTCAGTTTTGAATCCTTTCCTCTCCATGAAATAACAACAACAACAACAACAACAGCACAACTCACTTTCCAGTCAATCTTGTACAGTGGTTCTTGACTGGGCATGCTGCCCCCACCCTCAACTGGGGGACATTAGCAATCTCTGGAGACATTCTTAATTTTCACAACTTCTATCCAACATACTACTAGAAGCACTATCAAGAGCAATTAGACAAGAAAAATAAATGAAGGCTATCTAAATTGGAAAAGAAAAAGTAAAATTATCTCTGTTTGCAGATGACATGATCCTATATACAGAAAACCCCAAAGACTCCACCAAAAAACTTCTATATCTAATAAATGAATTCATTAAAGTTGTAACACATAAAATCAACATAAAAAAATCCATGACATTTCTATTCGCAAATATCAACCTACCTGAAAAAGAAATCAGGAAACACTCCCATTTATGATATTATCAAAAAAACTTCAAAATAAATTTTACTAAGGAGATGAAAGACCTATAAACTGGAAACTATAAAACATTGATGTTGTTGTTGTTTTAAATCAACAGTATGTATTCTCTGCTTTACCTTGACTAATAAAGGTAAAGCTTTTGAAAAGCTTTTAAAAAACTAGTTAGATTTTTCTCTCATGAACCTATGACTGATTTTACTCACCAAGAAAGAATGCCAACTACAATTTACTTCTTTAACTGTATGCTTTTCCAAAATTCTTTAAACACTTTCTAGCATATTCTAACATAAAATCATATATTCTTACTTGGAAGAACACTTGCGATAAACCAGTCTAGAATATATGAATTGTTATTAATCCAACTAATGACAGTAACTAATTAATTCACCTGTTTCTTCTAACAATTTCCTGATAAAATGTTTTCTAATCTATTTTTTTAACACAAATGTTGATGTAATGATTTACTATGATAATATAGTTAACACAACTTTTTCCTTGTACATATGTTTTTTTTTATAGTTCCTGGAAGTGTAAACCTATGTTCTTCATGCTTATCTCCTTTATCTCTTGACAGTTTTTTAGAACCAAAGATCTGATTTTGATGACTAAGTGAAATAAAGAGAAACTGTTAAGCAAATTTAATAATAATAATAACAATTATTATTATTACTATTATTATTATTATTATTATTATTATTATTATTATTATATTTTGAGA
>NW_016819951.1:1148246-1180623 GCF_001698545.2 Rhinopithecus bieti
CTTACAAGGGATGTAAAGGACCTCTTCAAGGAGAACTACAAACCACTGCTCAGTGAAATCAAAGAGGACACAAACAAATGGAAGAACATTCCATGCTCATGGATAGGAAGAATCAATATCGTGAAAATGGCCATACTGCCCAAGGTTATTTATAGATTCAATGCCATCCCCATCAAGCTACCAATGAGTTTCTTCACAGAATTGGAAAAAACTGCTTTAAAGTTCATATGGAATCAAGTGTGTTCTTAAGAAACAGAAAAGGACAAAGTATAAAGGCAGAGGGAGAGGGCATAGCACAAATCAATTTTATCCTGCAGGGAGAGCACTTAAAGTAAAATTTTATTGAATAATTACATTGGGAAATTCTGCTTGAGTTTCCCTATATACTGTGTGCCTATGTGTGTGTATGAGAGTCTTTCAAGGATCAGATGAGTTAAACATAAAATACATAGAACAGTGTTTGCCATAGAATAAACAACAAATATTAGCTTTTATTTTATTATAAAATTTGATTGGAGATACCTCACAGGTCAGTATATTTCCAAATGATCTATGGCACAATAGAACTTAATAGCTAATATGAGAGTTATTATTAATAAAAGACAGTTGTAGCATAGAAATAATAAATATTTGAAGTGATGCTTGTCCTAAATCCTCTGAGTTGAACATTGCACATATGCATGTAACAAGTTATCACATGACCCCATAAATAGGTACAAATATGTATCACTAGAAAATAAAATAAAATAATATTCTCCCCATCCATCAGTCACTCTCCCCTACCTGCCTTATCCACCTTCACAGCACTTTCCCCCACCTCACATGTTTCTATACATTTGTTTGTCATTGGTCTGCCCACAAGAATGTAAGCTGCCTGAGGGCAGGATCTTTGTTTTGCTTCTTGTTGAATCCTTTGAGCCTAGAATAACACCTGACAGAGTAGGTAGTCCCATAGGGGTCTGTTAAATAAACTGTGGACAAATAAAAAAATGCTTAAAGACAGTTGTAGAAACATATGTCAATGCAATTCTCTCTTTCTATATCCTTTTACCTAACTATCCCTTCACTTTTACAACCATGCACTTTATATTTCTATTGTCCTTAGTATTGTAAAATTGCACCACTAAAGGGAAAATGATACATTATTATCTAGTCAAATTTCCTTACTTAACAGATGAAAAAGATGCCACCCAAAGAAGTTAAGTAACAGGTTTTGTTCTAAGATAGTTATTTAAGAGATGGAAGAGTGATAGTGGCATTTTATCAAGCAATTGCCATCAGCCAGCGCTATATAAAAGCTTTGAAGACAGCATCTCATTTAGTCCCCATAACAAGTGATTAAAAGAAATACTGCTTCTTCTTGCATGACACGAGTGGGAAAATGGAAGCTGGAAGGGATTGGGTTAGTTGTCTAAGGGTGCACATCAGGCAGGCTAAGAGTTGGGGTGTAAACTGGAGTCTGATTGCAAAGTTGTGGGCTTCACACTGTGTTTTGCTGTTTTTCTTACTAGTTTTGTTTTGTTTTTAAAGCAAAATGATGCAATAAGGGGATTACAAACTAACCGTTCAGTGTCTCTTTTGGTTAGTCTTGGATGAATGTGAATTGAAGGCATCTGTCAGATCTAGACTCTTTGGCAGCAAATGCCAAGAAGGAAAGGAGGCGCCCGTTTCATGGTTATAAAGCCCTGGGCACAGACCCCAGGGAGGGCTTTGGTGTGTTCAGTTTCAGTGGGAATAAACATAAAGGATGAGGAATTAGCTGAGTTATGATGGACAAAATATATAAACACTCTTCCTTGAGGGACATGTACATTGATTTAAGGAGCAAACAGGGAGGGTATGTGAAATGGACTGTGAAAATGACTCTGTGCTACTTCTCTGATATCTCAGAGCTTACCTTTTCTCTCACAACAGAATCATCAAGTTATCAAACACATTTAAGAGTCTTTGTTCTGACAGAACCAGTATTAATAAATTAAAATAACTTTAAAATTGGGTAAAAGAAAGTTGAAATTATTTTATTACTTGCTCATTGAATGAAAAAAAGATTTCTTATTTATTATTAAGCTGTTTTAAAGTTTGTCTTAAGTAATTTACCTTAAGTAGTATGAGATCTATGGGGCTTAATGTTTTGAACAGTGAAATTTGATTTGGAAATGATATGAATTCCTTGGATATTTCTTGCTGGAAAATAAAACACCCACAAACATATAGATCACTCAACCCTAAACTGAGGGAGACAGAGGCATAATGGAAGATGAACGAAGTTTATTCAAACCCAAATATTGTTTCTAAATTACTGGATAATATAGTTCCAGAAAATTCATATGAGAAAAGGCCACTCCTGGTAGGAAAGAGTATATTAATTTCCCATTGTTATTGTAATGAATTACCCCAAATTTAGTGATGTTAAAAAAAGGACTGGTTCTATTACAGTTCTGTATATCAGAAGTCTCACGGGGCTAAAAGTCAAGATGCCAGCAGGGCTACATTCCTTCTGGAGGCTTCAGAGGATAATCTATTTCCTTGAGGTTGCCAGCTTCTGGAGGCTGCCTGCTTTCCATGTCTTCTGGCCCCTTCCTCCACCTTAATGGCCAGCAGAATAGCATCTTCAAATCTCTCCCACTAACTTTCACACTCTCTTCTTCCCCCTTTTCCATTGATCAGAACCTGGAGGCAACCACCCTTCACTGCAAAGTCACAAACTCTTTGTGCTATCTTCTCTGTGTTCAACTTCTCCCTGTTCTTTTCTTCCCAGGTCCTCTGTCATCAAGTCTTGGTAGTCACAGGTCCTGCTTTAGGCTAGCATTGTTCTCATTTCTATAACTTACCATTTTACTGGACTCAATTATCACCTAGGAGGCATTCTTCACCAGGAAACACATTTATCTGAGATAAAGTAAGTTTTGTCATCTGTCCTCTTGAGACTTTGGTTACTTCACAATCTTGCAGCAATGCTGCTAGGTCCTTCTTCTGCATGATATTTGTGTGTCATCACTGGTATTGTTTCTTCCATCCTCTCCATGAAATTTCTATTATTCAGAATTACCTGGCTTAATTCTAGTTCTCCGCTTCCATTTTGCCATGTGTATAGATGTCCACAATGTCTGTGTGTATGCAGATGCACATCATATCTTGGATGCATACAGATGCTCACAATATATGGATATGTGTATATACATACATATATATATATATATATATATATATATATGACTATATGTAATTCATGGACATAAATATTTAGCAAGAACATACACACTTAAGAGAAGAATAGTATCCAGTGCTATATGTTCAGAAATATTTGAAGATGAATTATATGGAACCAGCTATGATGGAATTATGTAGATAGTTTCCTCAAAAGACATTGGTGAATAGAGGACCATTTTCTGTGTATAAATACTAAACCATGGTCTCTGGGACCCAGATGTGTCTCATTGACAGAAGGTAAATCTTATTACAAAATTGTGGGAATGTTTAATCACCAGTGAGTCAGCTCATAGAAGAACTGCTGTCTTCTATTTAAATGAATTATGACTGGTGAATTAATGGTAGACGCTAGATGTTAATTACCATATATTTTATCACTTAATATAAACCACATTGTGAAAGAAATAAGCCTATCAGCATTATAGTCAGACCGAATAAATGGTAATCTTTCCCGTTGAAGTTTGGTAAATAATTTAATAAATCTCCTACTAGAATCCCATGAAATGTCAAATAAACCAGTAGACTTTCAGTTTAGCTGTTTAGTACTCACAATGAATCCTTAATGTCTAACAGCATCTACAGTTTACATTTGCCTGAGGTCTCCAAAACATTATGAGATGAAATAATTTTTTTTCTGTTCCTTGGTGTATGGCTGTCATAGAATTAAAGTGTTTCATGAATTTCATATTTGAGTGAATGACTTCCATTCTTCAGCCTCTTGTGGGAAAGAAGAAATAGGTGGCGCTTCATTTAATAGTACACTGTCTTGTCTAGATTGAATTTGTTATGAATTGCATGGTTCTCAATTGTACTCTCATGCGTCCTTAAAACAAACCACAAATTCTATGGGACTCATATTTTGTTCTTTGCTGAACACTGAGAGTATATAAATGATGATTTAAGGGCCATGTAACTGAAGTTGGTATAAGGCTACAAACAGTATTTTAATTTTCCTTAGTAACATAACAGAAAGCTTGTTTTGAATATCTTTAAAAGTTTAATAAGAGTTCCTTTCAAGGTACTGTAGAAATACAGCTCCACAGAAAAATAAGTATGCATCCATTAGCCTTTGCTAAAATGTACCCAGATTTCCAATTACAAAATTCTTGTAAAGTCAATGATTTCCTCCTTTTAGAATCACTTAAAACAAGTGGGAAGAATTATATTGTTATTCAAACAGGGAACATTCATGTATATAGAATGGATTTCTGTCCAAACTTAGGAGATTGCCAAACTTAAAAATGATTCCATTTGAATGCTATGGAAAATTTAGCAGGAGTCAAAAGAGCACAGAGGAGGGAGTTAACTGCCTGAGCTCTGTGGATCAATTGATCAATAACCTTTTCTATGAACTGAGATCACCAGGTTCATTCAGCAAATCTCCACTGAGGTCCTATTAGGGCTTGACTTTGTTCTAGGTACTAAGGATACAAGACTGACCATGTTAGATAATGTCTCTGACTCAGTGGTATTTACCTTCTTCTGTTGGAGAAACAGACAACACTCATAAATAGACACTCATAAATAAATTGATATGTAATATACTGTTAGGTGATTAATTTTAAGTGCTACGAGGAAAAACAAAACAAGGGTAGGGCTGGAAATGATAGGAGTGTGACCTAATTGCCCTGGGTTTAATTTTCCTCACAAGCTTTATTATTTCAATGGGTATGAGAGTTTAAATCAGCCTCTAAAAATAACGTGAGGCACAGAATAATAACATAAATATTAGAGGGAGTTGGGTATAAGGTTAGAAAAACTATTACATTCCAGGGTTAAATTCAATCACAGACATATAGACTTTAAAGTCTGGTACAGTTGCTAGAAACAGGCCATAGACTTGACCCTAAACCTCCTACAAGTCAAAGCAAAAAGGAGTATCCAACTGTTTAAGACTGGCTATGTCTAAAACAAGGATACTGTGGAGGTGTTTATGAGAGGAGCATTTTGCCTAAATAGAGGCCTAGAATGATTTTCATATATGGAGCAAATAACATGAGATAGAGTGAGTGACTCTTTGATGCCCCTCAAAGAAATCCAGCAGTTCATCACTTAAGACTAGATCAACAAAAGCAATTAAAGATCTACCGTCTCTTCAGAATTGTTTATTTTCTCTTGGTTGGTCTTACTTTTTTGTGTATGCTGTGGGGAGATGTCCTAGACCCCTTTGAGACTTTGATGAAAGCCATGGCCCTTATCCCTAGAAAAATCCAATTATATATGTCCACCTATAACTTGACATTCTACATCAGGCGTATCAAAGAGGCTGTGAAGACGAAGCGAAAGTCCTAAGATGTCCATTCCCCTTTACTATACGATCATAAAAATACAGAAACATGTTTTTCACATAATCCTCCCTAAATATCCATGTGACTGTATTATTCTTAAGTAATGAGCTGCAAAGAATTCACTGTTGTAGACACTAATTTTTTTTTAAAAAGCAAAGTCTCATGTGCAAATATTTTTTGGCCAGTTGTTAACAGAACCATATGCTTTAAAAATCAAAGCCACCTAAGAAAAATTAAGGGACTAAACAAGACACTAGCGTCTCTGAACGTATGTTAACATGCTGGACAAATCAACTCATATCACATCCAAGTCCATCAGCATTTATGTCTACAATTTCTAGCTGTCTACTTTTCCTTTCTTTTCTACTTTATTTAATACTTTTGTATTAAGTAACATAGAAAATATTTTTGCAACAGCGTGTATGTCTGTTTCTCAGCATTTTATATCTTAGAAAATTTAGTTATCTAACTAGTAGAATGAAATTGAAAACAGTTTCACAAAACCTCTTTAGTTGAGCCACAACTGAAACACAGATCACGGAGACATCTACCAAGAACAGAGAAGAAAGCACTAATAATCTAGGTGGATAAACATCTTAATTGCCAGGTATCAGTTTTTAACAGTTTGGTTGGCATCATTAAGAGGATTTCATGTTATTTCACCTACCAGGACTCCTTTTACCATACCCACAGCATTCATCCACTTGGCCTGCCTAAACAAAATTATATAAATTAGAATAAAAATGCTCATTGTGACACTTTACCCGTTATTTTTCAGCAGTTCCTTTTCCATTCTCTACTTGTTTCTCCATTCTCTCTACCTTGGTATTCAAAACCTTTATTGGAAGCCAAGAGAGCAGAGGGTATGGGAGCCATTAGTTACCATGAAAGAGAAGTGAGGTCTCTGCATGAGGCACACACATCTTTGGTGTTCAAGTGGTTCTGAAGTTGTGAATTGCAAACACCTACCTCTGTTTTAGAGCCCTGCAAGGGTGATACCCAGCAGGAGAGAAAAATTCTCTTTTAAGAAATAATTCCCTTTAATGTGAATTTCTTTTCAGATACACATTCACAAACACTTGCTTTTTATGAGTGGATCCTGTGACATAGAGTAGGTGTGTTTCTTGAAAGTTCAATAGCCATGAGACCTTTCTAACATGAGTTTTGTTTACCTAGATAATTTAACTAGGTTTTCAGAAAATTTTTTATTTGTGACTTACTGGTGTACTGATCATTGTTTAGGAGAATCATAAAGCCAATATATGGTGAAAGAGGTACATACATATGTATATATTTAATGTAAAATATTTCTGAAAAGTATGGTGTTATATCCAAATTGTTCTTTAGTTGGCAGCACTAAATGAGATAACTGTATGTGTATTTATGTGGAGAAAGCAAATTTTTCATTTGTAACCTCTCTAATCCTGAAAAAGTACACTTATTTTTTTCTTACTACCTTGAGATTGTTCTCCTTTTCTGTGGTCATTATATGTTAAATAAAGGAGTTGATAGAATTGGTGGGGGGTGGGGAGAGAATCATAAACCGTAATGAAATAAATATATCTTGATGGCTACTAGTCCAGGAATATTCTCGAGGGCTGCCCACGTGTGAAGCAGCTTGTGGCAAATCAATGCCTGAAATTCGAGGTGTCTTCTCTATGACTTGACTTGAGCATGTATTTGGAACACAGTTAGTGTTTGCTCTCTTGGTATAGTAAAGTGTTATGACTTAATCTGCCCAATCATTAGTTTGATTGTTGTAAAATGGGGGTAAAAATAGTGCCTGTGGCATTAAGTGGTGGCAAGACCAAATGAAGGATGTACGCAAAACACACGGGACAGTGTTGCTCAAAGTCAGCGCCCAACAGTGCTGGCTGTCACGATATGGTGATGATAGCTTTTCTCTCTCAATTGGAAAAGGCATAGATTTCTCTTTGTTCCTAAGTTCTCACGCTTTGAAGAATAGCATCCTTTCTCAGTGATGACCTTCAGTTTTGCATACATAATTTAGCAGATTTTGTGTGTGTGTGTGTGTTCTACCTGGATTACACACCAGCTGCTGATGTGATGGAGGGTTCCTATGATGCTGAGGTCATCCCACATCAAATGCCCCCAGTATCTCTCTGCTCTTCTGCCTCAAGACTTCTTCCCAAGCCATGTGTAGTGTTCATATGCAAGGAAGATAATACCCAGGGTAAATTCCAACCACTGGAGGATGAGAGTCTATGAATAAATGTCCCAGTCTCTCTGGATTTTGAAGGGACCATTCTGAAACACATTCGTTATGGTTCTCAGACATTCTCCAGTGGGAATGAGCCTAGTTGCTTATAGTCATCACCAGTTCAGTGATGCAGCTGTCTTGGCTTTTTCTCCTTCCTTCCTTCCTGCCACCCAGAATTTTCTCTCAAATAAGTTACTCTAGACTTTCAGATCTTTGTGAAGGAATCCAACTTGATATGCAGAACATAACCTATATTATCACTGAAATCTTCACAAATATTCTCTCCAAAATTGGTGAAAATTCATCCAGACATTTTTCCTGTGATACAGTAACAGTAGACAAGCTGACAAAAGTCTAATTTTATTTATATAGCAAATCCATAAATCTAAATACTGTTTCTTGAAATTATTTATGGGCCTCTGCATATCAAATATATTGTTAGTAAAACAAAACAAAAGGAAAAAAGCCACTTAGATATCCTAAGGGTGCTTACTACTTAATCCTTTTAATCTTTCCATGGAAGGAAAAAAAAAAATCCTATATATAGTGTCAATTATATCCTCACTTATCTATTTTTTAGCTTAGGGCATTGGGACAATTCTCGTGATTCTGACCACTTTTGTTCACCATTTCAATGCAAGTGATCAGAAATAAAGAATATCTTGATTTAGAGTCAGAAAGGTCAAATTACAGTTGTCTAAGGCCCCTCAGGAAAACCAGTTTGTGTTGTTTTGTTAGCATTTTTATTATAACCCATGCCTGTCTTTCTGTCTATCTATCTTGATCTATTATGAACACGTAACCTTTTTCTTGTAGGGGCATGCATAAGGTTAGTATTAGGTTGGTGCAAAAGCTATTGCGGTTTTGTCATTGACAGTAATGGCAAAAATCGCAATAACTTTTGTACCAACCTAATATTTTTCAGAGAGAAAATTAATTAAGATGAGGACTCTTGTGACCTGATACTCCCCTTGTGGACATTTAGCATGCAACAATATGGCTTTCATCATGCAAACTTATAGCTTTCATGTTGGATTCAGTTAGAAGACATGTTGCTTTGGTCCACAGAGTGATAACAATGTTTCACATTAGAATTGCTTGTGATTTAAAGATCCAGATGTTTTAGGCCGGGCATGGTGGCTCACACCTGTAATCCCAGCACTTTGGAAGGCTGAGGCAGGTGGATCATGAGGTAAGGAGTTCGAGACCAGCCAGGCCAACATGGTAAAATCCTGTCTCTACTGAAAATACAAAAATTAGCTGGGTGTGGCGGCACGAGTCTGTAGTTCCAGCTATGTGGGAAGCTGAGGCAGGAGAATTGCTTGAACCCCGGAGGTGGAGGTTGCAGTGAGCCAAGATTGCACCATTGCACTCTAGCTCTGGACGACAGAGTAAGACTCCATCTCAAGAAAAAAAAAAAAAAAAATTCCAAGTGTTTTAAATAACAACAACAAAAATGAGTAGTTTGAGCTTCTGAAATGGATTGTGTAACAAACCTGGGCCTCTATTCTTGCATTGCATGCATTGCATAGCCTGCAGCTGAGTACCAGTTGATTTTTATTTGGAAGTTTTCACTACCTGCTCCTAGCTTGCACCTTGTTGGTCCTTGGTTTTGTTTTCTTTGCCTCTTACCTGCTTCACTCATTGATGCTACTAGCCTAGCCTCCAAAGGAACTTGAAGTTTGATCTCAGTTTTAATATCCTAGAAGACATGCATTAAAATAACTTTCCTTTTTTAAGGCCAAAATAAATATAGGGCATAATAGTACAATTTAAATTAGCTGATTCTTGAATTTACTGGGGCCTTCATGACTTGATCCAAATAAAAGTGAAGGGTCCAAACTTCCTTAGTTTACTGATGTGGAAACTGAGAAACAGAGAATTTTTTTTTTTCCCTGAAACACAGTATTTGTACATTGTTATAGGATATATTTGATATGTCCTTACATCCATAGACTGTACAATGATCCAGTCAGGGTACGTAGGGTATTTATCACTTCAAGTATTTATCATTTCTATGTTTTGTGAATGTTTCAAGTATTCTCTTTTAGCTATTTTGAAATACACAATACTTTGTTGTTAACTATAGTCACCCTGTGCTGCTATCAAACGTTAAAAACTACTCCTTCTAACTATGTATTTGCACCCATTAATCAATCTTTCTTCTTCATCCCCAACCCATACACCCTTCCCAGCCTCTGGTATCTATCATTCTACTTTCTACCTCCATGAGATCAACTTAGAGAAGTTAAGTTTTGCTTACAGTCACATCACTAATGATACAGTATGTCAGCTCTTAAGTGGTCTAAGTAAGACTTGGAAGATACTTCACTTTTTGTGTTGAAATAGAAAGGTCCTAAGCTATATCTTTCATGAAGATTTTGGTTATTTAAACAAAATACCCTTTTGTTTTTAACTATGGTATTTGTAAAACCCAAATTATAAAATTCTGAATTCCTTTCAAACAAGCAAGACCTAAAACCATGATGTTTTTGAAGGGATCTGAGTAGATTTTATGAGCATATTGCCAAGATGATAGATGAATGGGAAGGTGGGAGCACACACAGAATGAAAGGGAAATGTGGTAATAGAAATCAAATGCTTTCAAAAAGCTTGAACGCATTGTTCTCTTCTAAATATCCCTTTTCCTGTCATTATTAATCCTGGTATTTTGCTTTATTCTTCATATTTGGGAATTTCTTCTACTGTGAAATCTGGGTTTTATATAAAAAGATAATATATATTCTATTTTAGGACCTTCTTAAAGGTCACCCCGTGAATAATCTGAGAACTTTACCAGAGCATGTGCATTGGAGTCCTCATTAGCTACTCAAACAAAAGGTCTTAAAATTCACAGGATTCTGAGTTGGTGTGAGGGTGGAATGAAAAGACCCTTTTTTTTTTTCCTTCAAAAGCAAGCCAGGCAATCAACTCCAGGGGATGCCTACAGGGCCCATTAAAAATTTCAAGATGTGACATGAGCTTGATTGCTAAATTGGCTACACATGGAGGGGAAGCCAGTGGCCCTCAGAAGCAATATAATTCCTATGAAATAAATGTTCCTCTCTAAGCATGCCAAGCTTTCAAGGCACCACGGAAGTCAAATCTCTTATTTACATTTTTGTTTTTGGGGAACAAATGCAACTGCTCCTCCCCGCTCCTGAAATTCTCTGGGTCACAGGCAGCACATACTTGCTCATGTCTGCTTTTTAGTAGATGCTTCACATTACACAGTTTTTGTTACACTAATCTCACAACTGTACTCTGCCTCCGGTCTTCATCCCTTACAGTCCATTCTCAACCCAAATAGTTTCCTGCTGAAGAGGAAGTCACATTGTGTTACTCCTCTGCTCTAACCCTCAAAAATATTTTAGCCAACTCAAAACAAAGGCCTAAGTCCTTAGGATGGCCTATAGCGGTACTTCCCAAAGTGTGGTCCCTGGATCTGTAAGATTAGTATCCCCTCGGAAGCTGTTAGACATACATTGTCTCAGGCCCTGCCCCAGGATCTACTGAATCAGAAATACTGAGGTTGAGCTGAGCCCAGAAATCAGTGTTTTAACAAGTCCCCCGCATAATTATGATGCTGAGCTTCAGTTTGAACAGTGCTGTGCTAGAAGACCCTTGGTATTTGTGTCACATTTACCCTTTCGCTTCATTGACTGCTATTCTTCTCACACTACCCCAGCCACTCTGACCTCTGTGCTAAGTACATTCCTACCTGAGGGACTTAGGATTTTGTATTCCCTCTCCCCCAGATAGCTACATGCTCTGAAGTCTCTGTCCCTGAGTAATGATGTCTCTGCTCATACACTTGTTTGTTTGTTCATTCATTTATTCAACAAATATTTGCATATCTAAATTTTGGACTCTGGGCTACAAGCTTGGGATATAAGACTAGGTCTCTGAACTTTGGGAATTTGCACTGTAAAAAGGGGTTAAATATAAGTGATGACCATTGCATCACAGCCATTCTTTTGATCTGGCAAGGACTGCTTGAGTTATTTTTGTACCTACCCTCACCAACTTCAAGTCTTTTCTCAGATGCCATCCTCACAGGCGAGGCCTCCTTGCCCAAGCTTCCTAGGGCTGCCGTTACAAGTGCCACCAGCCAGGGGGCTTAGGAAACAAGAGATATTTCTTCTCCCACAGTTCTGAAGCCTAGAAAAATCCAGGTGCCAGCAGGGCTGTACTCCCTTTGAGACTCTAGGTAGAATCCTTCCTTGCCTCTTCCTAGCTTCTGGTGACAGCCAGACATCCTTGGTGTTCCTTGGCTTGTCTCTGTATCCCTCCAGTCTCTGCCTCTGTTGTCATGGTGCTTTCCCTGAGAGTCTTCACCCTGTCTTCTTAGAAGGACATCAGTCATTTTGGTTTCAGAGCCCATTCTACTCCAGTATAGCCTTATCGTAGCTAGCTACATCTTCAACAAATCTGTTTCCAAATAAGATCACATTTGGAGGCACTGGAAAATAGGACGTCAATATACCTCTTCTTAATGGGGGTGCACGTGTAACCTATAATTCCCACCCTATTTAAATGGCACCTTGCCCTCGGCATGGCATACCCCGCTTCTTCTGTACTCTGTTTCTCTTCTTGCTGCTTGTGACCTCCCAACACACTTTATGTTTTACTTCTCTATTTGGCTTCCTGTCTGGCTCCCTCCACTGGTATTTAAGTTTCATAAGAGCAAAGATTCTTGTCCCTTTCATTTTCGTACCCACAAAATCCATAGCTTTTAGAATATACCTGGCACACAGTTGTGGCTCCATATATATATGTTGAATTAATGAAAATGATAGATCACTAACAACATCATTTAGTTGTTCAGAAGTCTGATTAATTTAAAGCACAAAAGCACTCTCTTTTAAAATTTTTTATTTTCATGCCCGGGAGGCTAAGTACAGAGAGAGTATTATGACAGTGCCACCTGAGAAAAGTTAAATTTATTCTAAAATAAATGGTAAGCTTCTTGGTGGACAGGGCTTTCTATCAGGGAAAGACCCAAGGGACGTTTTATTTCTGGGGATATTTCTGGATAACTGAACTGGCACCCAGGAATCAGGAAAGAACTGGTATCAGAAGTATCATTGGTCAAAGCAAGACATAGTAAAAGGCTCTCCCATTGCAGTCTCTTGTCTCTGGGTAATGAAGTCTCTGTTCATACACTTGTTCATTTATTCAACAAATATTTGCATATCTAAATGCTGAGCTCTGGGATATAAGCTTGGGATATAAGTCTATAATTTCTTCTGGAATTTCCCTGGTAGAAAGAGATTCAGTATAAGTGATGATAGCTGCTCTTTTCTTTGGCAAGGACTGCTTGAACTATCTCTGTACCTACCCCAAAGAAAATCAACTATTTTTCACCCAGTCTAGGCACAAAATAATACAGATATTTAGTGGTCAAGTGGGAAGCCACCAAAACAGGACTGGGGGCAATTTCAAAGGTAAGTCTGCTATTGATCAGGCTTTGTTACTAGAGTCAGTGCTCAAGCATCCCCCTGAGCAATGGAATTAAATGAAGGTGCTGTTCAGTGAAGGTTAGAATGCAGGGCTTTAACGTTATACCCAAGTTTGCATTTCTGTACTGCTATTTATGAGATATATGACTTTGGAAAAGGCACCTAACCTATCTGAGGCTGTTTTCGCATCTATAAAATGGCATTAATCTTTCAGTATTGTGTGATTAACACAGATAAAAAATATAAGGTTTAGCACAGTGGGAGGTCCACAGTAAGCACTCCGTAAGTTGGTATTCAAGACAAACATAAATCCAGATGGTATACTTAAGAGTTTGGTGGATCTTGGCTTCTCTTTTAGGGCATCATGGGACATAAAAAAAATGGAGTTATGAAAACAATGTGAGCCAGAGTTCTGGAAATGAGAACACCCACACAAATCAAGAGGCAGACAATGGTGTCAGGAACATAGGAAAAATTGCCAACTTCTTGTGTATTTACTTTTAGGGAGGTTGCCTACGTTTTATCAGATATGAATCTCAGATGGCAAATTTAAGGCAAGTTTCATAAAACATTTTGGGAAAGTGAACCATAATATTAAAGCATGAGGTTTCAACCCAGTATTGTTAAAATTAGGCAGAATGGCTTGGGAGGCCGTTCTCTTCAGCAGTTCGCTTAACCATGCTGCTTATAAAAGATGGCAGTGAATTGAAACTGAAAGGCAAACTGTGCTCTCACCATCTGTCTTAAAAGAAGTATGATGTGGTTATCATTCAGATTGTTTGGAAAGGAAAGCCATTTATAAGTTTCTCTAGCCCTGGATTGAGCACTCTGGACAGAGTTGAATCCAAACTATAAAAAAATGCTTCTTAAGGTTATTTCCAAGGCTTCCATTTCAATAGGAATGCTTTGACAATCAGACTTAAACTTAAACATTGATTTAAATTACTTTATGAGACTGGATTAATTAAAATGCTCAAGATAAGAACCCTCCATCTATCTCCCTTTCCCTATTTATCCTGTTCTTCCCCCATGGATCATAAAAATTTGGATAGCGTGTTGAGAGCTACTCAAATGGTCAGGAAATAACAACTGTGATTAACATGGTGGCTTTAGAAAAGTTGCATCTGTAGCGATGATCAGATATTACTCTGGGAGAACAATTGAACATGATTAAAAATTCTGCACCTACACAAACAAAGTGTCATTTTCTAGAGCAAAAAGGTCCTTGTGCTTTAGAGACTGAGACAAGGCAGGAATGAAGTCTACATCCCCTCCTGCCCCCTTTGCTAGACTCTCTAGCATGCTGTCAAGGTATCAGTTTGCTGGCCCACTTCTGACTAAACAGAAGGATCTTTTCTTACAGGTGAGGTATTTCATATGCATTTTTCCACTCTGGAAACATGAGCGGTGGCCTTTTTAGGTCAGATATATAGGTCTACATTATGGATGGCAGACAGTGCCTGCTTTTATAAGTTGATTGCCTATCTGTCCTTGCTTACCCTAGAGCAGAGAAGATGTTCAATCCAAATAAGCATCTTTCAGCTAAATGACCTTTGCTCAGCCTTACTCTCATTAGAACTTTGCCTGTCTACAGCATGGAATGAAACTAGGTTTAATATCTATTCAGTCATTCCTTAAGCATTAGATGTTTACATTTCAAGCAATACAGATTAATTCTGCTTTGTTGCTAATACTGGGGGTGGGGATACTATTTTATGAGGAGAAATAACTTGACTTAGAATATTTTTACCTTTTGCAACAGTGTGCTGTATTTTAAGTTCCCATGCATTATTCAAACAAAATGTTTTATAGACTCATCACAGCTGGCGGCTGGAAGTGACTACTGGGCAATCACTCCATACCATCCTCTTCTTAAAAATGACAAGCTTAATTGTCCTACCCATGATTCCTAAGTGGAGAACATAAGCCACAGAATTAACAAAAATGTTTAATGAATGGTTCAGTGGGAGAAGAATAGAGTTCTTTAAAGAATGACTAGGAGAGAATGTCTTTCTATGTGGTACCTGAAAGACAATTTCAAGCCCCCACGAATAAGTAGTGGTATTATTACTTTTACTGTATGTTAGGCACGATACTGGAAGGTACCTGGAAGAAGAAGATAAACATTTCTGGGAGCTTTGAGGGCAGTTTCTATCCTGTGGAATTGAGTACTTCTCATTAGCAAAATTGTAGGCCAAAATTCTTCCTCCCAGTCTTCTCTTTTAGATCCTCCCAGGCCAGTTTTGGAGCACCTCCCCGCTCCTACTCCAAACTGCATTTTGTGGAATCCATTTTTTGCAACAGGCATCATTTACCTCTCCCGGTGCCAGCAGCTCCTGGTCACCTGACCTCTATTCCTTGAAAGCAGAGCCTTTCCCCTGTTTGTATTTCTTACTCCTGTTTCTAAATCTGGTCACCATTAACATCTTCATGGAGTTTATCTTATTTGTTGAATGAGCCACCCTTTGTTTTAGTGAATGTAATTTGACTGAAAGAATTCCAGTTAAGGTATGTCAAGTAGAAATGTGGTTGCTGATAGGACCCAGAGAAATTTCATAGAAATCAGGGGCAGGAAATACTATAAAGCCTGGGCCTCGTGGGAGACAGAACTGGAAAATGAGTCTGGGTTTAAACAGCTCTGAGAGCCTCAACAGACATGGAGTCAATGGGCTTCATTTGAATGCTTTGTCATCATTATGCTTCTGTAGCCTTTTGTGTATCCTTCATTTTGGGCCCTGCAACCAACCCATCCACTATCTTATAATCCCAAATCCAAATTCCTTGGAAGCAAATCCGTTAGCCTCCCTCATCTTTTCCCATTATTCCCCAGGTCATCAAACAGCCCATTACATGCAGTTGGGTTGAGTTGCATTGAGGGGAGAATAAGGAGGAAGAGTCTCACACAGACACAAACACACATAGACACACATAGACACACACACACAGACATACACACACACACACACACACACACATACACGGAGCATCCAAGGCTGTGGCCACTGATGGATGGTTTGAGAAAGGGGAGTGGTGTATTCTCTAATATAAAGTCTTAAGATAAGATAAAGGCCCAGGGACCTTTATGGAATAGCTAATATGTTACCTCAGCAAAGTAGTGTTTGGAGTAAGGGGCTAAGGTTGATTTTCACTTATATTCAAATCGTATTGAAAAGTCATTTCCTATTTTTCCCAGGGTCAATTCCTGACAGCAGTTTGCAAGTAGAAGACTTAATACACATATTCTTAAGTGTGTATGTGTGTGGTGTGTTGAGAGAAAGCATATGGACACTATTGCAATGGCAACAGAAGACAAAGTAGTATGGACTTTTCATGCTAGAGGAGATTTTAGAGATCTGCCGGCCCAACCCACACATTTTACACATGAAGAAATCCGCACTTATAAAATTTAGATGGCTAACTTAAGAGTGTACAGCTATTAAGTGGCAGAACAGAGACGGATCTCAGATCTCAGAAAGAACAAAGCTCAGATCCTCAATCCAATAAGCTTCACAACCCAGCTCTATTATACTTTTGTCTCCAGAAAGAAAGTCTTTATTATTAGGTTGGTGCAAAAGTAATTGCAGTTTTTACCATTAAAATTGCAAAAACTGCAATTACTTTTGCACTGACCTATAACTGAAGCAAGCCCAAATATATATCATGCTTTGTCATTGCATGGTTGGCTTATTACCTTTCAGTTCTCACCTCAAAGGTTAGTACCCCAAAGGGCTCCTTGACCACTACCTATAGTCAGTTCCACTCCTTGTTCCCCAGGTTTTCCACGACATCATTTTTTTCATACATTCAGATCACATGCCCCAATCTTTAATCACCTTGTGCATTTGTGTCCTCATTTTACTCTTCCAGTAAAATATGAGGCTCCATGAAGGTAAAGATTGTTTCTCCTCTTCACGTCTGCATCCCTAGCTCCTGTAATCATGCCCAGCATATTGTAGGAGCACCTAAATAAATAGTCATGCCTGTATACATTTAATACATATAAATATCAAGAGAATAAGTGGTTGGAGAGAACACATAAACTCTTCTTGACCACATATACTTCCTAATTACTGACAGCATACAATGTTTAATATCTCTGTGCTATTATATTTCTCTAAAGATCCCCATATATTTTTGTGTGCTGTGTCATAATTTCAAGCTAAAACAAAACCTGGAATTCATAGCAAAGGGAACCAGCAACATCTGATTCAGATGTGATTTTACCTGTGTGGGTGTATTCCACATAACTGTGAGTGTAACCGTAGCAGAGAGTAACTTGGCTTAGAGATGCTGCATCCCAAATATCCTCTTTGTTTGTGACTCTGACTTTGTCCTGTCACTTTGTTTGTGACTTGTGACTTTGTCCTGTGACTCTGATGGTAAGAATTGTTCATTCTTATTTCTGGCTCTTGGCAGCCTACAGATGCTTCCTGTTAGTGTTCCTGGCAGGTTACTGATGGGGCCTGTTGTTTATTGCCCTATCTATCAAGTCCTATTTATTTTTAAAATAAACTTTAAGTATACTGTAAACTCCCTTCACAAACAGATTTTTCCTCCTCTTACACTTGACAAGCCTCTAAAAGGAATAGTAACTCTGTCTCATAAATATTTGAACCTGCACCTTTTAGGAAAGAATTATACTTAAGCTACTCAAGAGTAGGAAAGGTCTCTGTCTGAAACCTCCCTTCTAACTACTCACTTCTGTCTTCCTCTTCAATCTCTCCCTCACTTTTTTTTTTTTTTGCATTATCTTATTCCAACTTTTATACTGCTCCCTTATCCCACTGCAGACCCAATTCTCTGGTCAAAACTGCTGTCCATGTCTTTCTTAAGTATTGCTTATATAATGTAAATGTCTTTATTAAAAATATTAAAGGGCTTACTATTTCCAAGCTCATCAAACCCAAATGTTTTACATGTCCTGCTTGGTCCTACATCATGTGAATTTACTATTTTATTCAATCAACTAACACAAAGCTGATAAGAAAAGACTGTGACATGGTAAAACAAAAAAAATGTCTTGGGGTTTAGATTCATACTGACTTGGGTTCAATTTTAACATGACTACTTATTAGCTGACAGCCTTGAGGAAGTCTCCTAACTTATCTTACTATGTTTTCTCATTAGAAAAGTGAATACTAATAATACTGATTTGAGTAAAGTCATGGTTGTGATAATTAATTTCAGGTGTCAACTTGATTGGATTAAGGAATACTTAGGAAACTGGAAAGTATTACTTCTGGTTGTGTCTGCGAGGTTTCCAGAGGAGACTGGTGCATGAATCAGTGGACTGAGTGGGGAAGATCCACCCTCAATGTGGGTGGGCACTATCCAATTGGCTGGGGGCCCAGATAGAACAAAAAAGGAGAGAAAAAGATTTCCTTTTTCTCTCTCCTAGAGCTAGGACATTCTTCTCCTCCTGTCCCTGGACATCAGAACCCCAGGCTCTCCAGCCTTTGGACTTCAGGACTTACAAAAGCAACCTGCTGGGTTCTTAGGCCTCTGGCCTTGTACTGAGACTGACACCATCAGCTTTCCTGATCCTGAGACTTTTGGACTTGGATTGAGCCACGCTACTGGCATCCCAGGATCTCCAGCTTGCAGACAGCCTGTTGTGGAACTTCACAGCCTCCATAATTATGTGAGCCAATTCCCCTAATAAATCTCCTCATATGTCTATGTCTATATATATACCTATACCTATATGTATATCATCTATCATCTATAATCTATCCATATATCTATATCCTATTGGTTCTGTTTCTCTGGAGAACCCTGACTAATGCACTGGCATTCTCTTAATATTTATAGCTCTTCTCTTTCTAAGCACATGGTAGCATTACATTCCACCAGTACTTCTCAGTTTAGGAATGGTTAAATGATTTGTTTTGACTAATGAAATGTGAGTGGAAGGGATGTGTTTCACTTGTGGACAGACATTTTTAGAGACAGTGTGTGATTTACAATGGTCCCTTCCCCCAGTGAGGCAAATATGAAAACATATGGAGAAAGCTTTCATTATCCTGGGATCTTGACTGTTTATAATAAGCAAATCCTCCTACTGATCCCCCCTGGATATGCAGCATGAGCTATGGGGGTTGCTTGTTACTACAGCAAACATTTTTGTATCCTAACTGAAACATCTATTTGGCAAGGTTGTTTGGAGGATGGGTGACAATATACTTAAAGAGGCAACACAGTGCCACTATGCAATCAATCAATGGTATCTGTCGTCATCAGGAACACTATCATTGTCGTTAGCATTGTTATTTTGTTAGATTTATTTCTATCCTGCATTTCATCCTTATTCCCATTATCTTAATGTGCTTTAATATTTACATTTCTTGCCCTTCACTAAATTATAAGATCTTTGAGAAGGGCAACATACTTGATGTGCCCTCAGTCAGGAATAACCCATTGGATATGGTATCCGTTCCAACTAATCTACTATTGTAGCATGAATGCAAGTATACGTAATACATAAACAAATGGGCATATTTGTATTCCAGTAAAACTTAATTTATAAAAACAGAAGGCAAACCATAGTCTATAACCTTCATTTAGACTCTATTCTTATCCCTCTCCCTCCTTCTCTCTCTCCATCTTCAAATCTTCAACCCTAGTTTTCCTCCTTCTCTTGTGGGTGTGATTGTATTCTCTGCTTCCCCAGGTAACCTTTTTCCTCAAAGATAAAAGTAGCCACCAGTAGCCCTGTTATAAAGGAAGTAAATCCCCTCCTCCCCTGTGTTCTTCCTTGGGTAATGTGCCCTTGAGCCAATCTCTGCTGACAGAGCATGGGAATTCCTGATTGGTCAGGCTTGAGTTATGTGACCACCGCTTGAGTCATGTGACCACCCAGATGATCAGAGAATGGTCTGTGATTGATTAATCCTTCAGAGCCATCAGGGGTGCAGATGGAAGAAAGTAAGATGCTTAGTAGACTCAACAGGGGGCTTCTTACAAGCTCTTTTCTCCTACACATACGGAGAAATAGGAAAGAACGAAATAGGAAAGAACCTAGTTCACAGGACCATCCTTAACAAATGTGTATTGGGTAGTAGGCTTGATACTTCACAGCCAATTTCCCTGGATATTCTTCAAAGACTTCCTGTGGGATCTGGAAACAAAAGTGTTAGCTTGTATTTCTGATGGATTGTTTCTGAGAGGTAGGGAATACAGCAAACTAAGAAGACTCTTAAGTTTCTGGCCAAAGCGCCTGGGTGAGTAGAGGTGCCATATATTTAGATGGTTAGAATTCATCTCCTAAACTGTAAGGGGGAAGCAACAATATGGATACTCCCCAGTTGGCTTGCAAGTATTTTCCAGTGATCTGGGAAAACTTACCAAACTTTACAAAAGCTAATAAACAAAGCAATATAATGTTATATGAGTCAGGACTCTCTGGAAACTATCCAAATTCCTCTCTGTAATATGGGGAATGCCTGAAAATTCCTAATATGAAATATCATACTACGGGGGGAAAAATAAAAACCTTATTCTTGCTATTCCTGGCCACATAAGGTCTGTGTAAAGGGCATTACTGGCTACCGTAGATATGTGTTGGGCACTCAAAAACTGAGTCAGTTTAGTATACCAGTACATCTTCTATTTTTACTTTGCTCAGAAAATCTGATGAAATTATACAAATCCCTGAAATCTAATATTTCTATGTGATAAGATTGTGTAAGAGGAGGGGGTGGAAGAGAAGTTTGGAAAATGTGGTGACAGATGGCAAGTGGGCTCAGGCACATAGCGTTCCTATATATAGGGGAGGGGACAATCTGGTTAATCAAGGGGAGGGGGGAGCACTTTCAAATTTAGATTCAAGTATTTTATATATTCAGCAACATCATTTAGTGAAGCAGCCTAGCCTGGTAGAATTTTTAATTTTTTCTTGGTTGGGGGTGAGCTGTGTGATATGTATTTTTAACAGTTTTCCGTATTCTTTCATGATGTCTACATTTAACAATCAAATTGTATCTATAAGTTTTGGGTGTGTCTGTTGAGAGAGGAATGAGAATATATATTTCTAGAGAGAGTTCCTTCCAAGGAAATTTACGACATTTCAAAAATTAGGGCCATTACAACTAATTTAACACGAATGGAAAACTAAAGTGAATGTTCACAATGAAGATGTCTTTATAGTTCAGTAGAATAAGCAGTGAGCTGGCAATGAGGACACTTGAGGTCCAGGCCCAGCTCTAGGTAATACAGTCCCAGGTAGACTGTGTTGCGTTACACAAGGCACTTCAGCTCTTTGAATCTTAGTTTGTTTATTTTTAAACTGAGAGTCTGGATTAAATTATCTATAGGATAATCTTGGTTTTATATTTCCATCGTTATAGGCTGTGTCTTAGTGCTCAGTTAGTTAGGATGCTTTTGATTCCAAGTAACAGAAAGCCCAACTGAAGCTGTCTTAATTCATCACAGGGCAAGCCTAGTGTTAAGTGGACCTTTGGATTGGTTTGATTCAACAAAGGACATTTCCCCAACTTGTTTACTCTTCTTTCCAGGGTGTCGGCCTCATGCTGACAGGTTGGTGGCTCTTCAGGATCTGAAAATATCAGTTAATGACTCCTGGTTAATGTCATGCTTTTTTATACAACTCTGGATGAAAATAGAAAATCACTTTCTGAGGCTGTTTTAGACAAGTGAGGAAATGTCTTTTGGAAGATCCCTGAAAGCTTGTCCTTGCATAACTTTGGCCCAAACTGACTTTTGTTCACATCTGTGATCATGTCAAGAGAAGGGGCTACCGTGAACTACAGGAAAGACTTTTGGAACCAGCAATTAGCTTGGCAGGGAGATTGTGGTTACATAAGTGAAAATCAAGAAGGATCATAAGTAATGGAAGCAACCATGAAATCTACCAAACATGGCTTGGAACACTTAAGTTTCATATGATCTACACAGTTAAATATGACTAGAAAAAAAAATTAATGAAATAGAGGTTTTATATGGTAGCTATTATCATACCAAGCACATAGTAAGTATTCAATAAAGATGCCTTGCTTGGGCTAAACTTAAATCTGTTAAACACAGAGAACATATCTCTTAGTTGGCAACTAAATAACAAGAAATTGCAGGTATTTTGGGGGTTGCCATAGTGACCAGAGGCCTTCTGCCGTACATTTTTGTTTTCGTGCAGTGGTTTTCAAACTTGGCTGCAAATTGGAACCACCTAGGGAGCTTTGAAAAACACTATTGCTTGAGTCCCATCTCCAGAGTTCCTGATTTGATTGATCTGGGTGGCGGCCTGGGCATTTAGAATTTTAAAAACTCTCCAGATTATTGTAAGTTACTGCCAAGATTGAGGATTTCTGGCTTAGGGACTCCAAACATGAGCATGCTATGTGCATTCTCATCCCCTCTTCCCTTGAAGTCCCTTTTATAATTCTCTTTTTCTGTACTCTAAACTTGTAACTGTTACATTCTTCTCCTTGAGCTGGGACTCCCAGAGATACCACATGTTCTCCATTACACTATGGCAAAAACCTGAATGTGAGGGTGGAAACCAAGAGTAGGGAAGGCGTACTGTCAATAGGGTGTGTTAGAAGAAGGGGACAAAAGGGTGGAGAAAACAAGAAGTGATGCAAAAAGCATTTTCCTCTGGCACTAGGATGAGGTTGGAGATGCACATTAAGGCACTCTCAGACTCAGATTCCCACACAAACACCCATACACATACAGACACATCATCTGAAATTCTTCCCAGCCTCCTCCCTGCTCAGCCCACTGCCAACCACTTGCTTAGAATCTTGCTGCAAATTCATAAAACACCTAAAACACGAATAAATGAGAAGTGACTATGTATTCATTCATTCACACATTCATGTATTCATATGTTCTATAAATATTGATTAGGCACCTACTATGTGCCAGGTACATTGCCAGAGGGTGAGTGAACAGTGATAAATAAAATAGGAGCTTATAGCACATTACAGGCCATAAATCTGGAAAGGATTTGGAGTATATAAAGCAGAGCAGTGATTATCTTCTTCACCAGGAATTGAGTTCTAGTCTCCATACCTCATTTGTTGAGTGAATCTTTGGTAAACGAATGACTGCCCAAATGAATTAGTGAGAAAAGACCAGAGTGACTGGAGCATGGTGCACGTGCAGGTGTTTAGGGAAAAGTGGAATAATATTAGCTTGGAAATAGGGGTGGATATCAGTTCATGCTGGACCTAGTTTTTTAAAAATCAGATATTATATTCTGTGTATTGGGAAATAATTGCATATTTTCAAGAAAGGAGTGATATGGTCAGAGAAAGTGTCCCTGAAATCAGGGAAGATAAAGAAAGGGCTATTTGGGAAAATAACAGAATGGAAAAATGTTTCTGAAAGAGAGAACAGAATGTGAAAAAGCTTTGAGTCAAGAATGGTATAATATAGCTGGGTGTGGTGAGTCACGCCTGTAATCCCAGCACTTTGGGAAGCCAAGGTGGGCAGATCACTTGAGGCCAGGAGTTCGAGACCAGCCTGGCCAACATGATGAAACCCCATCTCTACTAAAAATACAAAAATTAGCCAGGTGTGGTGGTGTGTGCCTATAATCCTAGCTATTCAGGAGGCTGAGGGAGGAGAATTCCCTGAACTTGGGAGGTAGATGTTGCAGTGAGCCGAGGTCACTGAACTTCAGCCTGGCCAATAGAGCAAAACTCAGCCTAGAAAGAAAGATAGAAAGAAAGAAAGAAAGAAAGAAAGAAAGAAAGAAAGAAAGAAAGAAAGGAAGGAAGGAAGGAAGGAAGGAAGGAAGGAAGGAAGGAAGGAAGGAAGGTATAATATGTTTGAGGAACTGAAAGACACTATGCTGCTTTGCCTAATTATATGGATATAAAAGATAGTCTAGTGGAGAGACAATAACAGAGAAATATGGCACAGAACAATAGATGCTACAGCAAGTGCAGTTGACAGAATCTGTGGGAGTGTAGAGGAGGGGTCTCTAACTTAGACTTGGGAGGCCAAGAGAAACTCCATAGAGAATGACATCAAGAAGCTAATCTGGAAAAGCAAGCCGAGTTAGGAAAAAGGAAGGAGAAGGGAAATGGTAGGTAGAAATGAAAGACAGAGCAAGTATTTTTCAAATAGAAATAATGTTTCAGTAGAATTCTATACTTTTGCACATTCAAAGGTATAGAGAAGTGAGAAAACATCTTGCAATTCTGAGCAAAATCTTAATTACACCAAATAAATCAAATTTAATTTTAAAACTTTATAGAGATTTATAGTGTACCAGATACACTGATGTGCATCTAACAATGATCCTTTGAAACAGGTATCAGTGAGGCAATTTAGGTGAAGTTATACAAAATCCAACAGCTGGTAAGAGGTAGAGCTGAAGTAGACTCAAACAGTTTGACTCCAGAGTTTATTATCTCATTCCTGCTGTTAGATTGCCTCTCTGACCACATTAAAAAATAAATAAATAAAAGGAGGAAGACCCAAAGAGGTATAGATTAAAATATATATATATTTCTATTTTCCTGTGTTCTTCTACTATTTCTGGGAATTGTCTGGTTCACATGATTAAAAACTCCAGCCAGATAAAAGAGAATAATAAGCTATATTAATAGTAAGACAAAAACTTCTATTCTTCAGAAATTTACTTAATGGCAAATCAAATATAAACCTAGGAAGTCAAGAAAAGTTAATAGTACTTAAACCCACACTAGGAAAATAAGATACATGTATGATTACTTTTTTTTTGTAGTTAACCACTGACACTATGTAGGATCCCATAGAAAAAGAAAGACATTCCTGTTTTTAGTATTTGGTTCATGTAGTAAAAAATTTACTGCCACAAAAGTAAAATCAACCACAATTTACAAGCAACAAATGGATGTCGAATATTTCAAGAAACAAAAGTACAGTACTTTAGATTGGTTAAGTGGATTAAGAGCACCATTAAAGGACTGACATGAAAAATGTGATATTTTGAGAAAAAAATAATAAAATATAAAAAATACAATGAAAAATCATAAAACATAATAAAAACATATTGGCCAGGTGTGGTGGCTCATGCCTGTAATCCCAGCACTTTGGGAGGCCAACACGGGCAGATCATGAGGTCAGGAGATCAAGACCATCCTGCCCAATATGGTGAAACCCCGTCTCTACTAAAAATACAAAAATTAGCTGGGCGTGGTGGTGGGCACCTGTAATCCCAGCTACTCAGGAGGCTGAGGCAGGAGAATCATCTGAACCCAGGAGGAGGAGGTTGCAGTGAGCCGAGATCAGTGCCATTGTACTCCAGCCTGGGTCACAGGGCAAAACTCCATCTCAAACACACACACACACACACACACACACACACACACACACACACACACCAAAAAACCAATATATTAAATTGCAATTTAAAAAAACAGCACCAAATAGGCATGTTTGAAAAAGTGTTAGAAGTATGTATACTTAAATGTGAATGCTGGTAACATTTGTGTGATTGATTATAGATGACTTTTAAAACTTTTAGTTTAGATCTTGAGTTATCTACCTTTTAACATATGAATACATTATTTTATAAGTAGGAAGAAATTATAAAACATATCAAAGTCCTTTAGTCCTAAAAGTACATATGAAAGCTTTACTAGCCTTAGTCAACATTATAATCATGCCTTCAATATTCATTCTTCTTTTCCCATTATTATCCTAATTCTCCTTTAAGTGCCACCCTCCCCCACTGAATGCATCTCTTTTGGGGGATGCTCTCCAGAGTTAGGGATGTGGAATGTACTGTAGCTCTAAGCCCAACAATGTGATCTTTCCCCCTGTTCAAGGTCACTGGCTCAAGGAGGGGCAAGTGACCCAAGTTAAACTAATGAGGCATGACTAGTAGTTTGCTGGAGGAAGCTAGGAATAAATAATCCTTGCTCATGTGAGAAAACCCAAAACAATCCTTTCTCTTGTTCCTATGTGGATGAGGAAGCACATAGCCCAGGCAGCCATTGGCAGCCATTGGCAGCCATGTTTCAGCCGTGATGAGACACCTGCCTTAGAATGAATAGAAATTCTGGAAGGCAGAGAGAGTTTGAAATGAGCTAGTTTTTGATGGCTTAGTGGAATTGCTCATCAAACCCACCTGCAAGTGAGTGCCACCTGTGGGCTATCAACCCACAGGAAACTGTACATCTTCTTTATTATTTACTCCAGTTTGAATTTTGTGTATGCCTGTTTGTTTTTCTGTTAATTGTAACCAAACACACCCTACTTCTTTCTTTCTATGCTATTCTCATCCTGGAAGGTTACTATCACGTAATTAAAGATCTTTCTTTTAGCTTACTAAAATTATTGAAAATCACAGATTTTATTTTCTTGACCTGGCTGCTGTATTCCAGAACTGTGCTGTCCAATGCAGTAGCTATCAACCAAATGTGGCTATTTAAATTTAAAATAGTTAAAATTAAATAGAATTAAAAATTCAGTTTCTTGGTTGCACTTGTGACATTTCAAATGCTTAATAGCTACATGTCAATAGTGGCTACCATATTAGCCAGCAGAAATAGAGAACATCTTCAACATTGCAGAAAGTTCTACTGAATAGTGCTCTCTCTCTCTCTCTCATTCTCTCTATTCCTCTCTCTGTGTGTGTGTGTGTTTGCATCTATGTGTGTGTCTACGTTGGAGGGTGGGGAAGCACAAAAAAGAGCGACATTAGATTGGGAAAGTTGTATTCTAACATCATCTATGCTAGTTAATTTACCATGTTCCCTTGAGTAAGCCTCTTCCCCTTTCTTAGGTCTTCATCTTTCTTCTAAAAAAAAACAGGCTAGACAAGGAGATTTTGGGGGTCTCTTCTAGGTCCAATATACTGAAATTTTAAGTGCTTCCTTTTGACTTTTAACATCTGTAGACTTTTTTTATTCTCCAGGGATCAGCTGTGAGATCTACCATCAGATCATATTGGATATCAAATCCCGAGAACCAGGGTGGAAAATTCACAATGGTTTCATTTTTTTTTTTTTTTTTTTTATCCAACACAAATTTAGTGGCAAGTAGCCATTGTTTTAAACAGTGTACAGGCCAATTTCCTTTACTTAGTGTCATTGCAATAGGCTAACACAGGGCAAGGTGGTCACCCTGAATATGGGTCACCACTTCATACATGAATATATTACCTACCAAAAAAACTAGCAAAGGCTATGGGGAGGGTCACAAAATCTACTTATTTCTTTCTTTTCTTTCTCGTCACCCAGGCTGGAGTGCAATGGTGATCTTGGCTCACTGCAATCTCCGCCTCCAGGGTTCAAGCGATTCTCCTGTTTCAGCCTCCTGAGTAGCTGGGATTACAGGTGCCCGCCACCACACCTGGCTAATTTTCATATTTTTAGTAGAGATGGCGTTTCACCATGTTTGCCAGGCTGGTGTTGAACTCCCGATCTCAGGCCATCCGCCTGCCTCGGCCTCCCAAAGTGTTGGGATTATAGGCGTGAGCCACCACGCCTGGTCAAATCTGCTTATTTCTGTAAAGGCAGTTCATTATGCATGCCATCCTGATGGTGAATTAGTATTTTATTTTTGATTCATTCATTATTATTCATTTATTCATTCAAGCATTTTATTGTCTACTATATGCCAGGCAGTATGTTAGACTCTGAAGATGCAGCAATGACCAATATGCTTGTCCTGCTTACCCTCATGGTGATTCTTGTAAGGAGATAAAGCAGGCGTTAAACAAATAATTCCAGAAATTGCTATTTATACTGGTATTTGAGATTCTAGACGTGCTGTCCCAAGGGATACAAGGGAACATAGCACAATGACCTGATCTTGTCTGGAGTACTAGAGAAGGCTTTGGAAAGAAAGTTTCTCCATCCTATTCAAGGATCCAAGAGAAGAGTCTACTAGAAGCCAAGAGTTAGAACGTTTGTAAGAGATGAAGCTAGAGAAGTAGGTGGGCCAGTTCATGCAGAGCCTCATCAACCATGGACATAAGATTTGGACTTTATTTTAAGTGCAATGGGAAACCATTGAAAGGTTTTTAAGTAGCAGGAGTGACATAATCATCATGTGTCTCAAATATGCTCCCTCCAGATGCAGAGTCGGGGAGACACAGGTGGGAGCTACATACTCCAAGACAAGTATACTTGTTATAGTTCAGGTAAAAGATGATGGTAGCCTGGACAACAGTAGTTGAATGGAGAGGGACAGACTGGATGGATTTGAGGCATAAACAGGAAGTAGAATTAGTAGGCAGTAGTGACTGATTGGATGCAGAAGTTTATGGGGAGGGACATGTCCAGAAGAGTCTTCATTTCTGGCTCAAAGTATTGGGTTGTTGAATGGCCATTGGAATTGAGTAGCTTTGGGAGATCTGATCTTAAATCAGCTATGGATTTGAACGTTTTATAAACCAAAAAATCATATTATTGTTTTTATTATTGCCAAAGCAGTCATTTTCATGACCTTTATGTGCTTCTGATATATGTTCATATCCTTGCAAAAAAAAAAAGGGACTACTTATTTGCCATAAAAATATATATGTATTGCTTTGGTTAGAGAAAAGAAGGTGAAGCTGGTGGGATTTCAACTTTCTCTCTGTCCTAAAAGGAGAATAAAGAATAAAGAAATGAGAAGTGTAAGAACAAAAGAAAGGACCTTATTCTTTCTTTTTCTTCTACCTGGAAGACAGACAAGATAAGCAATGAGGAATTATAGTTGATAAAGTAATTGTAGAGCTAGGCTGCTGGAAGTGAAAAATGAGACTCCTACATGAAGGTTATCTTTTTTTCCAGTCTAAGAAAATCTTGTCTCTCATTTTCTTTTTCTTACAGTTACTGAAAATTCTGCCTTATGGATCCAGATTCAAATTGTAGTATAGAATATCCCCAGTTTGATAGAAAATGATTTAGCTTCTCTTTCCAACTGTGTGCATTCCCTGTTGCTACTAAGGATCTTTATTCTTTCTTAAGCAGTAGTTGGGTTTTATTTTGTTGTGTGTGTTTTTTGGTTACTGCTTTTGTTTGTTTGTTTGTTTGTTTGGTGTTTACCTTGTGAATGTTTTGTATTTTTAAGACATAGTTGTGATTACTAATGTGTATAATGCTCTCCTCATGGCTTAGTACAGTGCATGGAACATAAAAATTCAATTAATAAGTGAATTACAAGATAAAGTTTTCATCAGTCAGGATAGACTAGATGATGCTGCAATAACAAATAACTCCTAAGTTGTAATTGCTTAAACAAAAAACTATTTCTTATTCACTATGTAGATCCATCAAAGATTGGTAGGGGAAGAGGAGGCCTCTGCTCAAGGACTTAGGCTGATAGCACAGCTTGTCCCTGCTTCAAAGGCAAGAAGAGATCTGAGGGTGTCACTTCAGCAATTAAATGCTCTATTGCTTGAGGAAATGCCATCAGTTCTAAAGACACCTCATTGGCTGAACCTTATGGCATACCCAACCCTAAATGGATCAGGAAGTGCAATCCTGCCATGGTCAGAAGGTGGAAAGACTCAACTTCTCTGAAAAATGTGAGAGTAGTTTTGCTTTGAGTTGGGAGAATATACTAAATGGCCTCAAAGATCAATATATGTTGATTCTTACATTATTAGGACAAATGATCATTGGCTGTAATGCAATGGTCTGCAAGGTATTTGGAAGAAAAACATGGAACTCTGTTGATATTCTTGCTTCATTACATACATTTAGAATGATACTTAAGGCGAGTCTTTATTCCAGTTTTTTTTTCTTAATTTTCAACAATGCCTATCTGAATACCTTGAATGTAGTCCATTAGGTGGTAGATTAAATTTAATTACAGAAGTAACTATCTTGACCCTTACTTTAATCTCTAGAAATGAAAAACATAATGGTTACAGGTTTTCAAAATGGTAGCCTTTATTAGCAAAGGTGAACTTCCTTTTAATTTTAATTCATTAGCATAGTAAAACCACAACCAACAATAATCATGGGGCAAAGGCTGTCTTGTATACTTCTATATTTCAAATACCTGGTATAATATGTACCTCTAAAAAGAATGAATAATCATTTTTTGAGACTATCTTAATGTTAAAGAAATAAGAAAATATAATAGTTATATTTTTGAGTTATTTTTTCTATTAAATATTTTATCCCAGTGTTTAGAAATGTACTCTTGGGCTTGAAATCTGCTCTATCACTTACTTCCCTACAACCTTGTGCACGTTCTTTAACCTTCCTGTCTCCTCTCACATTCCGCAACTGTGAAACAGAGATAATAATAATAATACTTATCTTATGGGGTTGGTAAAAAGAATTAAATTAGACTTTACAAGACATACTATAGAATGTGCTAGCATCTGGTGAAGGTTTGATAAACATTACCTGACACCACTGCTGTTTTTTGTTTGTTTGTTTTTTTGTTTATCTTGATGCTGTACAGTCAGTGTAAACTTTCTGTACATACTCATGAACAACAAGAATGAGGCACAGATGTGAAACATGCAATACCAACTAGAACTTTGGCATTTTTAACTAATTTTTAACTGTGAGATTAATATTTGCTACTACTTGGAAATCTGTTTAGATGTAAGATTTAGTGAACAGTTGTTATATTACAAAGAGCTATTATGTGTGTTTTGTGCAATGTGAAAGACCAATTGACAAGATTGACGAGTCTGAAGGATCCCTCACTCTCTCACTGTGTGTAACATGAGAAAAGAGAATCGCTTTCCAAGATGCAAAGCAGCATCGGACCTTCTTTATTGTGCCTCTGAAAGGCAAGAGAGTATCCTGGGGAATTTCAAAATGTTTCCAAGGAAGGAATATTATGAGAACTACCTTGATTTTGAAAACACCATAAAAGACTAGACAGTATGATCTATAACAGTGAGGATCTCATCAATCATGTTTTCTGCTTTGTTCTCCAGGCACCTAACACATAGTAGGGGCTTTATAAGTGATCTGTGAAATAACTGAGGGTATTTCAGAGAATTATTACCTGTGCAATTGACAAATGAAAACTGGGTCCCCTTGTATGCATCATTGAAGTTTAGGCAAAATTACACTGTATTTCTGAAGAAGAAAGGGTTCAAACCATAGTACGAGAAACAAGACATTGAACTACTGAGTGTTTTCCCTCCCCACCCCAGCATGTTATTTGAAGGAGAGGAAAAATTTTTTAAAAAGAGCTGTGAGCATATTTCTTCATTTGGTGCTAAAATAACACATTTTATTTATTAAACATGTTCAAAAGTTCGGAAGGTTTTATTGGACTTATGCATATATGCATCTATGTCCTATTCCAGGTAAATTCTAGTCTCCTATTTAACTGCTGAAACAACCAGCAGACTTAAATTAGTATAAACCTGACAATATTTGTGGCTAACTTACTGGTAAAAAGAACATTAAGAGGTAAGAAATGGCTTATATTTCATTTTCTCATTTACTGTTAGAAGTGTAACTCCCACTAATACTATCAGTATTTTGCAGAATGCTTTTTTTCTTGTTTCTCCTTCCCTCTTTACTGTTTTGTTAAATCAATGGTATCAGTAGGACCTCTAACATAATAAATCAGGCAATATAGTGTTAAAGCGCTGCTTGAGTTGTTGAAGAGTTAGTGGGCAGATATTACAATTCACTGTAGCTGTAATAGAGGGTAATGTCACTTTAAGACATGTGATACTTTGGAGCGGAGGGATGTATTGAAACAGACTACCGCTACTTACAGCACCGTATAGCAGCCCTGCTCCTACATTTTGCTGCCTTACTCTGCCCTGAATGCACTGGAGTGGGGATGGTCCATCGGCAACTATAAACTGATTCTCATCAGGAAACTGCACATTATCTCCCCATCACTTCAAAGGTCTCGTCAGGCAGAGGTGACGCCAGGAGATGATTTAAAGGTGAAAATGACAAGGTTTCCACCCCTCAAACCTTGGCTCCTTTTGTGACAATACAGTCTGAATGAACCCGATGTCTTTTTTTCTTTTTTCTTTTTTCTTTCTTTTTTTTACTGTGGAAATAGAATCGGAAGAGAGTAACATTTTTTTTTTTTTTTTTTTTTTTTAATCCTGATAAAGAAGATTGTTGGGAAGCTCTTTGAAAAAAGATTTCAAATTGTGGCACAGATGGATTTTAAAAAGTGTTAGATCTTTCCAATGAACACTAATAGAGTACTCTGCTCTTGGCTGGATTTTTCAGGTAAGAAGCATCTTTGAGGGTTTAAGATTCAGAAAGCAGATCGGAAGCATATCCAGGCATATCTAGAGAACTGTG
>NW_016819951.1:1180675-1200586 GCF_001698545.2 Rhinopithecus bieti
TTTTTTTTTTTTTTTTTTTTTTTAATCCTGATAAAGAAGATTGTTGGGAAGCTCTTTGAAAAAAGATTTCAAATTGTGGCACAGATGGATTTTAAAAGTGTTAGATCTTTCCAATGAACACTAATAGAGTACTCTGCTCTTGGCTGGATTTTTCAGGTAAGAAGCATCTTTGAGGGTTTAAGATTCAGAAAGCAGATCGGAAGCATATCCAGGCATATCTAGAGAACTGTGCAAGGCTGAATGCTTTATTTGGGGAAGACACTTAATAACATTGAGACAACCTCTTGGTAAAGGAGCAAGCAGTGAGAGTGGCATGCAGGAGGTTTGGAAGTAATGCTGAGAATTAAAGAAAGTTAAATTAAAAAAGAAAATATTGCAAGCATCAAGTCACAGTAATCCTTTTGAGTAGTAGGATCTATATGGGTGAAGAAATGAGCAAGAGAAAGCAGTCATTGAAAAACTGTTAAGTTTTGGTTGTGGCAGGATATTTTTTTTCAAGTTTAGATGAATTTCTAGTACATTTTAACTGCAATTCACAAGCAGTAAATACATCCACAGTCACCTCTGTTTTGTCTTTCTGTAATTTGCAGGGTATTCTGAAAAAGTCCCCAAATACATTCGTTTTAGGTTTCACAGGAGGGGTGCTGCTATTCATTTCCACTGAAGAGAATGCATGTATGTTATCCCGATAGTTCTGAAAACAATAAGACAAAGTATGTTGTATACAAAAGTAAACAGTGGGCAGTGAAAGTAATTAGAAAGTGAATGCTCCATCTGAATCACAGACTTAGGCATGAATAGCACCAAGCTGTTGAAAATAATGTTTTCCTACTTTGCCCTTAATTATAGTTGTCACCATTTGTCTATTATAGTCCTAAAATCCTTCCAAGGCTGTATCTCTCTGCTAAAATCCACAAATGAGCCTGTGTTATGTGCATATATATGATGTATATTTTTGTTTTCTGAACATCATGGTTTTTAATAAAGAACCAATTTTCATGAATAAAGAAGCCAGGCTGGGAGGTTACTAGCACGTTTTCAATGTGTAGTTGAGGTTTTCGAAGGGTATGATTTGACAGTGAAAAGGAAAAGAAAGAAAGAAATCTTCTTCCAAAGTCCTCTCGACCTAACAGAAAAGCATACAGTTAACTGGATTCTTGTGTAGAAAATGCTTCACTATCACTGGCTGAGTAAGGACGGTGCTTCAATTTTGATTAATTTGGCAATATGAAATGCAGCATGAGGTGTTGTTTGAGAAATTGGACAATATATAGCGCAGTTGAGCCTTTGTAGTTCCTAAGATCTCATAGGTGCAGATAAGACTGTCAAAGTTTCAGTGCTCAAGAAAAGGCACATATTCATCCATAAATACATATGCCACCTGTATATGCACATTCATCAATGCTGTACAACAAAAGCTACAATGAAATCTTAGGAGGCTAAGCAATATTGTAAATTATGGCTTGCTCTAGGATAGAAGCATAGGTCTTGCATCTGAAACTCATTCTGGCTAAACACAATCCCTTCTGATTCTTTGGTCCAGTCAAAAGTATTGGTTCTATCCGGAGATTACAACATGCCTCTGAGAAATGATTACTTAGTTTAGAAGACAGCATTGCAATTAAAAATTCATGACTGTAGAATTAAAAAAAAAAAAAAAAAAGAACCCACTCTTTCCTTCCAGGCTTATGTCAGACTTGCAATGAAGTTAGAATGAACAGGAGGAGTCTGCAGCTTTTCAGTGCCTGAGATAACTATAGTTTAAAGATCATTGTGTAAAATAGGATTTTTAGTCAGCACACATTGTTTTAAACTGACTAACTGATAGTCTAAAACTTTATTTTTGCATTTTGGCAATCCTTGGAGTTTTGCAGAATTAAGAAAAAAATGAATGTATGATCATCTGAAAAGGGCTTTCCCTCAATCCCACTTCATGGCATGACCTCTGCTGGATCATTAGTTCTAGCCAGAGAAGTAGCAAAGGAACATGACGTCTGAGACCTCCCTTACCTCATCAGTGGGGCTGACTGAGCTGGGGGCTTGAAGCCGCGGGTAACCTTTCCTGTCGAATGTTCTCTTTAGAGAATGGCAATGGTCTCTGCGATGTCCTGGGTCCTGTATTTGTGGATAAGTGCTTGTGCAATGCTACTCTGCCATGGATCCCTTCAGCACACTTTCCAGCAGCATCACCTGCACAGACCAGGTAAGTCAGGAGCTGGATCCACTGCAGCCTCCTCCAGTCTTACCACTGTTTCCTTAACAGATGGTTGAATGCAAGTGACATAAAGTGCTGTAGTGTGGGCAGCTTGCCTTTGAATTCCAAGACATATTGTTGGCTGGATGCTTTGGGGAAGGGGAGTGTGCCAAAATGTCTTGGGGTATTCCTATTAATTTCTCAGAAAAGGTGGGTTTTTCTAAGTGTCACCCCGCCTGCTTCTACACACCTTGTAAAGTAGAAGTCATCTGTTTTTGGACGCTTTGGCCAATAGCAGAATATTCTGCAAAAGGTGGAATAACTTTCAAGACTTGAGGATTTTACCTACTATAATCTTGGTCTGTATGTGGCTAAGAATTTTGTTGGGGGCATAGTCCCCAAATTAACTTTGGAAGCAAGTTGTCAATGAAAAAGAAATTAAAAGTAACTTACTATTTCTTGTCTGGTATAATATGCCTCCTTTCCTTTCTCCCCTCACTTTCTGTTCTTCCGGTATGCTCAGTGGCATTTTCCCCTCTCTTTTGGCAGTTTCAGGGACGAGGTCCCTCCCACCTGATTTTTGTTTTGTTTTGTTTTCCTATATTGAATTTTTAGTTCCGGACGCATTTTGCTTTCTTCCTCTTTGTGTTCAAAGTGTATTTTTCACCCATCCACGGCCTCGCTCCTCAATCTGGATTTTGCTCTCCTTCTTTGCCTCTCCAGCTTTCTCATTACAGTCCCTCCCAGCTCGATTGTCCTTACCTTCCCCGGTTTTCGGAAAAATTTCCTTCCATTTTCTGTTCAGCATCAGCCTTCGCATCCTTCTACTACCCACCCCGCCTTCACCCTCCACCCAACCTCCCTCCCCCGCCTCCCTTCCTCTCTCGCGACGGTCAAGTTCGGGCTCTGGGGACCAGTTGCGCGCCCAAGTTTCTGATGCTGAGTTCTGAAGTGCTCCCAGCCCTCCACCCGCCTCTCCAAATCCCATCAATGGCCTCCTCCCATCCGTCGAGCTTCCTCCTGCTGCGTGGTCCAGCGTCTACGCCCTTGCCTTTCCCTGGCTCCTCAGGCGGCCTGGACACCGATCCCAGGCTCTTCTGTACAGTCCTCCAGCAATACCTTCCGGGGCCCCACTTGCTGCCTCTCGGGGCTCAGCTTCCCTGCTGGGGGCAGGCTTGTCAGAGCGCGGATGCAGCCCAGGGTCCTCCCGCGCGCCTGCACCAGGCTGCAGTGAGCGCGCAAGCCTGCTGGGTGCTGGAGCTCTGGCCGCCCCGGGAGAAGGGGTGGGGCTGGCTTGTGCTTGGGGCTGAGGCTGGGGGCTGATTCTGGGCCCCGCCATCCTGTTTCCCCACGCTCTGGTCTGAGAGGGAAGGCGAGGGGGCGCTAGTGCCCCTGCAGGTGGGCATGGAAACCGCCCTGCTTCAGGACGCGCTTGTATTTCTGCATCCTGTGTCCAGAGCCTGGCGCGGGAACAGTCACTCAAGCCTCAGTGCAACCGAGATGGAGGGAAAACAAAAGTGAATTTGAGATTCCCACATTACCTCCAATCGCTTAATCACAGTCAGTTCTGGCACAAATGTCTTTCACTACATGGTCATAAATAATAAACAATGCGGGACATCTGCACTCGTTGTGATACTCAACAGTAAGAATTCATGATAAAACAACTATTACGTGTATGTTTTAGGCAGGGCTCTCAGGATTAATTCACACTGCTTAGTTGAATCCTTATGCAAATAGGTGTAATTTCTCCCCTTTCGCCCAGGAAACAGAAACTCTGAAAGGTTAGGTGGCTTGTCTGAGGCCACACAGGCAATAGCTGTCATTGGAAGTCAGATCAGCATGATTCACTGCCAGAGCCTCTGTCCCTAGGAGGGGAAAATGCCTCTCAGTGCGCCAAGTGACCATGCCAAATAGCTTCTTTGCGGAAGTGTGAGCCCCTTCATATAATTTTTGAAAACTTTCACTATGTCAAAACTTGGTCTCATCTGAACTGCACACCCATTCTGAGAAGTGGCCATGGCAGAACTGGTGAGTGGTACGTGGTTGAGGGGAGAAGGCAGGGCTCAGGGCTGGCCACCCAAGTCTCTGTCACTTAAGGTTAGTGACATAACCTTGGACAACTGACTTTTCTGCTCTCATTTCCCACATATAGATATGGTGGTGGTGGGGGTGAGGTGGGGTGTAAATATAGTAAAAATAACTTCTAATAAGTCTTTTGTAAGCTGTAAAGTTCTTCACAAATATTGGGAATTACTGATGTCCCCACTTAATAGACTGTAAACCTGCAAGCCAGGGATGTTTGATGAATGAAGCTTTGCTGTTCACACAGCTAATAATCCACATAGCCGAGGCAACAACTCTTTTTTTCCTCTTGATACTGTTTTGTTAACCATGTGGTACATGGCTAGAATATACTACCAATGCTATGTGTCTTATTTTACTCTATGCATATAATCATGAAATAGATACAGTACCATTTGTAACAAGCTTTCACATAGTTGTCTCTGTTAATCAGTGAATATGTGGAGTTTTTTGGTGTGGGTTATGTGTAATATTAAACTTATGTCTTTATAGGGCTTATTATTAAAATATCATATTTTTAAACTGAAAATCACATATTAGGTTCCGGCTGAAATTAAACTCAATATTTGTTTTCTCCATTTTCTTCCTTAGAATTTGTGTATTATCAACCAATGCATGGTTGATCTGTGTATCAAATACCCCAAGAAACTGCAGCACTGAAACCAATTTTGACCCCAAGTGCTAATATATTTGAGACCCATTTCAGCTTTATTGTTGAAATGAAGAAACTATAAATATCCCTTCCTAGATCCAGAATGATTAAAATGTTATTAAACTTAACATCCAATAGTTCTATATAATACGTTTATTCAACTTTCCTTGGCTTTTGACAATAGCTGCAAAGATTAAAGTGATAGATCTTGGTCATAGCCATATTCTAGATAATTCCAGTCAGATCCTTTAATACAATCTTTTGATTTCAAGAATAAAAATATGCCTTTTTTTGGATGAGAGTTGTGACGTTTTGCCTTGTAGGTCTTAAATCTCCAGGGACACTAATGAAATGTGTATGAAAACAAGATAGAAGTCAGGGCCAGTTATCTGTGACAATCCACCCCTAGATGAACAAATAAATAAATAAATTGCTGGATAAATGAGCAAAAAGGAAAAACATGATCTCATTTTCTCAAATCAGTTAAAACAAGTGACATGATGAGAAAAAATGAGACACCCGCAGACCCTGAGCTCTGCCACATTTGCCTAAGCTTGAAAAATCACCTCTTTCATAAAGCAAGAGCAGGCAGACTCCATGTGCATACCAAGTATCTGGGAAATGTGGAAAATGACAAATCTTTCACTCAGAGCCTTGAATGGAGGGAGAGTGAAAGCTTTACAGCTGCCTCCTCACCTGATTAGGAATGGCTCCCCCCCATCCCCACCCTCTGCTACCCAGCCTCTTACAGGCAGTTTGGCTGTTCCCTACGTGGTAAGATTGATGGTATTCAGACAGCAAACAGCCAATTTCAGTCTCTCAAGAAATAATCCGCTACACTGACAGGTGAGTGGAATTTGACATGATATTCCCCTCGTTCAGATTGCCTCACCTGGATGGCACCAGCCAGCCAGGGTCCTTTAGGGGAAATGGTTAGAGATTTGGACCAATTTCTGCTGTCATAACATGAAATGGAGACCATGTTTTTATGAGGCCATGAATTTGTGATCTGTCTTCTCAATGCAGTGGGTTTGTACACAAACAGAATGAGAATATGTTAACTAGAAAACTGACTGATTTTAATGTATTCGCCTGCAGTCCCTAAGTACTTCCTATTTTTCATATTTATAGTATTAGGAATGGACCATTTATTTTCAGTTACTCACTAGTTAAGGAAGATTAAAACAGTCAATCACATGAAAGTATATTTTAAAATTACACTAATGAGTAAAATGTGCTATAGATTAACAGATTTGTAATTTCAATAATTTAATATTTGGCTGGATCAAGTTTTTATTTGGGGAATGATGTAGGAAATTACCCTAACAACTTGAAGAATACTTGTGCTTTTAAAATTTTCATTATAAAGCTATAGACAGGACATTTCACTTTAAAAGACACACTGAACAATGAAAACTCAAAAGTGGTGTTCAATTGTTTCAGGTAATTAAAATAGACACCTCAACTCTTTATAATCACCAGGTTGTTTTGTGTAACAGGTTAAAAAAAAGATTGAATGGTTTTTGCTAATTGTAATTTTCTATTTTAGGATGAGTTTTCCCCTTATGGATATATGAATTATGACAGCAATTTTGATAGTTACCTAATTTTGAATGTGTGTGTGTGGGGGGGGAGGTGTCCTTGAAACTTAGTAAAATATAAATCATCTCAAAATAATTTAGCAAGAAAAGATCCTTGGGATTCTTCAGTAATTTTAAATTATATAGATAAATTACACGAGACAAGAAGTTTTAAGTGCCTAATGAATCATTTATTCCTGTGTCACTGCTATTTTATCGACAGGGGTGTATGGAAATGATATATAAAAAGATTACTCTGAATAGAGTTGTCTGCGTAATTTATACTTGACCTGATTTAAAGCTATATTAAGCAAACTATGTGTGTTAGATATATTCATTTATGCCTTGATCATTGCATACTGAACATCGCTATCCATTTTAAAGTATGGTATTTTTGTTAAAATATTAAAAAGCATTTTGTACACCTTATGCTTATTTTTACCTTACTATTCAATATTACTTTATTGAAAGCTGCTCAAAGAATATGCAGTAGAATACCAGAGTACATTACAATAAAGGGTTGTTTTATAACTGTAATATAAAAGAAATAGTGGGAACAACCATGGTCACATATTGGCTCTTTAAGAATGCGTACCAGTGCTAGGCTGCTAAGTATAGCGAATTGGCCTAAGTATTGGAGCAGACAGGTTGTTATTTGGTGCAAGCTGGTGCTTAGTGATAATCCATCGATCATCCGATTGATCATATTGATCTCATCGCAGAGTCAGGGTGCAGCTATTGATATTTGATCAGACCCTATAATATCAAAGCCAAGTAGAGATGCAAATAAATATTTCCTGCTGATCCTATGAACTTATAAGAAAATTATTACAATGCTAGAAAAACTCTTACTTATGTGAGCTCAAGCCTGTGGTTTCAACTCCTCATTAGGGAAAATAGATGTTATACTACACTGCAAACAAAATATTTAGAAATGGCAAAATGAAGATTAGCCTTTAATTGTTAATGTCTTAAAGTTTACGTAAGAAGACAATTTGAACTCTTAAAAATTCTTTCGATTTTAAACTTTGTGCAAAAGTATCAAAGCTTAACTGGATAAATTGGCATGCCATTTTTGATAACAATTTAGTAACATCTCCCAAAAGGTAAAATGTGCAAATCCTGACACTTCCATTTCCAGGTGCTCATACTAAGAAAATTATTAAACAAATGTGAAAAGATATATGTTAAGCTATAGTTATTGCAACAATGGTTTTAATGGAAAAAACTGGAGAGGAGTTTCATCTCCGTCAATAGGGGATTGATAAAATAAATCATAGCACACCCACACAATGGGATTTGATGTAGCCATTTCAAGAGATGAGAATATGTCTATCTACCCATGTGGAAAAATGCCCATGATACATTGCTGAGTGAAGAAAACAAGGAACAGAATACTCTGCTTCAAAATAATTTTGGAGAAAAGAATCATATTTGCACATACATAAAAATGTCAAAAAGGATATAAACATCCTTTCTACAGTGGTAGTTAAATCTGGTGAGAGGACTAGAATGACTATGACTTTTAACTTCTTATAATTTTTTATTTTTTGGATGCATTTTGGAATGAGCATATATTGCTTTTATCAAAAGCTTAAAATATTAGTGATAGAATTTCAATGGTAAAATTAGAGAGATATCAAACCATGTTTCCAGTTTAAGAAAAGACAAGGGAGAATAAGCAGGAAAATATCATGAGGCCCTTTTCCTTTTAAGGGTCTTAATCCAGTAAAATGTCTAGGCCAGCATTTCAGAATTATGCTTCATGAAACACTGTCTTCTCAAGATACTCCTTGGACAAAAGTGTGGTAAATTACCTGCTGGGAAGCACCCACTGTTTGTTATGTTCTCCTCCTGGAGATTTGCAGTGCTTGTAAGTATATGAAAGTTCTGAAAAGATTTGCAGGTAAGAAATCTGATTTTGTTTAAAATTTTCCAGACACTTTTTATTTGGGTAGCATCTGCCATGTCTATTCAGATTACATACATTGAGAAGCATGGGCCAAGATAATTCTGGAATCCTGTGGTATTCATCTTTTTATCTCTCACTTCTACTGAGTTGGCACATAATAGGTTCTCAGAAAATACTTGTTTAATTACTAAGAAAAGGAGGAATGAAAGTTCTGGTGGAATCTTAAACTGTTCCTTAGTTGTTACTATTTGTGCGTGAGTGTTTGTGTGTGTACATATGGATGTATGTGCATTTGTGTATGTGTGTTTATAATTTTGAGATTTCTCAAATGAAGAGTGACATATATTGTCAGTATAACATACACGTATTCTATGTGTATCTTTATGTAGATATTTGACTCTATTCAATTTTGACACCTACTCCATTCAAAATAATGCAAAGACTATACATACAAATGTAGTAAAAAATTAAATCCCTAAGGTTTTCAGTCACAGATTTGGGGATTTTTCCCCTCTATAAGTTTGGAAAAGATTATAGGAGTCTTGAGGGACTGAAGAGGAGGCTTCACTTGGCAAATAGGGAAAGGACTTTTATTTTCCAAATCTTTTATATCAAGAGAAAAGTCACTTTACCTTTGTAGCAGAGAGAAAGTAACACCAGACAAGCACTTTTCCTTTCTTTGGGAATAAAGAGAAGATGAATTTTGTTTAAAATTTGTATAACTAATTGAATTCCCCGAAGATAATACCTGCAAAGCACTTAGGGAACTCTGTTGGCCCATTATTTCTTTCTCTTTTCCCGACTTCATATAATAAAGGTCCAAAAAAGAAAAGAAAAATGATATTATCACAGGCTTTCTCCAAGAAGGTGGATAGGAATGCTGAGGGATCTGTCTATTCTTAAGCAAATCTTTCTTTCACGCAGGGAAGGAGTCAAACCAAGTTGTTCTCTGAGTTTGCAAGGGAGGAAGACCTCTCATCCTCAGGTGTGGCCATTGTTCTACTGATGCAATTACCAGCATTTGCCTTTACTGTGCAGTTACTAGACCTTCTTTTCTAGGCATGCTTTCATATCACACAAGAATAAATCCAAGCTGAATCTGTATATGTCCAAAGGAATTTTCTTATTTTCCACTTTTGTGGATGAAGAATGGACTAACTGACTCATATGCTTTCAAGTGAATACAGAATGTCAGCTCCTAGATTTAGATGAGCTGCCACACAGGCGAGGGGTAAAGCACCTCGTTGTTCCTGAAATTAACAGTATACTGGATTAGGATCAGCAGGTCAGCAGGTCTTACTTCTCACTGAATTAATATTGGGTATGTATTCAATAATTATTTATTGATCAACCTAGCTTTAGCCGAGTGAGAACTTTACATTCTTTAAAATTCAAAAGTGGTAGAAAACATCACATTAAGCCTTTTTAAAAAATATCAAATGGTAATGAGGAAAGAGCTCCAGAGTAGGAGTCAGAGGCTGGAGCTTTTGAGATCTCCTTTAAGTTGTCAAATTGCAAAGTTCCAGATGAGAGGGTGGGAAGGAATTCAACAATTTTCATGTTGTACCTAGTAGCTCCGAAAGGGGGATCCATGTGTTCCATAAACAGTGAAGTATATTCTGCCAAATAAGTTTTAAACTACCCAAGGAACTGGTTTATTAACTTTATCTATTTGACATAGCGTGATTCAAAATTACCTTTTCTTAATGTAAAAAAGCATTCTGCTAAAACTATTTGAAGACTTTGTGGATGATTCTACCTGGCAGGCTAAAACATTGTGTCTGTAACCTAAATGGTATTACTAGGGCTCTGGCAAACAGAGAGCTTTGATGTAATGAAGATAGTAGTCTGTTCAGTAGCCTTATTTGAATCTCAGCTAAAAATCAATTAATTTTCTTTCTGTTTTTTTTTGGTTTTGTTTTGTTTTTTGAGACGTAGTTTCGCTCTTGAGTCTCATTTGAATCTCAGCTAAAAATCAATTAATGTCCTTTCTTTCTTTTTTTTTAGACGTAGGTTTGCTCTTGTTGCCCAGGCTGGAGTGCAACGGTGTGCTCTTGGCTCACTGCAACCTCTGCCTCCCAGGTTCAAGCGATTCTCCTGCCTTAGCCTTCTGAGTAGCTGGGACTACAGGCACATGCCACCACACCCAGTGAATTTGTATATTTTTAGTAGAGACGGGGGTTTCACTATGTTGGCCAGGCTGGTCTCCAACCTCTGACCTCAGGTGATCCGCCTGCTTAGGCCTCCCAGTATGCTGGGATTATAGGAGTGAGCCACCGGCCCAGCTTAATTTTCTTTTTGATTATGGTTGGGAAAAAAATAGTAATCAGCAAATCTAATAAAACAGAAGCATCAAGCAGCATAGAAATGCATATGTAAAACTCTTAATTTAATACTTTATGAAAGTTCTCAAAATCTAGTCTGCAGCCCTCTAGTGAGTTATAAATTTATCTTGAAACCCAAGGTTCTCTTTTGGGAAAATGATTTATGGTATCATATATATTCATTTTGTCTATGAATAAAGGCTACTTATTAGTAAAACAACTGAGTTATCATTTTGCTATAAATTACATTAACTAATGTTTACTGAACTTCTTTAATTCAGTATTCTTTAACTGGCTGCCAGCTCTTGGAGACATTGCAAAGTTTCTGTATGCAAAGAATTAGAATTCATGCAATGTGGAGAAGGATAATTTGTTATCAGTGTATCATGAGTGTTGTCTTGAGTTGTTAGTGATTTTCAATTGCTGTGGTCCTTGTTTTTTAATTATAAATTAGTAGTGGTTTAGTTTCATCATTATCAATTAAGTTTGCTGTGGATGATTGGGTTAACCCTATAGTCTGTAATGATGGATGTTTACATATTTTGGATTTTAAATTTGTTGAAGACTAGACTTTGAGACATGGCTTAATTGTGGTTTAGAAAATATTTTATCTATATTCTTATTGCTAAACATGTATAGCCATATGCTGCATAATGATGAATGGCTTATACCACAGTGGTCCCGTATTTTTACCGTATTGTTTCTAGGTTTGGTTAGACACTTTTTAAACTTTTATTTTCGGTTCAGTGATACATGTGCAGGTTTGTTATATAGGTAAACTTGTGTCATGGGGGTTTGTTGTATTGATTATTTCATCACCCAGGTACTAGAGGTAGGTTTAAATACACAAATGCTTATTGTTGTGCTACAATTTCCTACAATATTCAGTACCATAACATGCTATACAGCTTGTAGCTTAGGAGCAATAATCTATATCATATAGCCTGGGTGGATAGTAGTCTATCTCATCTAGATCTGTGTAAGTACACTCTGATGTTCACGCAATGACAAAGTCGCCTAATGATGTATTTCTCAGAACATATCCCTGTTGTTAAGTGATACATAACTGTATTTGTAAATACCTTAAAATTTGCTTGTGTGGTGATGTATGGTGACATTGTTGGTGACATTCACTGCCTGTGAACCTCTGCAACATATTCTCATGGCCCATAACACTTATCTTTTATTTTTTGGTTCATAGGGCATCATTTTATAATATAAGAGCATGTTAGTATGTTTTTCTTATTGTATGAACAGTAATTAGTGATTCATAAAAATTTCTTTCCAAGTATTTATTACTTAAGTACTTTTCCACTGGGAAGTGAAGACAGGAATTAGATATTTCACCTACTCAGTGTGCTGTGGTCAAGGAAAATTTGAACACCACTGTTCTATGGAGAAATGTTAACTAGAGGTCAGCCCTTTATAAAAATTGTGACTTTAAAATATGTGGCATAGCAAAAAGTATAACTAAATCAATAAATCCCCTATTCTGAAATAAAATGATAAGATATAAGACATGAGTACATGTCACTTGGAAGCTTCCCAGATGGGGGTCTTATTAAAATGAATTGGTTTTGTAGCTTTTTACATCTCTTTATCTGATGAACATGCAAGATGCCACCTACTGGACAGGTGCTTGAGAATCTAGGTCACTGGGTGAACATTTGTAGGGCAACATTTTTGACAGCTGCTTGCAGGATTGTTTAGAAGTAAGAGCAAATTTATGGCATGCATGTTGCCAATCTCCAGACTTCTATCTATCACCAGCCTAGGTTAATCAATCACAGTAGTTGTTCTCACAGAGCCTACACGTGATTTTAGAATCTTTTTCAATCTTTCTCCGGGCACTCCCTGTCAATTGATTGACACTGGCATGCAAGTTGAGAGTCATAGACCATCCCCTATGTGGGTTAATTGGCTAACCATCTTCAGAGTATCTCTTCTACCCAAAAAATGTGTGCCATGAAATTCTTTTCATTAAGAAAGAAGAAAATGACCTAACTTTAATTAAATCAAATTTAAACAGCCATACAGGTCCAAGAGCTACTATTTAAGATAGCGCAGATTTAGACCATTCTGTCAACTTCTGGGAGTTGGAAAACTTACTTTGTATTACCTCCAGAAAGTTCTAAGTCCTCGCCTGATTCTTCTCTAACTCTGTGTCTAAGATGCAAAGCTGCTTGTGTTATGGGTCGTAACTGATTAGGGTACTATGTAATCATAAAGCAGGAAGCAATTCATTCTGAGCAGAGAAGATTTGGGAAGCCCTCCTGAAGGAGATGATTTTGTGTTAGACTTTGAAGGTTGGGTAGGAAGCTAGACGGAACAGAAGGGTGGTATATTCAACCCAAAGGAACAGAAGTAAAGACTTAGAGACAGGCAAGTGTAAAGGGATGGGGTAGCAGACCTTGATGGCTAGAGGGCCCACACTAGTTAGAGAAACTTTTGTATCATTCCAATTAAAGAGAAAACAAGTTTTTATTTCTTAATTACTTAGTTTTATAATCTCACGTCTGCCTTGTCAGTGTACACTGATGATCACAGATGGACATGGATGGAAAGAGCCCCAGTGTCACAATGGGAGTCTCTATGGAACACAAGTCAGCCAATTATCAAAGACGTGGCAACTATATTCTGGCCAGACTCTCTGAGCCCTGTGGGGCCTTTCACACCTTTGAATTATTGTTATCTTTGTGCAATGAAAGACAAGATGTATTATAACTGTTGATTTCAAACATCTGGTTATTACATTAAAGGAAGCTGTGTAACTCAAACTTAAGGATAATAATTATTTTTAACTTACAACAAAATTAATATTTATATCCATATCCAACAAAAGGCTTATTGCACCTCCTAGGTGTGGAGGACTACAGTTACCTAGTAGTAATAGAAATGACACTTTACTATAGTCCTTGGTTTAACTCTGATTTCCCTAACCACATCACAAGCTATGTGAGGGTAAGGAACCCAGCAGTCTGACAATGCCTGAAACAGTGTGGCACACAGTGAGGGCCAGATAAGTATTTGCTAAATGAAGGAACGATCTTAAGCATTTGATATTTCAGTTAATCCTCACAATATCCTCATGAGGTAGAACATCTTCCCATTTTTCTAATTACAAAAATGTAAAAGAATATGTTAATGGATTTAAGTTCACCTAGCTTGGGAGGGCAAGTTGGAAGTTTTGCCAGCTTCTGAATAATGGCTAGGTTTACTGAGTGCTTTCTGTATACAGGCCCCAATATGGGATGTTTCTTATGATATGACATTTGGTCTGCACCAAAACCCTACAGAGTTGGTACTGTTATTCCCATTTGTACAAAACTTTGCAAAATGTGCATAAGTATAAACATAAAAGGAAAACTTAGGTTGCGTACCAACTCTCAGTCAGGTTTCCATTACAAACAAGTACTAGTTTTAGGAATATCAGCAATCTACTCTTGGTCAATTGAAATTAACAAATTTCTATGTTGAGGAGCATTGTTCTACATTAGTCAGACATCTGTTTCTTGGGCAGTTAGCTTGTTCTATATCATGTAATAGTTTTGAGTACTGCAGCTAAATAATGCTTGATTCTTCATTTCACTATGCAAACAGGCCTGGCTGAAAGCATGCTTTCTTTCCTTTCTGGATTAACAGTGCCTAATTTTCAAGCATTTTTTATAGGGTTACTTTTTCCCTGTAAATTCTTTTAGACTCCGAAGACACTTTTGTGCCCCAGTCAGGGAAGCAGCGGCATAGGATAAATCTACATTTATTAGATTTGCTCTTAGTGTAGATTTTTTGTTTTACTTAAAATGAAGTTATAAATCATTCACACTGGAAAAGAATGCTCTCCAACTGCAATTTAACTTTTTCATAAGATTGTTTGGCATTTATCATGTTGAGACTTTATAAATTACCTAGAATATTGTATAATGGGTTGACCTTTTTGGTAAGTGATTTGATCATTTGCAGCAGTGTCTTTTTGCTAAGATACAGAATTTGCTGTCTTTCAAATAAAACTTGCTGGACCCATAGCCCAATAACATGTCAGGTAGAAATTGCCTGTATAATCAGACCTGAAATTTCCCTTTCCAATTCTTGTCATCATCTAAAACAAACAACAGCAGCAACAACAACAACAACAAAACAACACTTCTCTCTTCCAAAAATAGCCCCTTGGCCAGTGATGGCAAATTCCTGACACACAGCGCATTCTTTCTATGATTTTGCTCTAGGAGACATTGCTGATCAATTACTATATGCTTTGTGTTTGAACCCAGATTCAACCTCTGAATCCTTCCAAGCACAGTATAGCTCTCCAGTCACTGAGTAATTAAATGAGACAGGGATGAATTCAGAAACACCTAGAATAACTCCTCTCAGAAGAATCATCATCCAGCACTACTATATGTCACATAATGGGCTAAGTGCCCTACATGGACTTACTTGTTTTGTTTTGAGATGAAACATGTTGTCTGTTCCTGGGATAGGCTGTTCTTTTACACAATTCAGTTGTCCCATCAAGATGGGCCATGCAGCATCTACTTACGTCTTTGGAAATTGGGCAAAGAGTTGATTTGCTTGCAGGTCTTTTACCTGCCTTCACCCTCTTTGCTACCAGTGACTCTTAGTCTGAGGGATCTGCAGGGATAGGGAAAACTTGGTATACTAGGCCAACCAGGAGTTTACATCCCATCTCTATCGTTATTACACTTATTTGCTCTAAGGGTGGGCAAGTCAGTGTGACTTTCCCTGACTCACCCATAGAGTGAGGATTCCAGTTTATAAATTCCCTACCTTGCAGGCTGAAGTAAGACATAGAGATAATGTATATTCTGTAAGAAATAGAGACAATGTTTGTTCTACACCTGCCATATAGTAGGTGTTTAGGATGTGGTATCTTCTTATATTTTATGTAAATATGTGAATATCAGAGCAAGGATGGAAGAGATAAACTGCTTACTACTAACCTGTATGCTCATAATATTTTATTATATAAAAAGATGCACATAGAAGTTTTACAACTTGGACTTATTTACTCACTTATTATCACACCTGAGTCTTCTGATAATAAAATCCATGTACTCAACACAGTACATGATATGGATTTTTATGGTTAATCTCTCCTATGGAATACATTATAGTTGGTCACATGTTCTAAGTCAATATAAACAGGTCAATGCCTATTGTATCCTTCTTTCCAAAAGTACATTGTGTATGTAATTACAGGTGAAGGTGGTCTAGTTAAGAAGTTTAGTGGTGCCTGGCTGGGCGCAGTGGCTCACACCTGATCCCAGCACTTTGGGAGGCTGAGGAGGGTGGATCACCTGAGGTCAGGAGTCCGGGACCAGCCTGGCCAACATGGTGAAACCCCGTCTCTACTAAAAATACAAAAATCGGCTGGACGTGGTGGTGTGCCTGTAATCCCAGCTACTTGGGAGACTGAGGTAGGAGAATTGCTTGAACCTGGGAGGCGGAGGCTGCAGTGAGCCGAGATTGCACCACTGCACTCCAGCCTAGGCAACAGAGCGAGACCCTGTCTCAAAAAAAAAAAAAAAAAAAAAGTTTGGTGGTGTCTGGTGTGTGTGTGGTGTCAACTAATAGGGAAGTTTGACTAATTAATGAAGATACCTGACCAATAACTCATTAAAGGGAAATAATCCAAAAGTTAGCATTGGTGTTTTGTGACCCTCAGACTGGATTATAATCATGTTATAATTCTATTAAAAGAGCTACAAGTCAGCTGAAACCTTATAGTGTGTATCTACACTTCTTGGGATTTTTTTTTCTTTTCAATAATTGTGTTGTTCTTACAATAATCTGTCACCCTTTTATCATAGGTTTCAGTCACTAAAGGGAGAAATCCAGGCATATTTTAATAAACATAATGGTACCTAAATGTGCATCCCAAGGTATCACATGTGTGTTTCATCTATACTGCTGTATGTACCCTGTATTTTACACTCTGAATACAAAATGACATCTATGTATATTAAGAATTACCTAACATGGTGTCTAATATTTTGAGCTCTAGCAAGAAAGAAAAGAAGAAGGAAAAAGTAAGTATCAATAGTCAGTTTCTTATGTTTTGAGACTCCAGGGAATGTGAGCTAGTGTGAGAGAATAGCCTATATAGTAAAAGCCATGGATTAAAGACATTAAAAGATGATGATAAATTTACAATTAGTGTTTCAGGATCTCCTAAGAATTTGTACCCAACAGACACTAGCTCTCTACTGAAGGGGGCAAAAACCATATAGAAGCCTTACCAAGTGCTTTGATCAAACTTTATTATCTCTTTTTTTACTGTCCTCATTAACATATTTCAAAAATGCTGTTAAGTATTTCTGGCAAGCAGAGCATCAGAGTAATTTTACAGTAGTGTAAAGGATTTATTAATTATCATATTTTCATGAGTCTATATTCAATTGTGACATTAATAGGTTGCCAAAACAAACTAGATTTAATTGTATTTAATTAAATTGTTGAAAACCAATAAGGGTAGTTTATTATTATTGTAAGCAGAAAACCCTATTGATGTACTTGTTTATGTGAATAAGATCTGGTGTAAAGTTGTTTCTACAGGATATGGTATTATTCATCAACAGAAAAAAATATAAAAATGCTAATTCAGGAAAGTTGTCATCATAATAGAACATTTGGAGGCAGAAGCATCAGATGGTATTTCCAAACTTATATCCAGTGTTAGGTAAATGAAGTGGAGTTCCTGACAGGACATTCTTGTCTTTCTACTATGGCCCCCTGGGTAGCTCCAAGACTATCTGTCCATCCTTCTTTCCTTTCTTGGAGGGGCTGTTGGTTGGGGGGAGGGTCTATTACATGGATCAAAGTTTCAGTGAAAAGTAATGCTTCAAATATCACCTGAAGAAGTAGGAATGGGTTATGCCAAGAGTAAGGGATGGAATTTGAGTAGCAAAGAATTCCAGGCAAAGAAACTAACATTGCCTTTAGTCAGGAGGCAGAATGTGAGAAGATCAGAATTAGAGAAAATCAGAAGAATATAAGGGAAATTGCATTGGTTTGTCATCCATTAATGCATGTAAATGCTTTCAAGGTAGGAGAAGACAGAGTGGAAGCTGGCTTTGGAAGAAAAAGATATAACTTTTCTTCTTCAATTATGTCTAAGATTTATATACATATTAGTTTAAGATTTGTATTAAGTGTTTACTATGTTCCTGGCCCTGTGCTAATCATTCTATATTATTTCATTAATCCTTATATTTATCACTGTAAGAAAGTCACTCTTGTGTGTGTGTGTGTGTGTTTTTTTTTTTTTTTTTTTTTTTTTTTTTAATTTGTACAGGTGAAGGAAATCAGGCTCAGAGAGGTAAATAACTTGCTCAAAGTGCACAGCTAGTAAGTGGTAAAGCCAGTATTTGAACTAGGGTAATCTGATTCCAGATCCCATGCTCTTATAGACTACAATACAGAAACTTTCTCTGCTAGTATCATTAGTTTTGGTTGTGGTGGACAGTGTTAAGATGGAAGTAAATGTATGCCAGGATATGCCACGTGATGCTTTGGTAACCAATCAGCCCCATATCTCTATGCATACCTCTTTCTTGCTCATGCCACTGTCTGCCAGGGTTGGCTGAGGGCTGTGCTCTACATTGTCTTCAATCCAGAATTCAGAGCACCATCTTTTTGAAACAGTGTTGTTCACCATGGCGGAAAAAGGAGAGTTTTGTAGGTTCAACATAAAATAAATGCCTTGACTTGGAAGTGACTTGCATCACAGCTCATTGGCCCGACCTGGTCATATGGCTTAACCCAGTAGCAAGGGGTCATGAAGTACAGTTCTACCATGTTCCCAGAAGGCAGACAGCAAGAGCCATTTGTTGAACAGCATTCATGATATGGCCACAAAATGCCTTAGTGGTTAGAAAACGATATTTTCTTTATGACAGTACTCGTTCATTCCTAGATATCCAAGCTTAGATATCTTAGCTTATTTCAGTATTTATTGATACTGAAATATCCAACTGTTGGATCAGTTTACTCAGTCTATAAAGAAGGCAAAAGTGTAGATCTGAGAAGGGAATAATCCATTGTGTGAATCAAAAAAAAAAAAAATGACATCAAGCTTGTTTTGTTTTGTTTCATATAGCCGACTTTTGAATGAAATGTCATATGGCCCAACTCCTCATTTAAGTAAAAATGAAGCAAACCTTTGAGGCTATGGAACTTTCTTTCCTTTTCTCCATCAAGTCTCTTCCTGATAGCAAATACCTAAGGGTCTTGCTTGCTCACTCTCTCCTGCCCTCTCTCCACCTTCTCATTTGTGAATCTAATCTGTGAACTGATTCCCAGTTCTAAGAAGAATTACCACCTTGGAATAAAGGTCAAAGCATTCAATACTATACTGTCTGGAATGTTGCTGTTTGCTTCAGATGAGATTTTTATAGGGCAAATTCAGTAAGTAGGTGATATTTTTATATTATCCTAAGTATTTTTTATTCTCCTTACTTTTACTTCCAGAACTATATCTGTTTCTAGTTGGTAGGCAGATAAATCAGTTATGGATCAAATGCATACATTTGTCATGGATGAATGCCTATAAATACCTTGATGATGATAGGAAAAGAAACCTTGTAAGGGTGGATGCTGACTTTGGAAGAAAAAAATTAATGAAGCTAGGAAAACAGTGATGGCAGGGGACATTGCAATTTTAGGTGCTAAATGACTTATTTTCAAACCCTAGGAGTATGGCAATATTATTCCTCTCCCCCTTCCTTTGATTAAACATTCTTGTAGTGCAGAGTGACCCCAGCTGAAGAAAAATTGTGTTAGGGAAAGTTAAGCTTCTTAAGAGCTAATTATTTAATAAACAGTTTTTCTTATTAGCTAAAATATTTGCCTTGATGGGCAGAGTACATTATGAGGCCAAAAGAAGAGAAAACTAAAAATGGGAAGGCTAGCCTGGTTTACCAATATTTCTGTGTCACAAATGTCATTACCAAGTGCTGCTTTCCTGTTAATGGTTCAGGAAGATGGTGTTTACATATTAGGTTTAGTTTATTTATTTATTTATTTATTTATTTATTTTTATTATACTTTAAGTTCTAGGGTACATGTGCATAACGTGCAGGTTTGTTACATATGTATACTTGTGCCATGTTGGTGTGCTGCACCCATCAACTCGTCAGCACCCATCA
>NW_016819951.1:1205221-1209218 GCF_001698545.2 Rhinopithecus bieti
GATTTTCCAGGTGTTGTGTGTCTCAGTTCCCCTGGCTAGGAAAAGGGATTCCGTTCCCCGTTGCACTTCCCGGGTGAGGTGATGCCTCGCCCTGCTTCAGCTCTCGCTGGTCAGGCTGCAGCAGCTGACCAGCACCGATTGTCCAGCACTCCCTAGTGAGATGACCCCAGTACCTCAGTTGAAAATGCAGAAATCACCGGTCTTCTGTGTCGCTCGCGCTGGGAGTTGGAGACTGGAGCTGTTCCTATTCGGCCATCTTGCTCCGCCCCCTTCTTAGGTTTAGTTTTGTGAAACTTGGCTTTAATCTCTGACCTTGTATCTCTTGGGGGTAGAATAAGGCTGAGGCAATTATTTTGTCAAGATTGTAAAGGACTCTCTAGACCGTCTCCTTAATGCATGCGCGCGCGCGCGCGCACACACACACACACACACACACACTATTATACGTTGTTAAGGTATTTAAAAATCATATTTCAGAAATAAAGAGTTGGAAGTTGTCTTAGCAACCATGAAGACTGTGCTTTCATTGGACACTTCATTTGCCTCAAAACCTCCTCTGCCAAGTGATTGTTGATTCATTGGTTGGATTTTCTGCCATACTGTTTTGGGGCGTGCTGAAATTGGGGATGACTCCTTTCTCTGGCCTGGGCAAAATGTTTTTAATTATAAAACAGATCTTCTCTTGTCCCCAGACCTCTTCCATCCATACCTTTCTTCATCGCAGTTAATAGCAACTCCATCTTTTCCATTCCTCACTCACATCAAAAACCTAGGAATTGCCAACTACTGTCTGCAGATTTTACATTCCATTCTTCTCAGATTTTACATTAAATGTATTGGAAAAGCTATCTTTCTCTAACTTCATGATATATCCAGACTCAAACCACTTCCCACCACCTCTATTGCTGTCACCCAGGGCCCAGTCACAACTTCCTCTAGGTGGATTATAGGGGAAGCCTAGGGTGGTCTCTTGCTTTCACCTTTGCCACAGTCTGTATTCTACAATCTATATTTTTCACACAGCAGGCAGGTGGTCAGGTTAAAAAGTTAGTCAGGTCTTGTCAGTCATCTGTCCCAAACCCACACACAGTGGTTTCATTATTTCAGAGTAAGAGTCAAAGTTCTTACAAAGGGCCCTAATAATATGCCCTCAACTTTTACCCCCATTAGCTCCACAGCATCTTCTCCTACTTCGCTCTTTGCTCACTCTCCTTTATCCACACTGGGCTCCGTGCTGGCCCTTCAAAGACAGGCACACATCTGTATTCACTGACTCCTGCTCGGCTTGGAATGCTCTTCCCCAGATGTCTACATGATATACGTTCTCCCTGCTCCAAGTCTCTGCTCAGATATCACCTCCTCTGTGAGGTCTTCCCTCACCTCTTTATTGATTTTAATTTCACCCTCCTCTCAGAACTGCACATCTCCATTCTCCTGTCCTATTTTTGCAGTATCGTTTGCTGCCTTTTAACTTACTATAACTCACTTACTTATCAAACTTGTTGTCTCCCTTCACAAGAAAGTAAGCTCCACAAGGGCAGGGATTGTCATTAGTTTTGATCCCTGCTATGTCAGAGGGCAAAAAGACGGCTCTTAATAAATATTTGCAGACTAAATGAATGAATAAATAAAAATTTCAGGATCACATGAGATAAAGACCATTCCTTTTATTTCTTATCAAATCTAATGTAAGTATTTACATAATTCCTCCACAGCCTTCAGCTCTTTACTAAAAATGAAATTCCTCCCTTGCTTCAGTGGCCCTGGTCCCCAGAACTGCATGACTCTTTGGTCATGGGAGTGAGGGCAGGGGTTGGCCCACAGGCAAATCTTTGTGAGGATGAGGTGACTGGTCCAGCAGGTGGGGAATGAGAGACCTTTTGCTGCTAGAGCTGATATTATGGGCAATGGAGAAATCCCATCCCCACCGAGAGGGCACATTTTCTCCCAGTCGTCTAACAGAAATCCAAATGGCAAGTTACTATGATTTTCAAACACAGAAGAATTTTAAAGAGGGACTTTTCAAATTTAAATGTCCTTTTCTTCTGATGTAATATAACACCAAAAACTTATGGAGTCTTTATTAAGTACTGTGCCCTACCCTAAGCACTGCACACCCACACCCACATATATACGTCTGTATGTATTATTTAACCCTGACAATAACCTGAGGAGGTAGGAACTTTTATTATCCCAGTTTTTCAGATGAGGAGATAGAAACTCAAAGTAATTTTCCCAGTGTCACACACCTAGTAAAGGACAGAGCTAGGATTCAAATCCAGGCAGTCTCAGTCTGCAGTCTATGCTCCTAACTACTGTCCTATGTATCTTGTTCTGATATATGTAACTACTGTTCACTTCTATGTACCTTGTTTCTGAAAGAGTGCACAGTTACCTCGGGAGGTTGTATTAATTCATTCTTGCATTGCTATAAAGAAATACCTGAGCCTGGGTAATTTATATAGAAAAGAGGTTTAATTGGCTCAGGGTTCTGCAGGTTATCTAGGAAGCACAGTGGTTTCTGCTTCTGGGGAGGCCTCAGGAAGCTTCCAATAGTGGCAGAAGGCAAAGGAGAAGCAGGCACTTCACGTGGCTGGAGTGGGAGGAGGAGAGAGAGGGGGAAGGTGGCACACACTTTTAAACAATCAAAAACTGACTATCATGATGATGGTACCAAGCAGGGATGGTTTAAACCATGAGAAACCACCTGCATGATCCAATCACCTCCCACCAGGCCCCACCTGCAACATTGGGGGTTACAACTGAACATGAGATTTAGGTGGGGACACACATCTAAATTATATCAGAGTTCATTCTTAAGAAAAGTAAGCAATATTCTGAGTATTCATGGTGGGCCCTTTTCTGAGAGTCTTCTCTAAGATGTGAGAGGTTTACTACCTTTTGAGGTAGACTGTTTCAATACTGGAGAGTTGAAATTAGACTTATCTCCCAATATTTAGCAGAATCCTGAATATACTGACGCTAGGGAAGATGTGGATTGTTTCTATTTTTGTGGGAGGTTGCAGAGCCAGCCATCTCTCAGTGAAGAACCATTTAGTTGTAAAGACAGTTCCTATGTTATTCCTGGACTGTCCCTTTTCCAGGCTAATTGTTTGTCATAGCAAATGGCTCAGCTGTGGCCTAAGACATGACTGTCATTTGTGGAACCCCGATATTTATTTGAACAATTCAAGGTCACAATAGGCAGATGTATCAGCCTGCCAACTCGGATTGAGTCTGCCATCAGTGAAAACCCCCAGGTCTCTTTCACACATGCCACTGTGAAGTCACATCTCCTTGTCTCTGTTTTCACAGCTTGCTATTTGAACCTAAGTGTGGACTTTAAATTTGTCTCTGTTATTTTCTATCATGTTGGATTTCAATCTTCCTTCCATCTTAATGGAAACTTTGAAAGTGCCAATTCTCTCATCTAATGTATTAACTAGGGTTCTCAGCTTAATGTTTTTGAATGACTAAGAAACCTACAAGTTAACACTTAATAAATTAATTCCCAAACATGAATTGAGGATTCCATGTTCCAGGAATGATGATAGTATGCTATCATTTCATCACTTTGTGAGCTGAAGAGGGTTTTAGGTTTCTTACATGTGTAACCTAAGAGATAGAAATCCCAAGAAAAGTATTTGGAAAGATAAGACACTCTGGGATAGTTTATTCTACAGCAGTATAGTTCAATAGAAATATGATGGGCTTGGGGAGGCTGAGGCGGGTGGACCACTTGAGGCCAGGAGTTCAAGACCAGCCTGGCCAACATGGTGAAACCCTGTCTCTACAAAAAATACAAAAATTAGCCAGGCATGGTGGCACATGTCTGTAATCCCAGCTACCCAGGAGGCTGAGGCAGGAGAATCGCTTGAGCCCAAAAGGCGGAGGTTGCAATGAGCCAACATCATGCCACTGCACTCCAGCCTGGGTGACAGAGCGAGACTCTGTCTCAAAAAAGAAAAAAAGATAAGTATTTATATATATATATATA
>NW_016819951.1:1211528-1225965 GCF_001698545.2 Rhinopithecus bieti
CTGAGGATCTGTTCTGTTCCATTGGTCTATATCTCTGTTTTGGTACCAGTACCATGCTGTTTTGGTTACTGTAGCCTTGTAGTATAGTTTGAAGTCAGGTAGCGTGATGCCTCCAGCTTTGTTCTTTTGGCTTAGGATTGTCTTGGTAATGCGGGGTCTTTTTTGGTTCCATATGAACTTTAAAGCAATTTTTTCCAATTCTGTGAAGAAAGTCATTGGTAGCTTAATGGGGATGGCATTGAATCTATAAATAACCTTGGGCAGTATGGCCATTTTCACAATATTGATTCTTCCTATCCATGAGCATGGAATGTTCTTCCATTTGTTTGTGTCCTCTTTTATTTCACTGAGCAGTGGTTTGTAGTTCTCCTTGAAGAGGTCCTTTACATCCCTTGTAAGTTGGATTTCTAGGTATTTTATTCTCTTTGAAGCTATTGTGAGTGGGAGTTCATTAATGATTTGGTTCTCTGTTTGTCTGTTACTGGTGTATAAGAATGCTTGTGATTTTTGCACATTGATTTTTAGTCTCACTAGCCACATTTCAAGTGAAGCCTGGGACCTCCTTGTACAGTGGCCAGTGGCTACTGTCTTATACTCTGCTGTGATGCAAACATAGAGCCCACTTCAATTATAGCATATGAACTATAATACATAAAGTGGTGGATGTACTCTTATGTAATAATGCCTAGACTTTAAGTAGCATTAAGTTTGGTAATTTATTCTGAAAGTATTTTGAATGCCCTCAGGAGCCAAGACCTGTAAATATGGTAATAAACAAAATCAGCATGGTCTCAACCTCATGGAGTTTTCTGTCTGAATGCACACTAGTGTCCTTACCTTGCGTAAGTCCCAGCTGTCAGAAATTGGTATGGGATGATAGTTAAGAAAACCATTGGGAAAATACATCCGAAAATGTGTGGGTAAGAAGCCAGCTTAGTCTGCACAGATCCTATGATCAGAACCTCAGTAGAACCTGATCTTCAACCTTCCATCAAGTGTAAGCTGAATTCCCTTTTATTTAACTTTTCTTGAGGATATTAACTTGATGTTTTGTAAGATGAAGAAATTAGAGAATATACTTAAAATATCATGAGAATAAAGATAAATGGAAATAAAATGGATGACATTATTAATAATGGCAAACAGTAATGTCACAAGAGTAAAACACATTATAAAAATGAAACCAGTTCATGCTTTAATTTTTTTTTTTTTCACCAGCACACACTTGATGGAGATTTTTTTTTTTTTTTCTACTTTAAGTTCTGGGATACCTGTGCAGAATGTGCAGGCTTGTTACATAAGTATATATGTGCCACAGTGGCTTGCTGCACCCATCAACCCGTCATCTGCGTTAGCTATTTCTCCTAATGTTATCCCTCCCCTAACACAGGGAGGGGTGTGTGATGTTCCCCTCCCTGTGTCCATGTGTTCTCATTGTTCAACTCCCACTTATGAGTGAGAACATGCAGTGTTTGGTTTTCTGTTCCTGTGATAGTTTGCTGAGAATGATGGTTTCCAGCTTCATCCATGTCCCTGCAAAGGACATGAACTCATCCATTTTTATGGCTGCATAGTATTCCATGGTGTATATTTGCCACATTTTCTTTACCCAGTTTATCATTGATGAACATTTGGGTTGGTTCCAAGTCTTTGCTATTGTGAACAGTGCTGCAATAAATGTATGTGTGTATGTGTCTTTATAGTAGAATGATTTATAGTCCTTGGGTATATACTCCACTTGATGGAATTTTAAGGCATCTGTCTATCTCTCATACACTGTATTTTGCCTGAGAGTTTTCCCAGATAAGATGCTGTTGGTTTGCTCCTTATAGCAATGTACCCTTAGGAATAGAAAGGATGTCTCCATTTTAGTGGTTTTAGAGAGACTACAAATCAGCTCACATACTACTTTACAGGAGTTTAGATTCATTATCAGAAAGAATTGTACCAACAAAAAAGAAATATCATGGATTTTGAGATGATCAAGCTTCTAAAATATGTTGCTACTCTTTGGCTACTATACATCAATTTCAAGCTTTGGGATTGTTTCCTATGTTAACTTAGAAGTTCTTATTCAGAATCAATTCTCAGCCAATTTTTAGAAAAAAAAAGTCCTTATGGAAGATTAGAGACCTGAAGGTTTGAGTCAATAATGTTTTAATACAATCATTATTATAAAAAGATAAATATTCAGTATGGATTGGGGCCTGAATTTATTTGTATTGAGAAATTGACGTTGAATTCATTTCCTTATGGGGCATCTGGTGACCAATCTTATATCCCATCTGGGTTCTTATTTCATTCCACACACATTTATGTGGGGTGCTGTGCTACCACTTACAGGTGCCAAAGGAGAAGATGAATCAAAGGATACTTTATCGCAAAGCACTCGGAAATAGTGGGCAGTGCTTATAAATGAAAAATAATATAAGGCAAGAAGTATATGCTGAGTAAAGGTGTGAGGAAGAGAAAAGAATAATCATTCCAATCTAGAAGGACTGGGAAAGACCTCGTTCGTGGAGGAGTTGGCCGGGTGAAAGATGAAAATCGTCATTTCCATTTGCTGAAATGTTCCTATGTGGCAGGCTTGCCATAAATCCCAAAGCCTAGCAGAGTGGCCAGTAATTAAAAATGATGATTAATACATGAAACAAGCAATTTTAAACATTTTATTTAAAAAATCTGAGGCTTCATTGTGTGAACATCCATCCCAAAATAACCCCAACCTATACTATTTGTCGGAAGGTTAGATTGGATGACTTGTATCTTCTATTATTTTTCCCATGGCTTCATTTTCTGTTCAAATCTAGATACTGCTTGAATCATATCCCATTGTTATAAACTAAGCCAGGATCATTGGGACACGTTTTTTAATAGTTAATCTCTAAATTATACCGATTTGAATCTTCTTATAAATTTTCCTTCTCTAAGCTGCAGTGTTTACCCGTTTACTTATTGAGTGCACTGACATCTAAGTCTTGATATTTTTATATTCTCTGAGATTTCATTGCATTTTTAATCTTAACTCTTAAATATCATGCAGGTACCTTTATGTTTTTTTCAGACCATTTTGGTTTTTGGCTGTGTGATCTTTGAGAACAAAGTAACAGCTTCTCTGGTCTGTGTGAGGTTCATTAGTTGAAGCTCTGAAAATACTTTTTTTTTTTTTTAAACAATGCCTTAAAAGGTAGACAAACATTCTACCTAGATGAGCAGTGTACTAAAGTATGGAGAGTAAATGTGAAAGAAATGTGCTAAAATTATCAAATATTGGTATATTTAGTCTACCCTTGTTTTGATCTCAATACTTCTCTCCTCTTTCCCTCTGACTCTCATGCCATATAAATGCTGGGCATCCAGCCCTCACCCAGAGCTCATTTCAACTCACTCACATATCCAAAAGAAACACCATTGTGATGGCAAAAATTTTAGAAGAAAAGTAGGCCTTTGTTGACAGACTTTTGTAGAGGTAGTACAAAAAGAACTACATCCTAGAACACAGAGTGAGAATTTGCTGAAATTCTCCTGTCCATATCTCAGTCTGTGTCATCTTCCATGTTTTTCCAGACTCCAAACCACCCCTTTTCCACTGCCTGGCTCCACTTTCCTTCCCACTCCTTCTTCTCTCTGGTTCTGCTTTTTCTCTCCCAGACTCCTGTGTCTGTTTCCTTCAGTGGAACCTCAAGCCATTTCTTGTACAGAAATCAGTTCCTCTTGAGCTTCACCCTCATATCATCCTGCCCAGGAAAACAAAAGGATCTTCCTTAGGACCTGCAGAGCCAAGAATCTGGGGGAATGTCAAAATGTGTAAACTAATGATTTGCTCTTGTGCTTTTCAGTTCTTTTCAATTCTTTTCAGTACTTGCTTCCTACTCCTGCTCAACTTGCTTCTTCTCTTGTCACCTCCCAATTCCTCATTCTCTTCCTTTTCCTTCCTATGTATGATATCCTTCCATTTCCCCCAATAAGTCAGAAGCAAGAACATTTATATATAAATGGTTGAAGGAAAATATATATACTCAACAGTCACTTAGGAAGGTAATACCTAGTTGTGAAACACTTTTACAATAATGAAAAAGTGGTCAAATTGCCTTCAGTTTTCCACAAAAATAGCTAACACCTCTTGTACTTTTCCACGTTTTTCTATTGACCCAGTTGCTATTTCATTGTATAAAAGTTAGCACTCATATTTTTCTGTAACTGAGCTTTCATACTCACTTCCTTTTCTGCCAACTTGCTCAGCTGTTCCGATCTTCACCTTCTGTCTGTCCTCACAGTTGGAGATTATACTTTGACTTTCAACACCTGACATATCTGGAACATTCTACCTCAAAAAGTCATTTATCTTTATATCCTTTAGGAGCATTGGATTATAATAGTTGTACTTTTTCATTTTATTTTGTATGTTTTTTAAAGGCATTCACAATGCAAGCATTTAGCTTCTGACATTGATATTTTCTTTGCATTATGCTAGACATTTATCTTTTAAACAAGAACATTCTCCATCCAATTTCAGTACCTTCTCTGAGAGCATAGTACTTTTATATGCATGTAAGCCAATATGATATGACAAATACCAGTTTGTGATTTGCTGGATTAAATCATGCTAGATATTTCCTTGTTAAGGAATGGATGGAATGAAAAAATTAGTGTATGAAGTATTGTTTTAAAGCAGACAGTATTTCTTCTTTTCTGTATGAAGAGGAACTGGAATATATGTTTTCCCCATCAAAAAATCTTTATTAGAGGACATCATTATCTGCTTATAAATGCTGGAAATACAGTTTACAACCTCCCTTGGATTAAACATGATGAACAAATAGATACTATCGTTAGATATTCCATATCACCTTTCACTTAGGAGTTTGGTGTACTTTTCAGATCAGTTCATTTGGAAGAAATATGGACAGGTTACAGGATCACTGTGAAATAAATGAAAGCATAATCACTCTGTAAAGAAGCAAAGCTGTATAGACAGTAGCAAAGATCTTCATTGTGAAATCCCTCTTCACCTTTGACCTACAAACTAGAGACAGTGGTGTCTTCTGCAGGTACAACATTGCCTACTTGCTACCCCATAACCACCTCCAGTGTCCATGACCTAATTTATAGATTAAGCCAAAGAAATAATACCTTGGGCTTGTGAAAGAAAAAATGAGCCATGTGATTTTAGCATGAAAGGAGACTGAGAGCCCCTGGAATGCTTCCTTTACTTGCTATAGGATGCTGTTAACTATGACGATAATATCAAATGTAAACATAACAGCTAACATGAGACACTTATTCTGCGCTTGGCACTACTCTAGTCTCCTTGCTTGTATAAATTCAGTTGATTTTCACCATAAACCTATAATGTACTACCATTACTAACCTTGTTTTACTTAAGAGGAACCTGCAGCACAGCTCTTCATAACTTGCCCAGTAGTGTCACACATTTAGCAAGTAAGGGAGAGGGATTTGAGCCCAAGCAGTCTGATTTCAGACTCCATGCTCTTCATGTTAGCTTAAATGGACTCTATTGTGACCTAGCTTTCAGCAGGAAGCATAAACCAGTGTCTTTACAAAATGCTGATTTCTGCTTTAGTACTCGTCTTCCTTTGAGTGGACAACGAAGAAACTGCTATTACCCTTTCACGTCCTTGCTTGGTGAGAAGGAACACTTTCTGTTCCAGAGTGTAGGGATTCTTCTGTCCTTGTTTACCTGACAGTTTGGAGGAGAAAGATACTGGGAACACTATAGATCGGCGGGGAGGGGAAGGACATGAATTCTGAGATGAATTTTGGGCTGGACACCTGTGCTGGCAAATGTGATATTATTTTAGAAAGGGGAAATTTTAAAATTTCACACTCCAAACCAGATGTGTTATCTATTGATTATTGGTTACACATTCATCCTTATATAGCGGTGCCCAGTTAGGTGGTATCTAAGGGCTTGCTCACAAATTCTCCTTATTTCCACCTGAACATCATGGCTTTGGGTCACCTGCCCAATATTTACAGATAGGGCTTCTTATCCAGTGAACTTTTACATTCTCCCTACTTTACCGTGACACCACTTTGCCCTTTTAAAAAAAAGTCGATAATTGTAATTTATTTCCCAGATCTTGCCTCATCTCAGATATATTTTTAAGAAACAAAGCAACCCTCTGATTTATGGTCTATAATTAGACTTTTATTTCCAGAGATCTGTGGCCCAGGCCAGCCTGTGTTCCTATCAGCTCAACGACTGCTATTTCTCACATGCAATGTTGAGGCATTCCTCACTGAGCACAAACCTATTTGCTAATAGTCATATACTCTGTCTTCTCAAACCCAAGATTCTGTGTATATTCCCTCATTCTTTTCCTTACGTTGATTAAATATTTAATATATTTGGTTAAAAAAACTCTCTATTTTTAGTATATCATTAATACTAATTTATTTTATAACATTATACATAATTATTATCTGTTTAAAATCTCACCTTCTATTTCCAAGTATCTCATCTAAAAAATTCTGATTAGAATGGCAAAAATCAAAAAATTCCCAATAATGCCAAGTGCTAACGAGGATGTGAAACAATCGTATGGGAACAAAAAATGACATAATCACTTCAGAAAACTGGAAGTTTCTTAAGAAATTAAACATACATTTACTTTACGATGCAGCAATCCCACTTCTGAGTATTCGCTCGAAAGAAATGCAACTTATGTTCACACGAAAACCACGTGTAAATATTGATAGACACTCTATTCAATCACTAGGAACTGAAAACACTCCAAATGTCCTTTGATGGGTTGAATAGGTAAACAAACTGGTGCAGCCACACAATGGAATAGCAATAAAATGGAACAAACTGCAGAAACATGCAGCAACAGGGCCGAATCTCAACTGCGTTAGTGCTAAGTGCAAGCAGCCAGGCACAAAACTACGTGATTCCACTTATGTGCATTCTGGAAAAGGCAAAAAAGGGATAGAAAACTGATTAATGGTGTCCAGGGGCTGAGGTTGAGGGTAGGCATTGACTACAAAGAGTCAGTGTAAGGAAATTCTGGTGGGAGGGTGGTGGGAATTCTCCACATATTAAGATACTGGTTGCAGTTATATGGCTGTGAATTTGTCAAAACTCATGAAACATTTCACCAAAAAGAAAGAATTTTACAGCTGGGTGTGGTGGCTCACGCCAGTGATTCCAGCACTTTGGGAGGCCGAGGTGGGTGGATCACAAGGTCAGGAGTTCTAGACCAGCCTGACCAACATGATGAAACCACATCTCTACTAAAAATACAAAAATTAGCCATGCATGGTGGTGCACACCTGTAATCCCAACTACTCAGGAGACTGAGGCAGGAGAATCGCTTGAACCCGGGAAGTGGAGGTTGCAGTGAGCTGAGATCATACCACTGCATTCCAGTGTGGATGACAGAGTGAGACTCCATTAAAAAAAAAAAAAAAGGAATTTTACTCTAAGTAAATTTTAAAATAGTGAATAAAATATACAACAAAAAGGTCCCCTGGCATCATTTATAAGTTTTGCCTAAAATCGTAGAGCCTGTCACCTCTCTTTATTTTGACCTTCTATCTTTCAATTTGGGGAAAACTCTCTCTGAGCCCACCAATTCCTAGACGTCAAGTTTGGCTACAGGTGACCTTCAGAGAAGGCTTGGTAAATCCATATGCGGTTAGACTAGTTGCACAATTACTGGTGAAGGTGGGTCCCTTAACTCTCTCCTACTTATCCATCTGCCCTGCCTCCAAATCTTGGCCACCTTCTTTCTAATAAATATTACAGCTTGAAGGCTACTCTGTGAATCCCCAAAGACAGACTGACTTCAAGGGCAATTCCTCTCATTTCCTTGCCAGTGTGGTTCTCAGGAGCCCAGAACATTTAATAATAAAGCCATTTCTTCAAATAAGGAAAACGTAGTCTTAGCCATTCTGAGATCAATGCGATTTTGAATACTGTTTTGCCACATTGATATTCATTTGTTTTTTCATTTGTACAGTCATTCACTTATTGAGCACTTATCTAACACCTATTAAGTGCTAAGTCCTGCTCCAGGAACTAAGTCCTGCCCTCTGAAACCCACAGTCTAGTGGAACAGACAAATATGTGATTATTAGATGTGTCATGATAATTGCAGTGATGACATGGAGCTATGAGGAGACAGTGATTAATTTTTTATTGGGAGAGGTCAGGGAAGAATGTAGAAATGATGGTAGCTGTGGCACATCTTGCAGAATGAGTGCACTTGTTTCCAGGCAGAAAAGGGTAGGAGAAGGGTGTTCCAGATAGAAGAAAGAAAAAGTAGAAAGGCAATGGGCATGAATGAGCACAGTGTGTCTAGAGAAACTTGAGGAGTGCAGAATTGCAGGTGGGTGACCTATGAAGGGGCTTTTGTCTGGAAATGATGCCAAAGAGGCAAGGACCAGATGTGCAGGACCTTGTATATCATGTTGAAATATTTGTCCTTCTATCTTAGAAGCCTGTAATGAAGCATCCCCAAGCCCACAATCTTGCTTCAGGTGGAAAGATTAGAAAGTTACCTTCTTGTTGCTGCTTTTAAAAAATGTCTAGGTGTTAATATTTTATGTCTAAACTCCAGTTTCCAATTTTTTCCAGTGACATTCTTTTACTCAATAAAGTAGGTAGTCCATTTTGGAAGAAATACAGTTCAGTAAAACAACTTTCAGTTTTAGTGGAAAAAAATCAGCCTATAAATATTTTAATCTTTTCCTCTGGTGTGTGGAAGGGGTCTTTTTCAGTGGTTTCTGCAGGGAAGAGAAACAGTAAGATTTGCATTTTAGAGAGATCACTCCAGAGGCAACGTGGAGAGAGAAGGTCTCTGGCAAGATGCATTCTACTGCTCTGAAAGCCCAATTTAAGCAAATCCTTTTAAAGCATCTTTTGGCCAGACAGGACAATAGGAAGAAAACATATTTTCATGGCATACCATTTTATGCAAGTGGGAATGCAATCCAAAGAAAATTGTGTGCACACACTCTCTCTCTCTCTGAAACAGAGAAATGAAGAAAAGAAAGACAAAGAAAACCACAAGACACCTTTCCATAGATTGCATAAAAGCCTTACGGTATTTGAATTATTATATTATAAATGATTCTCTGCTGATTGTACCATTAACAGACCACAGATAGAAACATTAGGAAATCACAGGGCGATGCTGAATTTTGTCTACAGTATGTATAATTTAATGGACTGTCTTGCCTTGTAGAATTCTTTACCCTATTTTTTCATAATTTTAATGACTCTCATTGTCATATTTCAGAACAGTGAGTCTGAAAAATCTTCCTTATGATTTTTTAGTGAGTCACTTTGGGAAGGTGATGACCAAGAAGAAAGTTGGAAAAATCGAGACAGTTCATCAAAACCTTTAGAAAGTCAAGATTTTGTGTCCCAGGAATCTTTAGTCAATGCTGGTGGGAAGGTGTAATTTCAGGGTACCAATCAGGAATTCTGTATCGAGGTCAGTGTAAGAGTTTATCCAGTGCTTTGTGGAACCTGTCTTCTTTCCTGGACAGTAAGCCCTCTGAGGCTAGAACCCACGTTCCTCTCTGCTCACAGCTGAATCCACAGTACATGGCACAGAGCCCGAGCTCTAGCAGGAGCTCAGTGGATGTCAAGTGGATGTATAAATGATGCTTGCATAGCTGCAGTATTAATCTATAGAACCTAGGGTTTGGGGTAGTCACATTTGCTGAACTATAAGCAGTTTAAAGTAGAAGCTATTGTTTTTAAAAGAAACTTAAGAAAAACTATGCAGGGGTCAATACTTGTCAGAAAAGCAATGACATTAAAAGTAGGAAGATAAAAAACAACCCTAGTTTCTTAGAGATGCTTAGCCAAGATGTTTTTGAATTCATTTCACTACAAAGAGATCATTGCTGTTACCATTTCATTATGTAACCTCTCATCTGTTTACAATGCATAAATCTATGTGCACGTTTATTTTCATAAAAAGGGAGGCTATTGCATGTTCAGTATAGTAGCCTATTTTTTTCTACTAATCTATCACCCATATCTGCATTGTAACTCATATATAACTTTCACTGTACATGATCCTGCTTCAATATCTTCCTTCTCTAGTACACTATAAACTCCAAGTGGGCAGGGGTTGTGTCTCTCTTGTCCTCTGTTCTATATGCAAGCCCTGCCATATGCTGGTCCCCATATCAGCACTAGTTGATTGATGGCTACTGTTTTGTTTGTATTAATTGCATAGTTTCTTATTCTCTGAATATAGCATGATTCATTTGCTTAATCTTCTATTGGTGAAATCGTAGACTTTAAAAAATGTTTTTCTCCAGAGTATTCATAGGTGATTTTACTCGTATTAATATTAGCAATTATGTATATTTCTAATTGTTTTAGTAATTGTTAGAGAATAATACATGAATGTAATCACCATATAAAAGTGGAAACCTTATGGATAAGGGACAAGTAGTCTTTAACAATCACCTGTCTGTGCAAGGAGAGTCACAATAATCAGTTTGAGTCTTTTTAGGTCATTTTCTAGGCTTTTATATAATATACATGCACTAAGAAAAGTGTATGCTATTGTACATGTGTGTATTTTATACAATTGATAAGATGTCATTCTTCTTATTCTGCAAATTTCTCTCCACTCAAAGATTGTGTAGCATTTCATCTTATGGATCTCTTATGATAGACAATCTCTTATATTTCTTACTATTTTAAACCATGCTTGAATGAACAGCCGCATTACCCCAGATGCAGACCTTGAAACAAAGATTTGAGTCAGGTAGTTTACTTGGAGGTCATTGATGATCTCCAGAGATACAAGTGGGCAAATGAGACAGGGAAGGGAAAGCAGCCAATATGTGTTGCTTCCATAAGTGAGTTGCTGACGCAGACAACTGAGACTCAGTTTTGCTGGGGCTTTCTAGGGGACTGTGAAGGACATGCCTCAGAGAAGTCCATTGGAGGGGTGAATAAACCAGGGTATTAACCCACCAACTCCAGCTCATTGGCTGGGGACGCTCCCAGGGCTAATCACTCCACACATTTCTGATCTGCCCTGTGGGTGGGCCAAGCACCTCCCTGCATTTATGTTCATAGAAAGTCCTCCAGCAGTCACACACATGCACAGTAGGAAGCTGCTGGTATGTGGAGCGATGCTTTCTGATAGGATGTGGACAGGACATCGAGGGCATCTGCTACAACATTGTTTTGTGTTTATGGCTATATTTTAATAAATATTTTTGGGATGATATTCAAATTATTCTTTTAACATTTATAACTGTACGTTACGTCTTGGCTTGCTGTGTTTCTTGAGAAAAACACTATTGCAAGGCAATCTTACTCACTGGCTCCATCATTCAGTCACTCAAAACTGCTCCTATTCCCTTTAAGCCTCCCCTCCTGCTGAGCCAGCCAATCACCTTAACACTCTCGGACTGTCTCATAAACAAATGAAGTCTGTCTCTCTGTAACCTTCTCTCAAGGGAGGGTCACTGCTCCTATAGGTGGGGTTCAGCTGAGTAGAGTCAAGAAACCTAGTCTCTGATTTAATGACTCTGAAGCTCCAGTGTAAGCTCTGTGTCCAAGAAAGTGCCTACACTAATACCGACTAAAGAGAATATAATTTTTCCTGGTGCTCTGGTGGTGGGACTAATGATCTAGCCTTATTTTGAGAAGATTGTTATGGTTTCCTCTAGTCCAGTGGCTCAGGAAGTATGGTCATCATACCAGCAGCATCAGCATCACCTGAAACCTGTTAGAGGTACACATTGCTGATTCCTTCCTTCCTCCTTCTGCCAGACCTACTAAATTAAATGCTCTGACACTGAGACCTAGCAATATGTTTAAACAAGTCCTTCAGTAGACATTGATGAACACCAATGTTTGAGAATCACTGTTCTAGTCTTTTACAATTTACATATATCCCCATTATTTTGTTCAACCAATTTTTACAAAATAAAAAGTGTTGAGCGAAGTAGTAAATTCTTTTCCATTTCAAAACTTTTTTATTTAATAACACATACATCGCCAATGAAGATCCCATTGCTCTCGGGCCCTGCACATTCATGGATTATGCAACTCTGAGATATGTAACATTGTTTTGAAAATTGCATTAAGACTGCCTCTTTTCTGCCAAACATCAAAGATTATTGCAAATGTACACATTAATTATCTTATTTGCAAACAATATGGCTAGTAATTATAAAGGCATGTGCCTCGCTGTAAATAAATATATAATCCAAAAACCAAGAAAAAATCCCTTTTATTTCAGTTGCTCTTCCTCCACCTTGTATGATTGTTTACATTCCTGAAAGACTCTGTGTTGAGATTCTTTTACATAAACATATCCTTCTTGCATGTAAAGTGATTAAAAATGATTAAAATAATGGAACCAACTAATTTTTGTTTACCAAACTTCAGTTTTTGTACTCCCCAAGAGTTTATGCATGGGTTAAAGTGAAAGAACACACATGTATGCCTTTGAGTTGCAATGGAAACATTCTTACTGAGAACATTATGCCAGTCATATAGATTATTTCATGCATCTTTGCTCCATCCCTGTGAAGGACAGATTTTTTTTGTCTCCCATTTTCCTGATAGGGATAACTCAAGTGGAGAGGTTTAGAAACTGAACCTGGGTTGAAAGTGTTTGGAAACTAATACTTCGCTCACTTTTTTCCATTCAGGTATTGAAAACTCTTTGTTGAGTGTCTACCATGTTAGGTATTGTGCTAGGTGCTGGAGCTGTATGGAGAAACAGTACAGTCAGTCAGAGCTTTCGGTCTAGAATGGGCAAAAGCCATGTTCTCTAGGACTTTTCCCACTACAAACCAGAGTTTTCTCAGTTTCTTCACCTTTGATTCAAATGTATCTTGTTTACAGTAAAAGATACAATTTGAGTTATTCTGGTGAAAGAAGGGCCTAGATGACCCAAGAAGGTATGGGTTGTTGAGCACAATTCTTTGTTTCCTATCTGAGCTCTTGGTTCTTCATACACCATGGCTTGAAAATCATGGACCTAGAGTAGAGATTGCAAACATATCTTACAAAGAGCTTTGGATGGACAACATCAGTGCTGTTATCATGTTGTTTAACAGTTTTGCATTATTTGCCAATAGTTTTAAGATATAAAAAAAATCCAGATTTTCTACTTTAATGGGAAAATTGACAGACTTGACCACAATGAGCCTTCTCGTTCCCATGACTGACCTCAATTCATCATAGACTCCTCACCCCTCCACTTTCAGTTTTTTCCTACCCTAATTTGCATTGCCTGCCTTGAGCCTATAGGGTACTGTATTTATAGACTTAACTTTATATTTGGGAAACTAAACAATATATATTTTCCCCAATGTTTGAGACCATAGTAGTTATTTACATTGGTCTAATGGTTACATCATTGTGCATTATACCTAGGAGATACTGTTTTCAATTTTGATCAATGAAAACATTAAACTTTATATGTTGCTGGGCGCAGTGGCTCATGCCTGTAATCCCAGCACTTTGGCAGGCCGAGGTGGATGGATCACCTGAGGTCAGGAGTTCAAGACCAATTTGACCAACATGGTGTAACCCTGTCTCTACTAAATTCAAAAAATTAGCTGGGTGTGGTGGCATATGCCTGTAATCCCAGCTACTTGGGAGGCCAAGGCAGGAGAATCTCTTGAACCTGGGAGGTGGAGGTTGCAGTGAGGCAAGATTGTGCCATTGCACTCCACACTGGGCAACAAGAGCGAAACTCCATCTCAAACAAGCAAACAAAAACTTTATATATTATATTTAAATAGAGCACCAACTATAGCTGTGCATAGTCTATGTGTTTATGCACTAATTTTCATGACATATCTTAGAATGGTACTATTTTTGCTACTGTTTTATAGTTGAGAGGTACAGAGGCTGGTGACTCCAGTTCAAGTCCTCAAACCTTCAAGTGCACATTAATTTTCATTTTAATCACCATTTAAATTGTGCCATTCTTTTTTTTTTTTTTTTTTTTTTTTGAGACAGGGTCTTGCTCTGTCACCCAGGCTGGATGGCTCACTACAACCTCCACCTCATGGGTTCAAGCATTTCTGTCTCAGCCTCCCAAGTAGTTGGGATTACAGGTGCCCGCCACCATGCCCAGCTAAGTTTTGTATTTTTAGTAGAGATGGGGTTTCGCCATGTAGGCCAGGCTGGTCTTGAACTGACTTCAGGGGATCTGCCCACCTCGGCCTCCCAAAGAGCTGGGATTACAGACGTGAGCCACCGTGCCCAGCCTATATTGTGCCATTCTGAGTTTGTATGTTAACAGAAAGAGAGTGCACTGTTTTATGTAAAAAACTGGCAGCTGCTGTCTTTTGCTTCACTCTTTGTTGAGTGATTCTGGTGCTACTTACTTAAAGTGGAAAGTGGTGATACTGGAAGGAGAAAAGGGACTGTTAAAATTGTCTTTGCAATAATTTATTATTTTGTTCT
>NW_016819951.1:1226386-1249744 GCF_001698545.2 Rhinopithecus bieti
CTCACAAATTTTATTTTCGTTATATACATATATAATGTGTGTTTTCAAGGTAGATGATTAAAAGATTAGCCAGACCAAAACACATAAGCATTTAGTCTATTTCAGAAACTAATTTCACTTAATATATATCAGAATTCTTCGAAGTAGTTCAATTTTGCTTTTGCTACTGAAGAAAAACTCTGAAGCCACACATGAAAAATAAAAAAGAGAGTCCATTATTCATAGAATTTTCTGTGAGTTCTTTTTCTCTGGCATCTAAAAGTGAAGCTGGACTTTTGCCTTTTTTTCCCCTCTGAATTCTAAAAGAGGCTAAGGCTGCTTGAAGGATTTAAACATTTTTTCTCTCCTAGATTTCTTTCTTCCCAGGTCATTTTATAAGCAGGCTCTTGGATGCTGCTTGCCAGAGTCAAAACCTGCCTGTGTTGCTGCTGAGGGCATTTATTTTGAAGTAGACTATTTCTAGGAATGCATGTAGGAGTCTTCAAGAAAAAATCATTTCTGTTTTTTTTTTTTTTACTTATTTTTTATTATACTTTGATTTCTAGGGTACATGTGCACAACGTGCAGGTTTGTTACATATGTATACATGTTTAAAAGAATAAAGAAAAATTCATTTCTGTTTTCTGACCTAGAATCCTCTGCTCATTATCCCAGTCAGTCTTTTCCACTCAGACAAAAAGGCTAGGAAAATCACAGTCCTCAATTTTAGGATTCTACTCTTTGAAGACCCAAGTCTGGTACCAGGTTTCACAAACATATTTTGTCCTTAGGCTTGGATGGGAATCATTTCTGTTCCTTCATTCATTTGTTTGTTCCTTCATTCTTTCCTAATTCAACTTCTCTCCTAGTTCAGACTCTTAAAGGATTAGGTGCTTCTCCCTTGCAGGGCTTACTGCAATTATAGTGTTACATTTATCTTTAATTCTTCAATTAATATCTTGGTCTTATCTCTGGCACATTAAACTCTATGATGGTAGTGGTTTTGTTCTTTTATGGTTTGTCACTGAAACCCTAGTGTCTTACAAAATGATGATTACATATCCGTTGAGTGAAAACGTGGTGAGCAGCTCATGTTGCCCATTTTTATGGCTCTTTGTTTTGCTTAGAAAAATATCTGAACTTTCTGCAGTGACCTAAGAGGCCCTGGATAATCCTGCCTCCAGTCACCTCCCTGACTTCACCTCCTGCTGCTTTCCCTCTTGGCTGTTTCACTCCAGCCTGGGCCTGGGTTCTCTCATGGTTTAAGGAAACAGATATATTCTCTTCATTCAAGACACTGAAAACAATTTCTTTGTTTTACATTGATATATTGACATTGATAGTCAAATGGAAGATGAAAGTAGAGAGAGAGAAAGTGTGCTACTAAAGAAAGAACATGGAATTTTACGATTGGACCAGAGTTCAAATTATAGTCCAGCCACTTGGTAGGTGTTAGACCTTGGGCAAGTTTTAAAATTTTTCTGGGTCTCTTCTCCCAGTCTTTAAGATGGGAATGATAATACTATTGCTGCAGAAAAGTTGTGAGGATTAGACATAACGTGGCAAAATAACTGGTATATAGAAGTTACTTGATAGTAATTATTATCATATATTCATCATAATTGTATGAATTGGCTATTGTTGTGTGGAAAGATACCCACAGGAACTCAGGGCATAAAATAGTAGCATTTTCTTCTTCTGCAGGCCTCTGTGGGTTGACTGGGGGCACCTCAGTTGATCTCAGCTGACTCACTTATACAACTAGGAGTGTGCTGATCTTGGTTGGGAGTTTCTGCTCTGAGTCGTAGGACGAGTCGGCTGAGGTCTGCTCCTTGTGTCTCATTCTCTGGCCTAGGTAGAAGGGCATTAGCTATCCAAATGGAGCTCTTCTCATGGCAATGGCAGAGGAGCAATAGGGTAAAAATAATACAAGAGACCTCTTAAGACCTAGGCTTGGAACTGGCACAATGTACCTATTCCTATAATCCATTGTCTAAATAAAGTCATATGTGCGAGTCCAATGTTCAGAGGTGGGGCGTTACATTTTCTTTTGTTCGATAAACTACAAAGGTATCTGGCAAAAGATAAGAATACAGAAAAGCTGAAGAACTGGGACCAATAATTTAATCCACCATAGTTAGTATTATAGAAAATTAGATGCATAAGTCAGGAAATCTGGATTCTTCTGCCTTTACCACAAATTGTGCAGCCTTGGGAAGCTCTTTCTCCAAGTCTTGGTTTCAACATCTGTAGAATGATGAGATTCTGCTGCTAGATATATGGTCAATGGACTTGGTCTTGGGACTTGAGTCCTAGTATGGAGTGACAGTGACTGGGAATAGTCACCTTGCATTCTTTAAGGACAAATACAGTACTTGGCTTGATTGAGTATGTCTAGTGTGGACACTAAGGAAGGGTGTGGTGGCACAGATGATGTGTATGTATTATTCTGCAACTAGATGATCTCTTAAGTCCTTTTCTACTCTTTAATCATTCATTTCTTTATATTTCAAGTTTTATTCCATTTTGAAAATTAACAAAGGGAACATTCTTAGGCTGAGGACATTTTGTACGTTAGAAAAGACTTTACTCGTAAGTGACTATAGCTGTAAATAATCTGAAGTAGCATTCTAATGATATTGTCATAAATTAATTACTAAAGTTTTGGGAATTAGCTTACTGACATGTTTTAATTAATTTGCCCCCCTGGCAGTATCTTTCCCCTAATAGGTTTACAGCTACTTTTAGACTTACAGTAATTCCTTCATTTTTCTCTTATCTCCATTATTTATGTAAGCCAGATTCCCATTGAGGATACTTACTTTCGCAACCGCAGTGTTGGATGGGATATAGTGATTCTGTCAGTGGTTTTCAGGATTTGAAACAAATCCATATTTTTATTTAGTTTCTATACTACATGAAAATATGGAACACAGGTCTAGATAATTTTTTTGTATTGCTCCCTATATTGATAAGGTTATATTTAGGTGACTCTGATTGTAGGTGTGTAAAATAATTTATCCTTAAAACAAAGACATAGTTAACCAGACTCCTAAATGTATTATTATTTCATTAATTCCAGAAAATACTTAATTTCAACTTTATTAAAAAATTTTTCCATGATTAATACACTCTCTTACAATTGTGCTACTAAGTTTGTAGTGATACATTTTCAACTTTTTAACAATTGTGCTACTAAGTTTGCAATGATACATTTTCAACTTTTTAAGCAAATGGTTGACTATAAGAATCTTAGAAATAAATCAGCAAAATTGTCCAGTTAGGGTCCCATTGTCTTATTGTTAAGATCAATGTTGAGTAAGTTGATTCTTTGACGATAAATATTGATTGGGTGCTTACTGAGTTCAAGCATCATGATAAGGGTCGTTTATGGATTATCTCATTTAATTCACATAACACTCTATATGGTAGGTACGCCAACTGAATTTATAAGTAGACAGAGATTTGGAGAGGTTAAGTAATTTGTTTGGCTAGACAGTCAGCTAGTGATAGAGTTAGGACTTGAACACAGCCTCCAGTCATTCCCAGAGACCTGGCTCTAGATCCTGAGTGGTACTGTACATGCTGCTGTACTGTGTCTAAAATAAGGTTAAACCTGATGATATTGGTTTATCCCTGGCAAGTATTATACTATCACATAAGGCATATTGATTTTTTTAAAAACCAAGTATATACCTCTTGCATCAGAAGTTGTTAGAAATATGCAAGCACTGTGTTTAATATTTGAATAAAGCTTTTGCTTAATTCATTATCTTAGTGTGATATCTATGAAAAACTGTTTTAATATTTAACAACTGTTTTAATAAAGTTGAGCTTTATCTGCTCAATTGTTCTCATCCCCATGAGGGTAGGCAAGCTATGGATGCTACACACATTATCTTTATAAAGCATCTACAGTGAGAGCAGTTTTTCTCTCCTTTAGACAAGTCTAGGATCTTATATGGGGGCACTAGCACATCTTTCAGCTTAGGAAACTTTTATACAGATTCGAAATATCCTTCCTCTGATGTTGACATAGATCCACATACCTGGCCCAAGATATGAAATAATTCTGGAACAACCTTCCAGTTGAAATAAAGTTCACATAAAATATGAGAAAAATGCATAAATTCAAGAAGTGGCTCACCACAAAGGGATGGCATAGCAGCCAACTAAATGTTCACAGAAGGCTCCAAGGGAAAGTTTATTTTATATGGGTAGCAGCCACTTTTAATGAAGATGGGAAGCCTTCATCTCTGAAATGAACCAGAATTAATGGGATCTATTCTTTCTTTTGGAAATACCACATAATTTCACTGGATCCAGCTGTCAAGGAGAAACACCCTTCTCTGTTAACAGTTGAGTGGATTGGTTACACTATTTGGCTATAATGAATAGAGACTCAAGTTATTGTAAGTAATGGAGGGCAGGGATATATTGGCAATATTCACAACCCAGGAGCACAATAACCTGACCTGAAGAAGACACCTGCCAATATAATCACCCAATAGACACAACAACTTTTGCCATTAAAAGTAATGGCAAAAATCAATTACTTTTGCACCAACCTAATAGGTATGATAGCTGTAGAGACTTCAGAAATGTCAGAAGCTTCTGACTCCATCACTCTACTGCAAGAGAAGGAGACTTGATCATTGCAAGGGCCTTCCAGGTTATGCAAATGGATGAAGTTGGCCACATGCTTGTGAGGGATGATGCTTAGAGCTGCAGTAACCATCTTCTAACCAAGAGGAGGAACCCAAGCTTAATTGTGGAGAAATCAACCCAGAGCCCAGACATCATGGAATCATGCAGGTAATAAACCCAGAACTGCCTGTTTCCTTTCTTCCTGCTTTATGAAATGTAAGTACTGTTAGTTGAGTACTCTGTTTCTAACAAGTGGAAACATTCTGATACTCCCTCTGCAAATCGTTAATATTAAATAATATAATATCTATGATTATAAGAATGTATTAGGCAAAATAGGTATATGTGGGGTTCATGAATATTGAAGACGGGCTTATGGCAGGGCTGTCATGCATAGTTGGGGGGATATTTTCGAATTAGAAAAAATTTGTGGGTACATAGTAGGTAAATATATTCATGGGGTACATGAGGTATTTTTATATGGGCAACAATGCATAGTAATCACATCAGGATAAATGAGGCATCTATCACCACAAACATTTATTCTTTCTTTGTGTTATAAATATACAATTATACCCTTTTAGTTATTTTCAAATGTATAATATATTATTGTCAACTGTTGTTATTCTGTTGTATTATCAAACACTATATCTTATTCATTCTCTCTTTTCATAGTTTTGTACGCATCAACTATCCCTAATTTCCCCTTCTTCCCCCACTAGCCTTCCCAACCTCTGGTAATCATCATTCTACTATCTCCATTAAATCAATTGTTTTAATTTTTTTAGCTCCCACAAATAAGTGAGAGTATGTGAAGTTTGTCTTTCTTTGCCTGGTTTATTTCACTTAGCATAATAGCCTCCCATTCCATTGATGTTGGGCATATACCTAGCAGTGGGATTGCTGAATCACATAGAAGTTCTATTTTTAGTTTTTTGTGAAACTCCCGAACTGTTCTCCATAGTGATTGTACTAAGTTACATTATAGCTGGGCACATTTTTTACTGCACATTTCTAAGGAGACACCAATCATAGCCTACAATGTATAACTATATGCAGTGGCCCTGGCTTAATTACTCATTTTCTCTAAGACCACTGAAGTTCTTAGAAATTTCCTTTTTTTACAACTCATAGGCTATTAAAAGGAAATGAACTCTAAATCTTTGCCTATGGTGTCTAGAGTGTCTATTGAAGAAAGGCTTTTCTCCTTGGGGAGAAGCTCTTGCTCAGCCACCAGGTGTCTGTGTGACAGGCAGAATGATTTCAGTGCCTCTCATTATATGAGGATTGTGGGCTGCAGATGAGGAATTATGGTAGTTGTCTATCAATCAAGTATATGGGTTTTTTTAATCCCTAAAGAAAAGAGAGCGATTATTTGTTTGTTTTCCAACACTGAAGAGGAGAAGAAATGTGATTTGTGTTACTGGGCACACATGAATTCTGCATCTCAGTAATAGAACCTGGACAGAGTCGTACTATTATTGGGCCTGGGGAAATGGTAGCCCTGATAGGTTACTTGGAGTTGGAGGGACTATTTCCCAGTTGAGGCTGGCAGTGGAGCATAAGCAAAGGAAGTGTACAGATGTTAATTTCTACGACTAGAGAGAGGAAAGTTTTCTTCTGTCCCTCTCACTTGGCTGGCAGCACAGAAATTGACTGCCATCATAACAGAAACTCTGTCCTTTTTAGTAGGCGAGGGGAAGGAGCAGGAAGAGAGCATTTTCTGCATATTTTTTTTTCCACCCTCAGATGACTTTCATCCCTCTCTGAATAAATTCCCAAAGATGGTGTTCATGATAGTGTGTTTATCCTGCTTTGTAGAGAAAGGGAAACAGGAATACTCAGATACTCCCATAAATGGCTGTTTTGTGGGAATGGTTTGGGTAAGACTGTAGACTCTGGAGCTAGATGTCCTGGTTCAAATCTCCAATTACCAGTTGTGTGACTTTGGGCAGGTTACATAACCTCTCTGGGCCTTAGTTTTCTTGCCTGTAAAAACGGTGTATCTTAGTTTTACTTCCCTCAGAAACAGACTCTGAAACAAGAATTCAACTATACGTAGTTCCTTTGGAAGGTGATGCCAGGAAACATAGATTGTGAAGTGAGGAATTACAGTAGGGAAGAAGGAAAAACCAATGAAGGATTAGCAAACCAGTTACCACTGAGAGGGCGTGGGTACTCAAGAGAGTATAGAAGGGCCCCTGAGTGATGTATCACCCTCAGAGTCTTTGAAGGTTGCATATGGGCCATTTACGCTATGGCATGTGCCACTTGTCCTGTGTTTGCATCCGATGTGCTTCTAAGGCGAGGAAATAAAATTCCTCAGTGTGTAGAAGTGAATGCGGAGGGGATTTGGGCTGGGTACCACCATCGTCTGCTATGGCATGTAATGATACTTCACTGAATTATCGGGAAGATTAAATGAGTTTGCTTATAGGAATGTGTAGAAAAGTGCCTGACATATAGTAAGCTCTACGTCTGTGCTGGATGCCATTCCTGGTGTCCTCAGCAGAGCCCTATGGGTAAGAGCCTGGATCCCAGACAGGGCTGGATTCAAGTTCTGGCTCTGCCACTTACCATTTAAGGGGCCAGATTTTCAGCTTCTAAAGCAGGGGTCAGCCATTGACCAACTTTTCCTGTAAAAGTCCAGGGAATAATTATTTGTCATCTTAGCCAGCCCTGCAGTCTCTGTCGTGACTGCTCAACTTGTCTTTTTAGTGTGAAAGCAACCAAAGACAATATGTAAATGAATGGTTGTGGCTGTGTTCCAGTAAAACTTGATTTGCTAAAACAGGTGGTGGGCTGGATTTGACCCACCAGCCATTGTTTGGTCCATAAGCCGAAGTATCTTTTCCTATAGCTGCATACTGTGAGAAAAAACAGTTTACTTCTCAGCATAGATACTAAAAGTATAGTCTATGTCAACCTGCCTGGTATTGTATCTCAGTTTGAAGGCTTTCTACTTTGCCAACTATATGCACACATTTATTATTGTTAACCATCAGTTTTCTCATCTGTAATACAAGAATGATAAATACACCTGGCTCATAGGGTTGTTAGGGGAGATGGATTACATGGGCTAATCCATATGCTAGGCTTAGCGTATGTGGATTACAGAAGTGAGTAAATGTTTCTATTATATTCATTTCAGTTTCTACTATTACTGTGCTTTCTTACTGGCAGAATTCACTGCAATTCTATTGGAGAAAAGACAACAGAATAAGATTCTTACTAAGAATCAGATCTGGCACAGATATTTACTAGTTAAAATTGAATAACCTATTAGAACTGCATGGATTCGGAGCAATGGTTATTAACCAGGAGTAATTTTGCCACCTAGGGGGTATTTGACAATATCTGGAGATTCTTTGGATTGTCCTACAACGGAAGAGTGGGCCACTGGCATGTCGTGGGTAGAGGCCAGTAAAATCTAAAAATCCTGTAATATAGGACAGTTCTGTACAAAAAAGGCTTACCTGGCTCAAAATGACATTAGTTTTGAGGTTAAGAAACCCTCATTTAGATTGTATATATCACGTCTGAACTTTTACCTTCTAATATATGGCACTGTTTATATCATAGTATTTCACATGATTTGTAAATCATCATCATGATTTCTCTGACTCACAGGCTTTGAAAAGATGTATGGAAATATTTTGTCAAGATAAGTCAATTTAGGTGTGAAGTGTTATTTTTTTTAATGACGCTGTCATTTAAAAAATACACCAGGTAGCTAGTTGACAAAACTACATAATTTTCTTCTAAAATAATTTTGAATGTTGGAGAGTCCTTTTAAGAATACAAATGATACTCTTTGCATTCTATAATTTCTATGAATATAGGAAAATTTGAGAAGATAAAGGACAGACTCCAGAATTCCTCATCTTTGTTGTAATTTAAGGAAGTCTTTTTTCCGTAAATTACTGAGGTGTCTGTCAATGAAAAGTGTGCAAAGCTATTACTTACACCTGTTTAACTTTCAACATTAAAACTTCATGATTTTTGAAATGGAATTCCCCATTCAAAATGCTTTATGTACTGAATTTCACAACACTGGAGTAATTGTTAGTAGCTCTTTGCTGTCAAGAAACCACCATGACCTCTTCTTTCTCTTATTTTCTAAGTATTGAGATCTTCTCTCAACTTGACAGATGAATTTGCCAGAGAACTTTTATTAAACAATGGCTCTCAATAGGCCATCTCCATCAAACTATCCCTTCTCAATGGCACTCTTTTTTTTTTTGTTTTGGTACTCAAATTTCACCTAAATATTCCCAGGTTCCTGTAACTACTCTGAGTCCTCCAATGTCCTCACAATGTTTTTAAACCCTCCTCTAGCCCAGGTGGAACTTTAGACTCATTAAACAAGGAAATCCTCTGAGAAGATGCACCTCATAAACTAGGACACAGAACTCTGGAAACTCTTGATCAGCACACAACTTACACTCTTACTTGGCATTTCTGAAAGTTTTATACTGTAGCTAGGTTTGTCTCCTGGCTTTACATCCTATTTGAACATCTTCGTTCACTTTATTTGTTTATGTATTTGTTCATTTCTTCACTCACCAAGCAAATATTTATTGTTTCCCTTATGTACCGGGCATGGTATTGAACAAGACAACATCCTCTATCTGACTCACTTATGAATATTGTGTCTAGTGTTAAAGGATAATTTTCAAAAAGGTAAAATCATGACTCCCACAAATACAACATGAACACATGTCAAAGATTTATGTGACTTACTAATTAATAAGGGGAACAGGCAGAGTTTATAATTGGTTCAATTGAGAACTGGATTTACAAAGATTTATAATCTCTACTGGACAATATGTGTTTTCATCACCACAAGCAGGAATAATTTGCCTTACGTTGGACAGGAAATATTTACTTCACTGGCACCATCAGCAATTTAACTTCTTTCTCTTGAAAGACCATCTAAAGTGTGTGTGTACCCCATGAAATCATATTATCCCTGGAGTATCTGTTAAACTTCATCCAGCATTCTATAGCAGTCATTTCTGGTCCATTTCAAAGTCTTCATGACTTTTTCTAACACTAGCACAGACAATTTTTAAATACAAACATTTCAGGTATGTTGAGTGCAATGGCAGAAATAAAGTAGTGTGTTGGGAAATAGAGTAGCTGGTGGGGGTAGGAACTTCTTTACATGGAGGAGCCAAGGAGAACTCCCCTGATGATTGTTTCAAATTTTACTCCCCATAGATTGCCTATTTAAATCTTAACAGATGTGATAAAGACCTTAATCTACATGTGACAAGTGTTGGCATTTAAGACATGAGCATAAGCTACCTGTAGAGTCTGCTGGTACTTTTTCTAGTAGGAATGGAAACAAAATCAGATCTACCTACTAGATACTCTGTCTCTATATTTCTCCTCCAAAACCTTGGCATCTGTATTTTAATGTATCTATTTACTTTTATGCAGGCTATGGAATCTACCTCTGCTCTTCATTTTGTAACATTGCATTTCACAGTAATTTGTGTGATGTAGAGACAACCAAATGGCAAATCAATCTTCTAGCAAAGCAGGGACACAAAAAATGAGAAATCAGTTTCTTGGAAAATAATTTTATATTTTATAATATTATTTTTTAGAGATAGGGTCTCATTCTGTCACCTAGGCTTAACTGCAGTGATGCAATCATAGCTCACTGCAGCCTTGAACTCCTGGGCTCAAGCCATCCTCCTGCCTCAGCCTCCTGAGTAGCTTGAACTATAAGCATGCACCATCTTACTTGGCTAATTGTTAAATTTTTTTGTAGAGATGAGGTCTTACTGTGTTGCCCAGGCTGATCTTGAACTTCCAGCCTCAAGTGATCCTCCTATCTCGGCTTCTCAAAGCACTGAGATTACAAGCATGAGCCATCATGACTGACCTAGTTTTACATTTTAAAAAGTATCAAAATAGCCATCAGAGAAATCACAAGTTTTCTGGCCTCCCCTTCACAGATAAGAAGTTTTGATATGGTTTTGATTTTTATTAGCACTAGCAATTGGCAAACTCTGTTGCTATAGTTTGGATGCTTGTCCCATCCAAATTTCATATTGAAATGTGATCCCCAGTTTTGGGAGATGAGGCCTAGTGGGAGAGGCTTGGGTCATGGAGATGGACCTCTCATGAAAAGATGAATGTCTTCCCTTTGGGAGCCAGCAGTCAGGGGAGTAGGGAGGGTAGTGAGTGAGTTCCCACTCTATTAGTTCCCACCATAACCAGCTGTTAAAAAGAGCCTGGCACCTCCTGTCCACTCTCCCCATGTGATCTCTTCACTCCAGCTCCCCTTCAGCTTCTGTTGTGAGTGGAAGCAGCCTGAGGCCCTTATTAGACGTCCAGTCTTCTAGCCAACAGAACTATGGGCCAAATAAACCTTTTTCTTTATAAATTACCCAGCCTTAGGTATTTCTTTATAGCAATACAAAATAGACTAAGACATGTGGCCTATGGACCAAGTCTGATGTTCTGTTTTTGTGAATAAAGTTTTATTAAGACACAGGTACACTCATTCATTACATATTGTCCATGGCTGCTTTCACACTACAACAGCAGAGATGAATAGTCATAGCACATACTGTACAGCCTGCAAGGCCTAAACTGTTTACTATCTGGTGCTTTACAGGCAAAGCTTGGCCAACCTCTGAGTTTAATTGATTGGGGTTAATCTTATTAATTCATTTGTTTATTCATCTATTTAACAAACAGTTAATAAGTAGCTACCATTTGCCAGACACTATTTTAAGATGAAAGGTTATAGCACTAGTTACATTATTAGACAAGTTTATGATCCTCAATTTCTTAATCTAGTACTAAGTATGTTTTCCTTTGTTTATTTGATGTAGACTATGCTTTGAAGTTTTTATAATGAGATATGTACCTCTATGCCTTGGTTTAGGGTCTCCCACAAGCAGATCTTCAGGCAATTATTTTGGTGGAAGCATTTTATTTGGATGGTAAGAAACATGACCAGGAGTGGGGAAGTATGAAAGGAAAGGGAGGGCAGTGAAAAAAGTGTTAATTACCAAGCCACCTGCCATAGTGAGCGATGGAAACTTAATCCCCTGAAGAAACTCTGGGAAATCTGCAAAGCACACAACTCAGAACCATCTCACCTAAGGGCTGAGAAGCAAAGATATTTGTAGTCCAACTCTTAAATGTCATTGGTAGATACTCATGTGTGTATATGTGTGTGGGGGGCAAGAGGTGGTGTGGTTTAATTCCTTGCTTGCCTTGTATGGTGAGTGTCTCCATATCAATGAACTCCATTACCCAGCACTATATTTTGCTCCCTTCCCCTACCCCAAGGGTACAGAACTCTCAAAGTTCACTGCCACACCTGTTTTCCCAGTTTCAGTAGCTACCTATTAACCAGATCTTGAAACACAGTTATTGAATAATTCTTTACTTCTTGAAGCAGAGTAAGTGCTTCCCTAGTCAAGCCATGTTGGAATGTGGAGACAGATCTTGAGGAAGGCAAGTATCATCTCCCAAGGCCGCCTCCTAGGTGAAGCTTCTGCTTGGTCTCCCAGCAAGGAAAGGATGCTATACTCTAAAAATAAGATGTAGATAACTTCTGAAGTCTCAGAGGGTTAAGGAGAATCTGAGAGTTCAAGAGTCTGGAGTGCATTTACCCAGATGTCTCTCTCCCTGGACATATCTCAGGGTTTTCCATCTTCTTTATCTTTGCTCTGCCTTAGAATGTTGGCGGGGGTTGTTACTTCAACACTCTAAACAGTTCTTTTCTCACATCAGGTCCTAGTCCTGATTTTCAGCCTGATCTTTTCTCTGCCTGCAGAAGATGAGAGTCTCTTTAAATGATGCCAGAGAGGCCTCTGGCTTTCCACACTGTGTCCTGAGTTGTTGTTCAGCTCATGTGAGCTTGTCATTTTCTTCTTTCAGCTCATTGATGGTACTTGGTCCAACTATCTAATTCCACAATCTTTCCAATGGCCATTGCCACCCTATCTCTCAAGTGCTAGAGAAACTGCATAAGCTAGCGCATCCTCTTCCAGCTGTGCCCCATCCCAATTCAATCTTATGTAAGAGTCTCAGCAGTTATGATTTCATAGCATGCCATTCCACTCATGACTAGCAATGGTGATTTTGTTGCCATTTTGTTAGTTTCTAGCTGCAAAGACCAATTCTAAAGATCTGTTTCCTAGGATCACTTTGAGTTCCAACCTGAGTTCCCAGGTTTTAGTACTGAAAGTGCCACATCCTGAAAAACTGCAAGTTCTAGGCAAATTTGAGATGCTTTTCCTAGGACTGTCTTGGTTTTAAAATTGCAAGTCCCATATCCCAGGAACACCCTTCATCCTGAGCAAACAAGATGGGTGGTCACCCAAGTTCCAACGGTCTAATTACTCCAGAATTAGATCCTGAGGTAGATCCAAGTTTATTTTGGAGATGCAAAACACTTTCATATGATACAGTGAAGATAAGACAGTCAATCAATCAAAGAAACATTATTAAGCCAGCTATCACAGTGAGCAACCAGAGCTTAATCCCATGGGGAACTCTGGGACATAGGGCAAAACACATGTTTCAGAAATTTCACAATAGAGAAGAAAGGGTGTGGGAGATTTACATGCCAATTTCTGAGAATCATTGGTGAAGGGCTACTCCTAGAGGGTCTTAAATTCCAGGCACTTTCAGCATGCTGGCCACGAATAGGATGGTTTAATTGTAGTTCCAAGAGAAAAAGCAAATTCTGGCTTAAGTATGCAGACATTGGCAGCAGGAATTTGGTTGGAGACACTGAGGGGTCTGGATGAGATAAGTAGGGAAAATGAGCATTTGTTATTGCTCACCCCTTGCAATACTGAGATCCACTTGTGACCCATGTTAAGTTGACATCATCGTGTTAAGGGAGTGGCTGACTGGTCACAACTTATTATAGGAGTTTTTATGGGAAAAACTGCAATTCTGCCCATCATCTCTTCTCTAACACACATTTTAGGTTCCTCTGCCCTTGGCCAGCAATTCTGTTTCCCCACTGAGGGCAGAGCATCCTCTTCTGAATCAGAATCAACGTATATTTCACCCTCTTGAATTGGGAGCCAGGAATAGAAATTTGTAGTTTGTAGATTTGGCAGTGTGATAATTCGAATGGTGTCTAATGGTCCATAGTTAGAGATATTTCAGTTATCTATGTTATGGGGCCGAATCTCATTACTTGAAACAGAACTCCTGTATTCACCCAAAACCAGCTCCCTCTCATCAGTGTTGAAAAGAGGTGATCCTGTGTATTTTCTTCATGCCTCTGTTGCACATCTCATTAATCATTTTACTAAATTAATGAGAAAATATCAATTCCAATGCTTCATTTAAATATGAAACTTCATCTCAGGAAATATGCTAGGGTGGAAGCAATCTGCTTCCTTTCCCTTTTTATATGTTAGAAACAATTCTTTAATTGTAATTTTATAACTTGGTCATTGCAGTGTGTGATATACAAAATAAGAACTCTCCCTAAAGATGTCCATATCCCAATCCACAGAACCTGTGAATGGGTTACCTTACATAGCAAAAGGGACTTTGCAGGTGTTTTTAAATTAAGGATCTTGGTATGGGAAGGTTATCCTGGACTACCTGAGTGGACTCCATGTAATTACAAGAATTCTTGTAAGTGAAAGATACAGCCTCCGGTGAGAGTCAGAGAAGGAAATGTGACGACAGAAGCAGTGGGTGGAGTGACGCGATGGTTGGCTTTGAAGACAGAGGAGGTGGTCATGAGCCAAGTGATGTGGGTGGCTTCTAGAAGCTGGAGAAAGCAAATAACAGATTCTCCCCTAGAACCTTCAGAAGGAGTGCAGCCCTGCTGACACCTTGATTTAAGCCTCCTAAAATGCATTTCAGACTCCTCATCTCACTGCAAGATAATACATTTTTGTATTTTAAACCGCTAAGTTCATTGTAGTTTGCTACTGCAGCAATAAGAAACTCATCACAGGTGTAATGGATGACAATCATCTTTGCAGCTAAAGTGGAACCAGTGATGTCTCTACTTCTGCTGGAACTATAGTATAGATGCTAATAATCTAGTTAGTGAAATCAAGTTCCCAGGTCTATCACTTATTCGCTATGTGGCCTTCAGAAAGTTATGCAACAACTTTAAGCCTTGATTTCCTCATCTGTAATATTTAATAAAGATTTGTATCTTATATTGTTGTTATATGCATTGAGCAAGAAAATTTATACAATGCATTTAAGAGAGTTCCCAGTACATAGTAGCAGCTCAAAAACATTGACTATTGCAACATAACAATAATGATCTTCATCTTTGTGATGATCTCCGTTTGCAAGGTGTTCTCACATACAGGTGTTTAAGCTTGAATCCATTCTGTGAGATTGTTTTCTCCTTCTTCTCTCCCTTACCATTTCCCAGATAGACACATAGAGTCCTGGGGAGTAATGAATGTTCACAAGGTCTCTGAGTTATTAATAGACATATTTGAGAGCTCAGTTTTTCACTCCTGAGTCAATGTTGAAAATATAATAAGTTTCTAAATTCCAGAGGTAAAGAAAAAAATGTTCTTAACCAAAGTGATACCCAAAGCCAGACACATTTAGTAATGTCTCCCAGAAAACAACTGACTGCTGCTTGTTGAACAGAGTTGTATGTTGATACCTGTTTTCAGACTTTTAAAAACTATATTTTATTATTTTTAAGTGAATAGCCCATAGAAAAAGGCTTGTATAATGTTTTCTATGGCTGCTGTATCTTTGGGTTCAGTCCATAACTATTTACAAAGATGAGCTCTGGTGGCAAGGCAGAAAAAGGTTGTAAATTGGGAGGTTTCAGGATCAGAAGCCACCAGTGATTGCTGAAGATGAGACCAAATTGTGGAGATATTTGCTATTATATATAAAATTCCCACATGATAATGAGTAATAAGTTATTGTTTCTATCACTTTCATGGTATAAATAATATCAAGGTGCTTTCTTTACTGCCTCCTCAAACTTTCTTCAGGAGCTGAGAAGACATTTTGGAGAAAATTCATGTGAACAGCCTGAAGAAGAAGACCATACAATTGGAGGACTGTGCCTTATATGTCATTTATAATAATAATAGCAATAGCGAATGCTCATTGGTGCATGGAAAGTGCCAGGCACAGCACTAATCACACACACGCGTGCACACACACACCACAAATGTTATATAAATAAAACATTTGTTCCTTATAACAACCCTGGAAGGTAGATTGTATCATTTGAATGTGTAGAGGAGGAAACTGAGGCAGAAGGGCTAAGTAACCTCCTCAAGGTCACAGAGTTAGTAAATGGCAGAGGTGGGAATTGAGCTCAGGGAGTCTGACTGCAGAGCCTATATTCTACCCACTAATAAGCTACCCTGGAAGGAATAGTACACATCTCTGAGAGGGCAGAACACAGAACAGGTGGGTTTTGAGAGCAAAGGGGAATGTTGGATAGGGAGTACAGATGCAGGTAAGGGGCAACAGCAGCATCCTGACCTCTACAGTAAGCAAGGGGCACTCTGTGTATCTGCACAATGACAGAGGGGCCTGTGATATAGGGAGCCGTTAATGAATAGTCTTTATCTTGTCCACAGTTTAGCCAAGGGCCAGCCCTAGGTAAATGAATTAAAGAATCAGAGAAAATAAGATCTTTTGTAAAAGTGTTCTTGTTTGATTTACTGACTCATTTGGGAATTATTAACCCAAGTGCCAGGGCGGAGTGAGCATAATTGTTTTTACTTAGAAGAGCACCTGAGCCTAAACTGCTGGGTGCAAATAAATCTATTCCTGGGAGGCAGCTGGGGAGCCCCCGCAGGCTTGTTCCTGGCCTCCTCCTCTGGGGGCTAGAGGAGCCAGCTAAGCACACGGCTTTCTTTAGGCTGAAGTGAGAATCTACTCCTGAATGCTAAAGGGGCTCGCTCCATGTATAATCAAGGCTCACTGAAGGAGAAAAAAAAAAAAACTGGGAAGGAAGAGAAATTTATTTTTGATGCCTCCATACTGTTTTCTGACTTATGTGCCTCATCACCTCAAAAGTCCACCATTGCAACTGTGTGTGTTTGTATGTGTGTGTGTGTGTCTTTCAGAATCTCCCTTTTCCCTCTGGGGGTGTCACCTTCCTAAAGTGCCAGTGGCCTCACAATTTTTCACAATCCCTGTCTTCCTCAGCCTTCTCCTGTGGCACCACCTCCACACAGCAGCTCCAAATACATGGTTTCCATGGATAGAAACCAGCAAAGGCAGACACTGGCCGTACAAATGACTGATGCAACTTCAAGTTAGCCTGGGGCAGATATTTTTAAAGAACACTGTTTTAGGCCGTAACGCTTTACCTTGAAGGAGTGAAACTTGGCTGTTAGAATTTCAGGCAGAGAAGCAGACAGGTGCGTGGACTATTCTAGACCAGCAAATGAGATGGTGGGTCGTTCTCCAGAAATCCTTGCATCATGTTTTTACAGTGAGCTGCTTGTTTGCTTATGTATAACATTACTCTGGTCCCTGTGAATGTGGGGAAACTGGCCTCCATGTCTCTTGGGTCAGTCTGTTGAGCTGTGGGTCTTTGTCATGGATGTCAGGTACATATGCCTTAGAGAAAAGATAAAGGAGTTGGAGGGCCGGGCTTGAGAGAGGCTGTATAATTTTACTGAGCAATATTTCTTTTTTAAATGGGCTCATGGATAATTCAATTAGCTGGCTTTTGATTGCTTTTCTTAGCAGTTAGGCTCTATATAATGAAAATGTGGATTGTTCAAGTCTCACCATCACAAACCAGCTTGTCAGGATGGATGATTCAACAGATCCCACAGTGGGTTTGACATAGGTTCAAGTGTGTACTGACCATATTCCTCTTTAGCGTGTGTGTGCTCTCTTTCTTGCTGGCTCTCTCTGGATCTCTTTCTCAGCTTTGTTTGGAGATGGAGCTAACAGTTGTAGAAAATAAATATCTGCCTAAACTGAGTGGACAGGAGCCAATGAGAATACTGTGAAACTTCCCCGTGGAAAGCTCTGTGACATGGCATATGTGAGTCTGTCTCTCTCGTTGATGTTATGTGAAGATGATATATATCAGCTTGAAGACTTTGAAAAGGAGATTTATTAAGTGTCAGGTTGAGAGTTGTGTTTTCATCTTGATTATGGAAATGATATATAATTTTAAAAACAATTATGGTGGTTGATAAATTTCTCTGTTTATATAGACTTCCCATTTCAGGAATTCTACATGTAATTCAGTCTGTGTGTCCTGAGAGAAGAAGTCCTGAGAAAGGAGACTGAGTATGTTCAGCTTCATACAATGGCTTCTCCATGAGAACAGGTTAAAAGGCACAGTGGGAATCAGTGCAGGGCTACAAGGTCTGAGTAGGAATGGCACATCCATCCTCAGAATTAGAGAGGGTACAGGCAGGATGAAAATGCACTTATTTATCACATCACTGAAAACTGGGAAGGGGGATTTGCTTGAAGCTTGAAAGCGGTGATTTAAGACCATAATAACAGGTGCATTTTGCATAGGTCATAAGCACTATTGATCATGTGCAGTGTCTTGAAAGGGAAGTAGATTCCAAAAAAGAGCAGATATGTACATGAAGAATAAAACTGTAGTTGACGATTAAAGGTACATTATGAACATTCAAGAAATATCTCTATTTTTGAGGATGAGGTCATCTTTCTCCACAAAACACCCTTCAGGAAAGGAGGGGGAGGTTGAACCACTGGTGCTGCATGGTTTCTCTCTTTTGTGTGCCCTGAATATATCACATTTATCCCTCATCAAAGAGAAATTTTCCTTTTATTGGGAAATGTAGAAATGACACCTCAAATGATGTGGTTTTGTTTCTGAAGACATGGTAGGGGGTTCAATGCTTCCAAAAAACATATACTAGACATAAGTATGTGGTATTTTATTTTAGATGCTATCAGTTGATCTTTTGCTACTACATTTCTAACAGCCAAAACCTCTTAGTGACTATCACTTATTTTTTTCTCTAACAATCTTATTTTTGTGTAGACTAAGTGGTCTCAAACCAAGCTATTTCTGGGGGTAGGGAGGAGGTAGGTAATACAGACTCTCAAGGTGAATCAAGGGCACTATAGTAGGCGATGGTGAGGACTGTAGGAAACTGGAGCTCCTATGCTTTTGTTAAGGGAGACTTCTGCTACTCACTTACAACCAGTAGCTGCCATATGGGGCTTCAGGCCCAAGATTGTGATCCTATGCAAATCTTTTCAAGAGATGCCAGAAACATGGTCAAATAAGCAAAGTTTTTTGTCATTTAAAATAATGCACAGGCCCTGAAAGACTAGTTCGTGACTTCTAGAGAATAATTTATTCTTGGAAAGTGAACACCAAACAAATAAACAGCAAGAACAAAGCATGAACTAAACAAAAAGCAGGTTCTTGACCAAACCAATGAAAATAAAATCAACAAGGAATTGTGACTTCCTATACATATGCCTGACCCTAGGGTTTTTTCAATGGAAAAATCTAAACCATACGCTGAAATCCCTGTTCTCTGGTAGCTGCACATCAAGAGTGGAGACAAATATTTCAGTTTGAAGTAGTAGGGGAGGATTCATAGAAGAGGTAATATTTGAATTATGATTTGAAATTTGAATGTGGCTTGGTTAAGAGATAACCATAATGAAGAAGCAGTCCTCATAGGTTCAATGAAGGGAAGAAATGCTCCATGGTAGGGAAAGTTATCGATTCCTTTTCTGGGGAAATAGTAACACCAAAAGCTCTCAAAAGTAATTAGCTACAAACACTAGTTTTTGCCAGTCTTCAGTGGCAGTCTCAAGAAGTCTGAACTTTATCATCTAACAGGTGGTTGCCAACTCAAATGCCCACAGGGGCAAGACAGGTAACCTAAAAAGAAAAATGATTTTGGAGAAGGGGACACTGTATCCAGATTAAAAAAAAACAGGCTCAGCTCCGGTGGATCCTTGCCATGTAGAAATGCAGCACCAGCATTGCCTATGAGAAGTTTGAAATCTGGGTTTTTATTTGCAAGTTAGAATTTTAAAATGTTGGCAGCAAATTCACATTAAAAAAGAAAAGTGTGAATCAAAGCGTATTTGAAAGCCCATATGTAAAATAAACTCAGGGCTGCGGGTGATGAGGGCTGGGATTACCCAGGCCCCAGTCACTGAGCTACATATTTTCCCTTCTTGAGCTAATAGTGGGTCGCATCTTAGAGAACGTTTTAAATACTACTACTGGTAATAAGAAACCATTAAAGATGCAATAAATTTGGCATGCACCATAATTATACATGTGTTTTTTAAAAAAGTTTGCACATGGACAAAAAATATAAAATGAAAATAGTTTTGAAAGTAAAAATGTTTTTAAAAGGTTACATTTCATAATTATAATGTAAAGTTTAAGTTAGGAAAACATTGATTAAAAATATCCTTCTAGAGTTCTGTGACTTTGTCACCAATAGAAATCTCAGGTATTTTTATACTGTTGAAATACAGATGGCTTGAAAATTCAATTAAGGTTCTTACTACAGGTATTTTGAAATTACAGTCATTATTCAGACCTGCAGACCTGCAGTCAGATTACGTTCTTTAATGCATTAATAAAGAAGCCTACATCTTATTATATCACACATTTTTTAAATGTTATTTCATTATAATTAGTTTTCTTTTTAATCCTTTACTTTATTTTAAAAGGAATGCATAGGCTTCACCAGACCACTAAAGGAGTCCATGGCATGAGATAGGTTAGAAAGGCTGTTTGGAACCAGTGTAGCAGTAAAAAAAAAGGTTACCCACTCTGGCGATGCCAGAATTGCTTTTCTTTCTGAAGATTTCCTACCTGGGATAAAGGACTTTTTACCTTTCCAATGTGAGTTTCCTGTGGCTTACAGGAATTCAGCTGGAATCCTACATTACTCTGCAACAGAATAAAAAAATAAACTTAATAAGTTGACAGCTTAAAGAAAGATAAATTCAAATATATAAAAGCAAAATAGCGGAGAACCGGCAGAATGCTACTGTGTAGCAAACCCTAGTGGAGGGGTAAAAACATGATGAGGTGGGAAAGGAAGATGGCCAACCTGGATGATGTGAAAAACCAGCTGGGAGGACACGTTCTCCAAAAAAAGAAATGGGGATAGTTGATGAGGAGTCAGGAGGACTCTCTGGGCTCTTAGGAAAAATATCTTCTGAAGCCTATTTTTTTAATTACCTGAACAGTGATGAAAGGACAAAGTTTCAATTTCCTGGGGAAATGCACTGGCTGTGACCAAATTAGTCCAGAATTTGCTTTTATTTAAATGCAGTTTCTTGTATTTATTAAAATGAAGTGACTGTCATATTAAAATTGAAAACGAGCAGTTGCACATGCAAATTATTTCTAAAGTTCAACTGCTGCTAAATGAGACGCGGTGCTCCTAAACTTAGAAATGCTTAACATAAATTATGACCTAATTAACATTTGCATGGTAATCCGGACTTCCTACAGCTTATTCTGCTAATTAACACATGACAAATGAGCACACATTAATATTTTATGGTAACATAACTTGTCCAAGAAAGCTTCTTAACTCCTCAGAAAATATTTTGTGTTTTGTGTAATTTTTTTTTTTTTTTTGCCATTTTCTGCTTGAGAAGTATCCTATTGTGGTTATGCCATTGTATAATTTTCATGATAAAATTGTCCTGTGTTGTAAATTTAATAAGATCAGCAAAGATGCAAGCTCTAGGAATCTTTTCTCTTCATTTAAACTCTTTTCTTTATTCTTTCTGGGGAATATCTGCATTTTTTAGGAAAAAAATAAACTAATTGCCCTGATATGTACATCTTAGCTAATTATCACTTTCTATGGTCAGTTGCCTCCCAGAGCTATGGGTTCATGAGTAAATGCAGACCCATCAAGAAGAGCAAAATCATGTATAAGGCTAAATTCTAAGCTTTGCAAGTGGTTTCCTTTTGATTGTGTATTCGGTTTGTGTTATCTGTAATCTAAACTGTAACAGCTATCAAATTAGGGAGATCGGAGTACTTCTACCTCTACCACAGACAGAGAGCAACTAACTATGAATGTCTATTGTAACTTTAATTTTTATCGGAGCACAGTTTTTCAGTTTTGATTTGCTATCCTGGTATATTGTGGGAGTTTTTGTTTCTTTTAATTTGTTTTACTTGCGATTTTCCAAGGATGACTGCAGAATACATTTTTATCTGATCACATAAATCTGAGTCTGTGATCTTCGAGGTCTGGGAGATTTTCTCAACTAGAATGAGAGCATCTTGCTGTGATGGGCAATGTATTGGGTGTTTTGCAAGCACATTGCAAGGGCACATAATGAACAACTGAGAGGGTCCCAGTGCCTTCCCCTTTATGTTTAAAGAAACCCTTGAGGTTATTGAGCACTTTCCTGCTGAATACTTGAATCCTATTTGCAGCCTTCCAAATGTATTTCTGTCAATGCCTTTTGACTTGGAACCCACAAGGGAGCCAGTGAAAGTGCTGGAGAGTACAAATTGTGAGTGGAGACATAGAAGAATTTGTATATGCGTGTATCTACATAGGTAGATATAGAGATGACATATACATATACATATGTGTATATACATAGATGTTTGTGTGTGTGTGTGTGTATATATATACGTACACATTTATATGTCTCTGTCTATTGATCAATGTATCTATCTATTTTTATTAGCTAAAAATTGAAAACAACCCAAATGTTCTTTGACAGGTGGATAGAGAAATAAATTATGATATATCCATACAATAGGATGCTTAGCAATAAAAACTGATGAACTATTGAAATGTACAATGACATGGATAAATGTCAAAATCATTATGCCAGACAGAAATGTGTACATACTGTATGGTTTCATTTACATAAATGTGTAGAAAATACAAACAGTAGTGATAGAAAGCAGATCAGTAGTTACTTGGGAAGGAGTTGGATAGAGATTATAAAGCAGCAGGCAGAAATTCTCTTGATTGTAGTGATGGTTTCACAGGTGTATGCATACATCAAAATTTATCACATCCATGAAATATTTACATTTTATTATGTATCAATAAAGCCATATGTGTCATATATGTATGTACACATTTCTGTGTTGGTGAGTGTATTGTTTGTGTGCTTTTTTTTTTTTTTGCCAACAAAGAATTAGTTCCATGAGAGCAGGTAAGTTTATCTTTGGTCCAGTGCTATAATCCAGCTTCTAGAATGTGCTTGGCACATGGTAGGAGCTTGATAAATATTTAGGAAATAAATAAATGCAAAGAAGGGATATACACCCCTCTGTAGATATATGTAAGCACTGTGCTTCTGCTTTTAAATGTGTGTCTGTCTAAAGAACATCACCATCTTTTTCTCTGAGTGGTGCAAGAATGGTATATATCTCAGACAGTTCTAGAAAATATAAAATAAATTCAGGTTGCAAAGAACTGAGCAGTATCCAGGTTATACAGAATAATCAGGTAGAAGGAGAATTCAACTGTAGGTTGAGATACAGTAGATTAACCAAATATTTCATGAGAGGAGCTGACCATGAAGACATAATTTCTGATTTTCACAAGATAAAACCTTCAGGTGATTCTGGAAATTATTGTAAGATTATAAAAGGCATCAACAGGTAACAGAAAGCTGAGGTAGGAGAACCTGGGACTAAGATCTGCTGAATTCAGGACAGAGAGGAAGATATACAAAATAGCTGGGAAGAATGCGAGGAGGGAACTCTGGTTTTTTTTTTTTTTTTTTTTTTTTTTTTTTTTT
>NW_016819951.1:1250189-1275862 GCF_001698545.2 Rhinopithecus bieti
GCCAACTCTGGGGTTTTATAAGCTGATGCCTCTATTTCTCTTTCAGGGTGGGAGAGTGACAGATTTCCGTAAGGCACAGGGGTTTTTAGGGGCAATTAAATAAAAATAGTCAATGCTGTAAAGTCTTTGACATGGTACCAAGCAAGATGACCAACTCCATGTAGAATAACTCATAGACTTTCTCATTGGATTTGATTTGGGGCAACTGGCGTAGAGCCAGGCAGTAGGCTCTATCTGTCTCCATAATATTGACCAGGATTCAAGTTGGAGGTCAACAATGAGATTAGTTTTCCTCATATTAAGCCCAAATCTACTTCCTTGTGACATCTACATTTTGGTCCTTGTTTTGCATTCTATGGCCATCCTAAATATGCCTAACGTAAGGATTTGCCTCTTTAATTGTCCCAGAGCATTTTTATGATCTTCTTAATCTTCTCCAGGTTAAACACTCCCATTCCTTCATGATTTTTTTCATTAAATATATTCATAGTTTCTCACCAGCTTTTCTGTTATTCACCCCATCACTTATTACTTCCCCAATGGCCACAATAAACTGACTTTCTATTAAAAGTTTAATGTCCTGGGCCGGGTGCGGTGGCTCAATCCTGTAATCCCAGCACTTTGGGAGGCCGAGACGGGCGGATCACAAGGTCAGGAGATCGAGACCATCCGGGCTAACACGGTGAAACCCCGTCTCTACTAAAAAAATACAAAAAACTAGGGGGGTGCCGTGGTGGGCGCCTGTAGTCCCAGCTACCCGGAGGCTGAGGCAGGAGAATGGCGTAAACCCGGGAGGCGGAGGTTGCAGTGAGCTGAGATCCGGCCACTGCACTCCAGCCTGGGCGACAGAGCGAGACTCCGTCTCAAAAAAAAAAAAAAAAAAAAAAAAAAATTAATGTCCTTTTTCCTCCAAGACTGGAGGCTCCATGAAAGTGAGGAATGTGGTTATTGTGTTTATTTAGTACATGGCTTGAGAGGTAATACAAGCACTTAGTTTTAGGACCTAGCATGCTCCTGCACATGGTAGGCATTTATTATTTATTTGTAGAGGGAGTGGTTTTACAGAATCATTTTTACTGTGTTGTTATTGCAAGTTTTGAATTTGCATCCATTTTAACTGTAAATTGCTAAGCATTATGACCATCCAGTAACCAACTTTTCTTCCGTCCTTCCATTCTTTTTCTTTCCTTCCATCCTTCCTTCCTTTCTTCCCTCTTTCCTTCCATCCTTTCTTCTTTTCTTCCCTCTTTCCTTCAATTCAACAAGCATTTACTGATTGCCTATTCTTTGCTCAATCTAATGACACGATGTTGAATGAGACCCTGTCCCTACTGTCCAGGACTAGTAGAAAGACAGATACATAAACAATTATAATAAGAACAATACTTATTCTAATGAAGAAAGTAGGAAATGCTTTACAAAAACCAAAAAATAAAAAATAAAAAGTTACTGTCGGCCTCCGTAACACTTCCTGTTGCTTCCTTTGACATTTGCCATCCTTGCAATTCTTCACATGGCAGTAATGTCTTCAGTAACTCAAGAAAATAAGTCATAACAGATCACCTGGCTTTGGGCATTGGTGACTAGAGATTAGGAATTAATACATGCTAAGCAAATACTTTCAACTTAAAAAAAAGTTTCAAACTGACCATTAGATGAAAGATAAATTAAATAACTGGTTTCAATAAGTGATACATATAAAATAAGACATACAGAAAAAGCAAGATTTTGAAGTTATGGGATATTATATTCAAGATGTCATTTTGTCTATCAAGGACTTTAATGCATTCCTCAAGGGGTTAACTTTATTGTAGATCTTCTTTTCCAGAATAAGATACTTACTTCTAGATCAGACGGATTTTTCTTGTTTATATTAGCTGGCTATTTCTGCTTTTCTGAGACTTGAGACTTCATAGTATGACAGTGCTGATGGCTCTAAGCTTTTAAATCTTTAATCACCCTAATTCCTGTACTTGGGGTCATGTTACTTAAGTAGGCGCCACTATTCTCAGGAATATAACTGCTAAAATAAAAATATATCTGTTTTCTTCCCCTGTGATTTACCTAAGACAAACCCAAAAGAACATGGACCTGGAAAGCACAAACTTCTTATTTCCTTCAAAATTATTCTTTGCCTGATCACAAAAGACCTTCTAGTAGCATGGTTTGTCATCTCTCTTCTTTTCTACTTTTTTTTCTTAGTAAATAGAAAATTCATTAGCTCTTGTTTAGTCTTATTCATTTGTATCAAACAGTAATAAGGACAGCCATAAAAACAACAGGGGCTAACATTTTGGAGCATTTATTATGTGAGAATTTGCGGACTAAGTACCATACATGCATTATCTGATTTAATCCCCATATTATTTTATGTACATAGACGCTAATACAGAGGTTGTCAGTAACACAGGTTCCTGTGCTCTGCCCTTTGAGAGTTTAATTCAAGAGGTCTGGGGAGGTACAGAACTATGCATTTTTGTAAGGTTTTAAGAAAAGGAGTAACTGCAGTTTTTAATACACATGCTGGAACATTGTAATGAAGGTGTTGCTAAGACTGGACTTTGGAAAATAATGGTTTGTATGTGCCATAATGGATAAATCACTGGGATGGTATATTAGTCCATTTTTACACTGCTGATAAAGACATTCCTGAGACGAGGTAATTTATACAGCAAAAAGGGTTTAAGGAACTTAGAGTTCAACGTGGCTGGGGAGGCCTCACAATCACAGCAGAAGCCAAGGAGGAGCAAGTCACATCTTATGTGGATGGTGGCAAGCAAAGAGAGAGCTTGTGCAGGGAAACTTCCCCTTATAGAACCATCAGATTTTGTGAGACTTATTTACTATCATGAGAACAGCATGGGAAAGACCTGCTCCCATGATTCAACCACCTCCCACTGGGTCCCTCCCACAACAGGTGGGACCTGTGAGAGATACAGTTCAAGATGACATTTGGGTGGGGTCACAGCCAAACCATATCATTCCACCCCTCACCCCTCCCAAACCTCATCCTCACATTTCAAAACCAGCCATGACTTCCCAACACTCCCTCACAGTCTTAAATCATTTCGGCATTAACTCAAAAGTCCACAGTCCAAAGTCTCATCTGAGACAAGGCAAGTCCCTTCTGCCTATGAGCCTGTAAAATAAAAAGCAAGTTAGTTACTTCCTAGATACAATGAGGGTATAGGCATTGGGTAAATACAGCCATTCCAAATGGTAGTACTTGGCCAAAACATACGGGCTACAGGCCCCACGTAAGTCCAAAATACAGCAGGGCAGTCAAATCTTAAAGCTCCAAAATGATCTCCTTTGAATCCATGTCTCACATCCAGGTCATACTGATGCAAGAGGTGGGTTCCCATGGTCTTGGGCAGCTCCAGCTCCGCCTCTGTGACTTTGCAGGGTACGGTCTCCCTCCTGGTTTCTTTCACGGGCTGACATTGAGTGTCTATGGCTTTTCCAGGTGCAAGGTGCAAGGTGTCAGTGGCTCTACCATTCTGGGGACTGGGGGATGGTTGCCATCTTCTCACAGCTTCACTAAGCAGTGCCCCAGCAGGGACTTTGTGTGGGGGCTCTGACCCTACATTTCCCTTCCACACTGCCTTAGCAGAGGTTCCCTATGAGGGTCCCGTCCTTACAGCAAACTTCTGCCTGAACATCCAGGCATTTCTATACATCTTCTGAAATCTAGTTGGAGGTTCCCAAGCCTCAATTCTTGATGTCTGTGCAGTTGCAGGTTCAACATCACGTGGAAGCTGCTAAGACTTGGGGCTTGCACCGTCTGAAGCCACAGCCCAAGCTGTACCTTGGCCCATTTTAGCTGCAGTTGGAACAGCTGGGATGCAGGGCACCAAGTCCCTAGGCTGCACACAGCAGGGGGCCCCTGGCCAAGCCTAAGAAACCATCTTTTCCACCTAGGACAGTGATGGGAGGGGCTGTGATGGGAGGGGCTGCCAGGAAGACCTCTGACATGCCCTGGAGACATTTTACCTATTGTCTTGGGGGTTAAGATTTGGTTCCTCTTTACTTATGCAAATTTCTGCAGCCAGCTTGAATTTCTCCTCAGAGAATGAGATTTTCTTTTCTATTGCATTGTCAGGCTACACATTTTCTGAACTTTTAGGCTCTGCTTCCCTTATAAAACTGAATGCCTTTAACACCACCCAAGTCACCTCTTGAATGTTTGCTGCTTAGACATTTCTTCCTCCAGATACCCTAAATCATCTCTGTCAAGTTCAAAGTTCCACAAATCTGTAGGGCATGGGCAAAATGCCACCAGTGTCTTTGCTAAAATGTACCAGATATCACCTTCTCCGGTTTCCAGCAAGTTCCTCATTTCCATCTGAGAACGCCTTGATCAGGATTTCATTGTCCATATCATTATCAGCATTTTGCTCAAAGCCATTCAACAAGTCTGTAGGGAGTTCCAAACTTCCCCACATTTTCTTGTCTTTTTCTGACCTCTCGGAACTGTTCCAACCTCTGTTTGTCACCCAGTTCCAAATTCACTTCCACATTTTCAGGTATCTTTTCAGCAGTCCCCCATTCTCCTGGTACCAATTTACTGTATTAGTCATTTTTACACTGCTGAGACATGCCTGAGACTGAGTAATTTATACAGGAAAAAGGGTTTAATGAACTTAAAGTTCCATGTGGCTGGGAAGGCCTATCAATCAAGGCAGAAGCCAAGGAGGAGGAAGTCATACCTTATGTGAATGGCAGCAGGCAAAGAGAGAGCTTGTGCAGGGAAGCTCCCTCTTACAGATGAGATCTTCTGAGAATTATTCACTATCATGAGAACAGCCTGGGAAAGACCTGCCCCCGTGATTCAACAACCTCCCACCAGGTCCCTCCCAAACACATGGGAATTGTGGGAGAGATAATTCAAGATGAGATTTGGGTGGGGACACAGCCAAAATATATCAGATGGAAATCAAGAGTTCTGGGTCTTCCAGTAACTATGTATCATCAGTGGGGAGAATGGGGTGATGGAGGGAAATCAGGGAAGGCTCACTGGAAGAGGTGTGGTATAGGAGTTTGAAACAGAACTCTGGAGCCAGGGAGCTCCAGCTCTCGTGCCAGCTCTGCCACTTGCTAGTTGTGCCACTTAGTATTTCTGTGCCTCAGTTTCCCCTCTGTGTTAGGCTGTTCTTGCATTGCTACCAAGAAACACCAGAGGCTGGGTAATTTATAAAGAAAAAAGATTTAATTGGCTCATGGTTCTGCAGACTTTACAGGAATCATGGTGATGGCATCTGCTCGGCTTCTGGGGAGGCCTCAGGAAGATTTTACTAATGGCAGAAGGCAAAGTGAGGAAGAGGCACATCACATGGTGAAATGACCAGATCTTGGGAGAACTCACTCACTGTCACAAAGATAGCACCAAGCCATGAGGGAGCCGCTCTCATGACCCAAACACCTCCCACCAGGCCCTACCTCCAGCATTGGGAATTACAATTAGACAGAAAATTTGGGTAGGGACAAATATTTAAACTATATCACCATCTATAAAATGAGAATAGCAATAGTATTTTATGCATATAGTCACTACAAGAACTAAATAGACCAATGCCTGTAATTTGCTTAGAACATTTCAGTAACATTGTTAAGAGTGGTTTAATATTTTCTCTTTGTATTTTTGTGGTTGGAGGATATACTTCTTGAACTGAGGCTTACAGGGTGAGGAACTGAGGCTTACAGCCTAGGGAAGGACCAGATGTGGCAATAGCAGGTGGCCTCTGCGGCAGAGCAGATATCATGGGCAACAGCACAGATACAAGAAGCAGCCTTGTGTGGCTTGAGTGTGAAGTATGGGAAGTGAGGCTAGAGAAGTAGGTAGAGGTCAGGTTGTGAAGGTCCTTGAGTTTTATATTGTGAATTTTAAAGTGATGGAGAACCATTCCCAGGAGTCACAGAGGGTGGTGTTTTAGTTGTTTCCAGGGTAGAACGTGGAAAATGGATTTGGGAAAAATAAGACCAGAGACAGGGTGACAAGTTAAGCAGACCTGCAGGAGTCCTGTGACAGATGGGGAAGAGAGAGAACAAGGATAGAAAGGATAGCCAAGAAACATTTAGGAGATAAAATAGGCACGTCCTGATTTTAAAGGGAGAGGTTAGGAAGAAGAGAGGGACGAAGAGCCAGGTTTCTCTTTTAAAGTTAGGTGAATGGCGATACCACAGAGATAAAGCAGAAAAGGGAGTTTGTATAGATTTAGTGAGTTCAGTTTTGGGCTGTGGAGTTTGTGACACCTGTGAGGTGTCCCCAGAGAGATGCCTACAGGCAGTTGGACATTATGGATCTAAAGTTTAGTGACTGGTTCTGTCTGAAGCTTGAAACACATGATCTAGTATAAACAAAAGCTCTGGTAAACTGAAAAGAACACTACAAACATAAAACATTCAGAGCAGTGTTATTCGGCTCTTGTAGTCTTCAGCATTAATTAGTTTGTTAGAATACAAAGGACTCCAATGAAATTTACCTAAAAAGGAACAATGTACTCTTCCCCTGGCTCATTAGAAGGATTTCTGAAGAGAAAATACTGTGTGCAATGACATGCATTTAAATTCCAGGCTTCCAAAGAAAATTTCAAGACAGGCTATCCTCATTCTTGGTTAATTAGAAAATAAATAGATAAACCAGTAGAAGAGACCTCCTTTGGGTAGGCTTTTCTGTTTGTTTTGGGTTTCTCGGAGGATTCCTTACACCTAGTGCTTTGTTATAAGAGGATATTTTTATAGACTTACTGAATATTAGAGTTAGAGGCAACCTGATCTTACATGTCAGAAAGAAGAAGTCCCTTGAGGTTGAGTGATTTACTCCAGGTTTCATCTTCAACACATGGCAGAGCCAGGCCCTAGCAAAGGTCCACGGGACTAGAGCAGAGGGCTTCTTCAGTGTTCTATGCTGATTCTCATTTTGCAGAATTAACAAATATGTCCCCTACCTCCTAATTCTTTCTTTTTCCTTTTTATCTTGCTAAAGAGAACATAAACAGAAGAATAAATATAGCACTATGAGAGTGGCCATGTTGTCTGGGGAAACTTTCCTCAGTGGGACATACCCTTTTCCTCTCAAACTGTCTAATAAGGTTTAGTTGGAAAATTCTGTTGGGATTAAAATGTCTCCATATTTAAAAGATAAGTATCGCATCTCTATGCACAATATTTTTTTTCTCCAATGTATATTAGCTATACTAGTGGTGAGAGTAGCACAGCAGTTTTAGTAGCAGCCACAGCAGTGGTAGGAGTTGCTACAGTAGAAAGGCAGGGGTGGAGGTAGTAATGATGATGGTGATGGTGACGATGATATGTATTTAGTGAGTGCTTAGAGCAGTGGTTCCCAACCTTTTTGGCACTAGGAGTGAGTTTTGTGGAAGACAAATTTCCAAGACCTGGAGTGGGTGGGGGGTATGGTTTCAGGATGATTCAAGTACATTACATTTATTGTGCAATTTATGTCTATTATTATATTATAATGTATAATGAAATAATTATTAACTCACCATAATGTAGAATCAGTGGAAGCCCTGAGCTTGTTTTCCTGCAACTAGATGGTCCCATCTGCGGGTGGTGGGAGACAGTGACAGATCATCAGGCATTAGATTCTCATAAGGAGCTTGCAACCTAGATCTCACACATATGCAGTTCACAATAGAGTTCTTGCTCCTATGAGAATCTAATGCTGCCACTGATCTGACAGGAGGTGGAGCTCAAGGCATAATGCGAGTGACAGGGAGCTGCTGTAAATACAGATGAAAATTCACTTGCTCGCCTGCTGCTCACCTCCTACTGTGTGGTCCAGTTCCTAACAGGCAGTGGACTGGTACTGGTCTGTGGTCTGGGGATTGGGAACCCCTGCTTTAGAGGCTGTATAGAAGCTTAATGGGAAACTTTGATGCTCAAGTTCAAATTCCTGAGGTTGTATCCCAGTGGAACTATTTCTTGCTCTATGACCTGGGGCAAATATTAAACTTCTTGAAGTCTCAATTTCCTCATCAATAAAAAGAAGGAAAACAATAGTGCCTACAGCAAAGGGATATAATGACACTAAAATGAAAAAGAAAAAAGTATATAAGGCTTCCAACAAAACTTGTAACCCTGACTGAGAGAGAGATTTGATTATTTACCTCGATTTTACATATTAGGAAGCAGAGACTCAGGGAGATGAAGTAATCTGCAAGTCTATTTTATGGCAGAGCTGAAATTCGTATCAGTTCTATTTGACTCTTGAGCTTGTCTCATAACCACCATCTACATTTTCTTTGGATAAATTGCTTCAATCTTGAATCCTGAAAATTACTTCTTGAGTCTTGAAAAACAGGCTATTTAGGTCATTTTTGCATTTGCCATTCCAGGATAGTTGTCAACATATAGAATGTTGCATTTCTGAATTCTCTGAAATTGTTGCAACAAGATGTTTCTGTTGTAAACAGTAGTCCTTTGGATCACACATGATTAACCTTCCCCATGAATCTGGCAGGTGACAAAAGTGTACCTTTGGTTTGCAAGACTGAGGACCAGACAAAGTAGAATCACAGAAGACAGAGCCAGGGTCAGTAGACACTGTTAGTGGAAACACATTTAAAACTATGACTTTGCCTATTTCTTTTGTATACAATATTGCATTGAGACTGGCCAGAGGTGGTGCCTACTTTGTACAGGTTGCATAGTGATTGCCTGACCTTCTGTACAGATATACTATTGGCACTAGGGATAAAATTAGCTGTCTTTTGCCTTTCCATTGAAGCCTGTGACCTCTGAGACTCTGACTCTTACTCCTAAGCTAATAGACTATTTGTCACCTTCAATGAGTTTCCTTCCTCTTTGTTCCTTTTCTATAAGCTGATTCAGAAACCAACTTGTAGTTTGTGATAAGAATATTGAAAACCTAACTAGGATATTGCATTCAACCCCACAAAGAAAGTCTACTTCAGTGGAATCGTAATGAATTGCTTTCATTTTACACCATTTTAAATCCCAATGACTTTAACAAGGGGGCTGCTGAAAGTAAATGCCACTTTATTACATATCATGAAGAAGCAGCAATTAAGATGTTGTCTAAATTAGTCAACATTCTAACTATTAGAATTTCCCAAGTGTCTCAAGTGGGTAGAAAAATGAAGCCAATGTCAACACTACTGGTGATGGACCGAGAACGACTATCTTGCTTTCTTTCCTCTTTTTTTTTTTTTTTTTTTTTGACAAGGTTTTGCTCTGTCACCCAGGCTGGAGTACAGTGTTGCAATCTTGGCTCACTGCAGTTTTGACCTTCCAGGCTCAGTCCATCCTCCTTCCTCAGCCTCCCTAGTAGCTGGTACTACAGGCACGTGCCACCATGCCTAGCTAAGTTTTGCATTTTTTGTAGAGATGGGGTTTCACCATGTTTCCCAGGCTGGTCTTGAACTCCTGGTCTCAAGCAATCCTGCTGCCTCAGTCTCTCAAAGTGCTGGGATTACAGGCCTTAGCCTCTGTGCCTGGCTGATCCACTATCTTTCATAGGAAAAATAAATCCATCCCAATCATCTAGGAAAAATCTCCATCAGCATAATTAAGAGAGCATCATAGAAATGTTGGGAGATTTTTGTTGGCTTGTTCCACTGTTATTTAAGCATTCATGGTGAAAGCTGAATGGAAAAGCAAGAACCTGAACCCACTGTTTTTACTTGTAGTGTAGTGGTCTTTGGAGATGAGAGTCTGATAAAAGAGGATTCTAAAGTAGCCCTCACAGAACCCAATAAGCCATAAGGGGTTTTTCCATTGTTCCTACTTCCTAATTAATTTATTCCTCATTTTTTTCCTGAAGCAATTTATAGAAACCTTAAATATAAGAGGCACATCAACATAGGGTTATAAGCCTGAAGTTTGCTATCTGACAGACGTGAGGTCAGGTCCTAAAATATAACATTTTCTAGCTTTGTGACATCAAACAAATTACTAATCTCTCAAAGTATTGTTTCCACATCTGTAAAATGGACCAATGCATAGCACTTACATTATTTTGGTTGTCTGAGCACTGAAAGAGTTTAAGTTAGTACCAAAGCAACTGCTATGCTGTTGCTGTTGATAATGATGATAATGATGATGATGATGAGTTTAGTTTTACATTGTGTTATAATACTTTGTTTATGCCTGACTGTCACACTATACAGTGAGGGCCTTGAAGGGAGGAATGAATTGTATTTATGTTGTGTCTTTCAGATACTGATACTGTTTCAGCTACTTTGGAGGCATCTAAAAATGTAAGACTAAATGGAAGGAAATGGAGCTTCAGAGCTATCGAGTCCTGGTTGTCTTTACTAATTATGCTGCTATTTGACATTGAGAAAGTCATTGCCCTTCTTGGTTTATCCACTTCTCCATATACAAGGAGGAGGTATTCTCCTACCCTTTAGGGATGCTATAAGAATGCATTTAACATTTAATGGCAAATTGCACCTTAATTTGTGAAGGATTAATATTTAATATTAATGAAGTTCACAGCCTTCCATTTCACTCCTTTCTTTGTAGTTGCAAAGTACACACCAGCATAATGGAGCCCGAATGGAAAAATGTGAAGCCTAGGTCTTATGTTATGCACATACCGAATGAGAGAGAGCTTCTGAAATCAGAGAAGGGCTCCATCTAGAAACAAAATACATTCTGGGCAGTAATGAAATTAATTGAGGCAATCAACCGCACCAAACCTTCAATCCCAACCTATTAAATTCTAAGTAGTTAAATATTTTAGGTGATAATCACTTTTGCTTTTGTTTGAATTATCTGAATTTTAATTGCCTGTTTTCTATAGATTTTATGTGAAAAACATTTCAAGTAAAATAATACATTAAAAGGACCAGAGAGGAACACTACAAAGTGATCATTATTTGTGAGCAGTGAGATTGTAGATGATTTCCTTGTTCTTTCTTATTCCAAACTTGGTTTAATTTAGCTCATTTAGTAGCATGGAACAGAGTCATTCAGACCAGCACAAGTGCATGGATGTTTATGGTCACTAGGCCATACTGGGCTCTCTTGACAATCTGTGAACAGGCAATCTGACACCATTGTGGCTCATGGGAAATGGAGTTAAATGGGAAGCATCACTGCAGATCTGGGCAGTAGAAGATCCTGTATGCTCTGGCAATTCTCAGCTTCAGCTACTTTCTTGGTCTTGACTTCTTTTGGCATCTTTTCTTGCTGCTGGTCCGTTATCAACTAGCTGACATTCAGCTTTGATATTTTTTTTTCTCTCCCTCAGCTTCTGTTTTTTCATGATCACTGCTTCTTCATAAATTCAGTACATTCACCACGTATCTTGTTAGTGTCCCTCCCGATCTGTGTATTACCACAGGAACCTCTTTTTTCTTTGCATGCATTCAAATTCAGACATCACTGCAAAGACTTTTCTTTCCATATTTGCCTACTTAAATATCAGAGAGTGAAAATCTTAATGGCTCAGTTCATTTCTCTGTAGGCAATGCTATTCATGCCAGTATACCACGTGGGCTCTTGGCCAGCTAATTGGCTGGGTACCCTCAGTTCTGGAGGTGACCAAACACGTGATGTGGTGAGTACACTACATGGCTGTCTAGGCCCATCCCTAAGTAGGGACTATGACCTGGAAAGTTTCCCTGATTGAGGAATGTGGGTGTGGCAGGCACCTCTTTAGTGAGTTATTACGTTATTTTTATATGTTTAAAATATATATTTAGCATTGGAAGTAGATTAATAGAAGAAATTTCTTCACATCCAGCTTAGAAAAGATAATAATTTCTCTTTATGTATGTCTTTGTTATATCAATAGCTCTTTTCTGCCACATTTTTATGCTGCCGTGCCTTTGCTTATATTATACCTTGTGCTTGGAAGATCAGTGCAAAAAATTTCTCTGCCAGGATGCTTCCAAAATTCAGGTTTCACCTCTAACTCTTAGTCTTGTCTCCTTTAAAACATTAGTCCCCGGCCGGATATGGTGGCTCACGCCTGTAATCCCAGCAGTTTGGGAGGCTGAGGCAGGTGGATCACCTGAGGTCAGGAGTTGAAGACCAGCCTGGCCAACATGGCAAAACCCAATCTCTACTAAAAATTACAAAAATTAGCTGGGCACGGTGGCAGGTGGCTGTAATCCCAGCTACTTGGGTGGCTCAGGCAGGAGAATCACTTGAACCTGGGAGGTGGAGGTTGCAGTGAGCCGAGATTGCGCCACTGCACTTCAGCCTGGAAGAGAGAGCAAGACTCCATCTCAAAAAAAAAAAAAAAAAGTATCCCCCATACTTCAGTGGGAATCAGCTGCCTTCTCTCCTATACTCTTTAATTCTTTGTACTTTCGTTGCAGCAGTTTGAAATATCTGTCCTTACGTTAGAGTCACTGCTGTATGTACTTGCCTCCCCATTGTAATGTGAACTCCAGGCCATAAAAATTTTATCTCGTTATCCATGCATCATTAGTACACTATAAACATATGTGTTCAAATGAAACACTTTGGGGTTACAATATAGGAATGATAAAATGGACTCACAATAGGATTTCTCACCTACTTGTGAGTCAGGGACTTTCTCACTTAACTCTTTTTATAATTCCTGAGAGTAAGGCATTGCTATCTTTATTTTATAGATAGTGGATAATAAGTCTAAAGTCAGTAACTACTAAAGGGATTCTGTGGTTAAAGAAATCTGGAGACATTCAACTAAAGAAAGTTAACCGTTTTCTCTCCAACAGGACTTATCAAGGCCTTAATTGTGAAACACCACCATTAGAAACCTCTAAGCATACAGAGTATGCAATATTTCCTAACTTATTTGATCATGATTACATATTTTGAGGAATAACTTGTAGCGTTAGTGCACAAAGGAGCACATTTTGAGCATGGCAAGGTGAATGATAATGCCTGAATTAGAGTAAGCATTTCAGTGATTCTCGTGGAGATTAAATGTGACTGTAATATCAAACATGACAGAGTTTCTTGGTACATTGTCAAATATGGTTCTTGATGGTTATCATCACTCCTGATCTTCATAAGAGACTGAAGATCAAGCTGTTGCCTTCTGTAGAGCTTTGAAGTGGCTTTTATTTGTTTTTTGATTTTTATCCACTCCAAAGAGTATATCTGCCTATTTCAATAATCCAAGTTCCTGTCACGTATTTAGAAATCACTGGAACTACCTCGCCACTCAGAGAGTAGGGAAAGGATATTCTTTAGCTGAGTGGGTTTTCAATAAACTCCCTCAAAGTAAGGACATTAGTATTCTTCTGAAGCATTTCCCCAAATCTCTTTCCACAGTTCATGTAATGAATCTGCAACACAATATCCAGCCATGCCTGAATAGGTGTACCCAACATGGAAGGTTCTAGCCACAGGTTTGGATCTTTGTTGCAGAAGCTGAGCACTCAGTAATTTTGGTGTTTTAGAAAATCAACATCTGCCGCTTGATGAACCCGCTATTCTCTCCTCTGCCCTGAAGGAATTGTCTCTGTTTACACAAAGTACAGCTCATTTGTAAATATTAATACTAAAATGGGCAGTTATTAATCAAGCATCTGGAAGTGGACAATTACCTGATGTTCTGATTTGACTAGTGGTCTATGAGGTAAACCACCTAAGGTCACTTCCTTTCGTTTCTCAAAGTAGTCTAGGGTCACAGATACTTCCAGCATAGTTTCCAGATTATTGAGGGCATTTAGTCATTGAGTTTATCCAGGAAAGCATCTAATCAGGGTCAGGTGTCAGTAACTGTGTGGAGTCCAGGGTATCTTTGGGGCTTCTTGGAGACGCAAGTGAATTTCTGGGTGATCCTTTACAATTTGCAGAAGTTCTCTTCTTTCTCTTTGCTGTCTGATTTCAGCAGTATGTGTGTTTTGTACATCTCAATTGTCTGATTTTTGGAAGCATCTCTGATTCTTGCATTTTAAAGCAGCATTCTTTTCATTTTCACTTATTCTTATAAAACAAACTTCTTGTAGAACTGTATAAAACATTTTGACTATAATTTTTCTTTCTAATTTTAAAATCTATATCTGAATTACTGGGATATTTTAAAAATATCTTTATTCTATAATGAGAATGAGGGGAAAGGAAGATGAAATACCAAAACTTACTTTTAATGTAGCCTAAATGGTGATGGCAGCTTTTGCTAATAATAATGATTTTGAAGTTGTCAGACTTGTGGCCACACACTCTATTGTGATGTAAACCCCTATTGTGATATTTTCCCAGACAGTGGACTAGTAGAGAGGCATTCTTTAGGCTAACAGATAACAAAAGGCTTTAGGTGGTGTTCTCTTAAATCATTTACAAAAGGAATCTTTCCCCTTGATCAGGACCATTGAGGTTAACATAGGATGTTAGAGCATTATTCTCCTTGCAACATTATCGTTTTATCAAAATGAAAAGGGTCTTCAACGAGACACCCCGCAAATCCCAAGACAATAATTACATTCTTGGAACTGGAAATCTTGCATGTTTGCAGACATTTTAGTTTGGCATTTGTGGCTTCTTGCACACTATGAAATATTTATGCGTTGTTCAAATAACCCTGCTTAGTTACCATTGGATACCTACTGTTGTACAGGAATTGCATTTAGAAAGGAATAGAATCTGATTTACAAAATCCATAAAGGTCTCATACTCAGATACTTCAGTAGAAATCCTTTTGAGATAATAGTTGAAAATGCTGGGAAATAGATGTTAATTTGGTTTGGGAGGTTTTTTGTTGGTGGTGATGATGATTAACGGAAATAATTACTATCAATATTTTCACTCTCAGAGGACATGAGGTTGACAGTGAAATTTGACTGTTTGTGCCAGGCATTTAAAAAGATAATAATTAATGTTAATACAAGTGATCAATTTTGCTAACACAAAATATATAAAATAGATTATTTATAAGTACCACCTACAGAAAACATTTTAGAAAATATCCTTCTAGACATTTTGTCTTTCTTTCCTTCCTTCCTTTGTTCCTTCCTTCCTTCCCTCCCTCCCCCCTCCTTCCTTCCTTCTTTCCTTCCTTCCTTCTTCCTTCCATTCTTCCTTCTTCCTTCCCTCTCTCCCTCCCACCCTTCTTTCCTTCCTTCTCTTTGTCCATATATCCATCCATCCTTGTATTTAAAACATAGCATTATATGAAACATCAACTTTTCATAACCAACTTTTTAAATGGAGCAACATACTTTGAATGTTTTCCATGCCAATAAATACATGTCTACTTCATGAGAATTTTATTTCATTTTGTGAACATCACCTGAATTATATATACAATCTCTTACTATGAGAATTTGTATATATTTTTATTTTTTTCTATTATAGACATTTCTGTATAAACATTATTTACTTATTTATTTATTCATTCAATAGACTTTTATTGAGCTGATACTATGTGGCAGGTTCTGGGACTACAACCATGTTAGACACAGCTCATGTTTTTGTGTTTTTTACTTCTATGATAAATAAATAAAGCAAGATCATTTAAATTTAGTTAGAAGTAACAACATTTATTTTTGCTGAGACAGTCTTTATCATCAGTGAGAAGGTTAATATAGCTGGCAATTACTTCCCAAGGCCATTAAAATATTTTACATAAATAATACCATAATGTGGACTTGAAAATAATAATATGTACTCACAAAGCATCCATAGCCTATATTAATTTAGCTGAAAAATAATATAGGAATCATACTGTCTGACTGCCTCCACAGCCACAGTAAGTTGGTGCTATCAGGCAAATGCTCAGAATTTATTTTTTCATAGATTTTAGTTTTATTGATCATTTGTGGTTTTGACACATATAGAGGTTTCCGCTCACAGCAACCAGGAAGGTGGAAACAGTGTGACATCATGTATAAAGCACTGGCTGGGAGCCAGAGATCTTCAATATGAAACCAAGTTCAGCTAATTATTAGCTACTTGACCTTTGGAGGTCATCAAATATTCCAAAGCTTCAGTTTCCTGCTCTAAAAATGAGAGCACAGAGCTGGATAATTTCTTAGTTTCTGTCAGTCTAGCAATTTTGAAGCTGTAGGTTTTCATTGTTTTACTGGAAGTTAACACTGAAATCGTCAAGGACCCTGTGATGAATATTGATTCCATCTATCAAAGCCAAGCTGAGAGGTAGGGATGACAAAACAACAAATACAATGAGAGCTCTGAGCCAAGGAGTGATTTGATATATAAAATTCTAAAAGATTATCCTCACTATACGTGTTTGAATACACTGTAGAAAGTCAAATGCAGAAGTGGAAAGACCAGCTGGAAGGCTATTACAGTTGACAAGGTGAGAGATTGCAACAGTTTCACTGGAGATGGTGAGAAACAGCCACATTCTGGCTCTATGTGAAGGTAGAGCTGATCAGACATGCTGGTAACTAGGTTGTAGGGGGAGAGGGAAGGAGATATTCAATATAACTCTACAGTTTTTGGCCCAAGCAACTGGATATATGGTGGCTGCCATTCACTGAATGGAGTGTCCTGAGGTTTTCATGAGGATGGGTGGGGGAGGATGGTCAAGATTTTGGTTTTGCAAGTGCTGTGATTGAGGCACCTATTAGACATACAACTGGAGATGTTTGAATGTGAAGCTGGATATGTGAGCCTGAAACTCAAGAGAAAGTTCAGGGCTAGCAATTTAAATTTGGGAGTTCTCAGTATTGGCTAAGTGATCGTAAGGCAATTAATCTTGATATGCCTGAATTTACTTATTTGTAAAATGGAGGTAATACTTTTTGTGAAGTTTAAATGATATGATATGAATTTTATAAAATTTTCAGCAAACTGGCTGTTACATAGCAAGTAGATAATAAACATTAGCTGTTCCTCTTCATTACAACGATGGAAGTATAGGTGGACAGATTGGTTATTAATTAGTCAATAAACATGAACACTCTTTAAATCTAATTCAGAGGTTTGGTACATCTTGGAAAAGATAGAAAAGAAGTTTGTTTATCTGGTTTCAGTGTGGGATATAAGAGAGAATGCAAATACTAGACATTTACTTATATTACTGGTTGGATGCATGTGGGTTATTAATTACACCTTCCAGGGAAACCCAAGCCATGAATTCCAGGGGCATATTATCATGGTTGACTCTGCCAACTCCAGTCTTTGTGGTTGAAGTGTGGTCCTGACCCCTCTTGCCTAGATGGAAATGTTAACTAGAAAAGCCTGTGGAGTTCCTGAGGCACTCAGAGAGAATCCTTTTTAATAATTCAGCCATCTGTATTTAGCTGGTCCCTCAATGTCTGGGCTAGGTCTTGTTAGGAATAAAGGATAAAATATTAAAGGCAGAAATGTAAACAACCCTGGCTTGAATTACAATTTCTAGTTTAAAAACATGTTCATGACTCACGAGCTATTATATGTGTGATCTCTGAAAATGAAATTGACTGACTTACCTCCTAAGATTCCCCCTTAAACACGAAGTGAAGATTTCACTATAATGACCAAGACTTTGCAGTTGAGGTTAGCAGCTTGAGCCCTTCTACTCACTAAGAATTCCTTCATTCATTCAATCACCAAAGATGTGAAGAGCAATTAATGTGAGCCAGGCATCCAAATAGCTGAGAATTTCAGTGCTTTTGGAGTTGTGACAGCTGAGTCGTCATTGGTTAATAACCCAAGAGTCTTCTCTCCAACATATAAAACAAACAAATCCCTGCAAGATATGTTTCTGTCTCTTAGAATCAAATATTAGTTTTGAGGTACTTACAGATTCACATGCAGTTCTACAAAATAATATAGTGAGATCACGTGTACCCTTTACTCAGTTTCCTCTAATGGTACCATCCTGTAAAACTGTAGTGTAATATCATGACCAAGATACTGACAATTCATTTTTACATTAAGATTTGGTATCATTAGAATTATAAATGTCGGATTGGAAACCACAACTCAATACCACAATACATACAAGACATCTTAGCCAGTGCTGTTTTTCCTGCTTTGTACCCCATGTTGTTCCCCTCCACCTGTGACCCTGTGGGTCTGGATAGGCATTCTGCATGTCTAGTTGTGTTTCGTGCCTCTCATTGGTGACACTCAGTTCATCAGTGATTCCTTGTTCAATATCAGCTTTCCTTTGTGACTATAACCTCAGAGGGCAAAAATTATATCTGCTATTTACTACTGTTTTTATGGAATCTGGGAAAGTGTCTGGCACTCAAAGAGGCTGGATGACTTTTACTTGGGTGAGAGAATCATTTAATCTGCCCAGCTGAGAGAAGTGCATTTCTAAAAGACAGGTCAGAGACAACCAGGATGTTAGTGGTAATGCTACTGAAAATCAATGTTAGTAAGACTTTTGCTTCTTTGACTCCAAATCTGTTATCTTCAGAAAGATTCCCAGCTAACAAAACAACTAAATATTTATGTATTCGGACACGTGGGAAAAATAGTGTTTTTTAAAACAATCCAATCTGAGCTAAGTATTAGGAGAGCACTGAAATATCTTGAAATCAAGTCTGATTTCAAGAATAATCTGTTTCAGAAAAGCTTTCTTGATGAGGAACACTTTTTTGTTGTCTAATGTTGTTCTAATCAGCTGGACAATCTTAGCTGAATGATTTACTCTATAAAATGACAATATAAGTTAGTATTTCCCTAAACCTTTCTTTTGATCACCCAGGACACCTACAGACTTCTCTCTGGGGATAATGGAGCATTGAAAATTGGGCATTTCAAATAGCTTGGCAGGTTATCTGAAACAAATATTCTAATAAAGAAGTATGCCCTTATGGCTAGCCCTGAGAACAAATGATATGTCTTAAAATTAGTATGTTTATTGGTTTTTCCATTGAAAATTTGGCTTTGGGAGCACAAAATAGCTGGCTAATTTTCTATCCATTCTCACTTCTCCAGTGCTTTAAACCATAATATTTAGCTTAATTATCAGTATCTGATTTGAGACCTTCCAAGATTCCTCAGTCTGACAGGTGCTTTGTTTCGTGGCACTGAAAAGTATATTTTATTGGTATAAAATAATGAGCAAAGTAAACATGGTGTCTGACTTTATAGAGCTTATTTTCTAATATAAGGAACAGATCAAAATCAAGCAAGCAGTTCAATGAATTATATACTCATTAATTTTGATAAACCACTACAAATGAATAAATGAATGAGCAAACTGAAGGTAAGAACAGCAGCCCGGAGAGGCAGGAGCCAGCCTCACACATGCAGTGTGGCCATGTTGTTCACCTGGCTAACCCAAACGATTTCATAGAACGTCAACATCACACAAGACCACACTGCGATGCTGGGATCAAGACTAGAACTCTAATCATTTAAGAACAGAGAAAAAAGCATAAACATTTTCCAAACCAGAAAAATTGACCAAGTATCTCCTATAACAGTTTGAGTGACTGCTGGTTTCCTTAACAGTTTTCACCTTGTCCTATGTTTTCATCTCCTAGGTAAGAATTATTAAGATACCCAATTGTAGAATTATCCCAGCTTCTAGACAACATCCAATTCAAAACAATGTCCCTTTTCCTGAAATTATCTCCCAAATCACACAAGCCCAAATTCTATAATAAGCCCTCTCCAATACCCAACTCACCTCAGTCCCAATGGCATCAGCTCTTCCTCATTGCAGCAAGTGAATAAACCCAACATTGTTCAAATTAAGGTGCATTTTTATTGGTCTTTGACTTGAGGGCATTAATGAATGAAACACACACCTTTTTTTTTTTCCTGATACCTAAAGACTTTATCCCTGATTGAACTTCTGATTCTGGATTTGGGATAAAACCTGACAAAATGTAAATATAACCTGAAGAGGAAAATACTTCAGTCAACAGTGACTTGTTATAGAGAAAAGTCAGAAAGATCTAGAAGCCTATGAGGGATTTAGAGAAAAGGTTCTGAGAAGGTGGAGGTCAGCATGTGTTCTTACATGCTTTGGGTGAAGGATGACTTCTTGGGAAGAAGCTATGAAGGACAGATACCAGCATGGGGAGAGATTTCAACTTTTCAAGAAGAGTTTTAGACCAGTGATAAATGCACAAGAAAATAGGAAGGAAAGTGAGTCGTGTTCTGCCCGTAAATTCCTCCTTCCATCTCAGGTAAATCTTTCATGGGGCTGATTAAGCAGTTTTCATTAAAGAGTTTATAGGTACATTAGCAGGCAAAAGAACACTTCTTTCCAATAAACAGCTCTCAGAAGTCATAAACAGAAACTCCTAATATCTGGACACCCACCAGAATAGCAATCACACTCCCCAAATGTACCAAAATAAAATCAGCTGGCTCCATGTGCATACAGAAGAAGGCAGGATAAATCATAATGGCTGAGTTAGTATCCCTTTAACCCAGAGACCAAGATTTACACACTACAACTCCGTTAACTTTATTGTTTCTGCTGAACAAAGCTGGCTGGGAAAAACTTAATTTTAAGTATTTTATTACCTGCTAGTTTTAAACAGTCTCTTTCAGTTTAGCTCAGTTTCTTTTGACTACATAATCAGTCAGATTAATAAATGAAATTCACTTTATGTATGTTTATTTCCTCTCAAAAGTTTTCCCTGTCCTTCCTCAAAATCCAAGATGGTGTTAAACAAAGAAAAAAGCGTTTGTGTACTCGCAGTGATGGAGGAAAGAATGCTGGAGTGAGCGGGTAGCTGGATTGTTATCTGGGCTCTTCTTGGCCTTCATTGAGTTTAATTCTTGTCCAGCCTGGTCACTGAGCCTCTTTCTGTATATGTCTCTCAAATTCACAGCTGATGAATTTATTCTTCCCACGATGGTTTTCCTTCCTACTTCCTCTTTCCTGTCCCATAACTTGCTCTAATTTTGCTACCTTTGGGTCTGAGCCATGATGATGTTAAACTGATTTCCATCCTCCTTATTTCAGCTCTGAGGAAGACCTTGAAAACTTTCCTAGCAGACCCATGGCAGGCCCTTCTTGACTACTGTGTATTGTGCCTAAGAGATCCCAGAAACTTTTAGATCTTTCTTATATTATCCCAATCAACCCAATCTACGCAGCACTGTGGTGGGATCTGGGGAGGTAGGTCAGTCTAATGGGTCACTTTCTGTCTGACTATGTGATGTGACCATTTGTATTCTTCTGCAGCTGCTCCAGGTCAGAAGGTTGCACATTGCTAGTTGCATTCTCCCAGAGCTATAGGTGGAAAGCTGCTTACAGCATCCCATATCAATATATCTTGTGTTCTTATTACTCCCCCTGAGGATTGGCTACCAAACGTGGATAGAGGTTGATGAAAAATAAGAATCCAAGTTTCTTATCAACTAGAAGCATTCTCTGTTTCCCCCCTAGATGGGAGCTTACAGTATATTCTATCCTGAGTTTCCTCTACCCATGGCATATAGAAAAACCTCATAGATATAGTTGCCAGGCCTGTCTCTTAGTATGGAAAGGAAATTTTGCAATTTACATATATTTTCTCTTTTGACAATGCCTGACTGTCAAAACTATTTTCATGTTATGGACTCAAAATAAATCTAATTTGACAGCCAACATGAACAAGGATTTTGTTATTGTAGATGATGCCTGTTCTTTCTCTCAGGTGCCCATTAGAGTGGGGGGGTGGGGTTGGATGCCTAGGGTACTCTGATTTAAGATAAATGAAAAATATAAAATATATACCAGTTGAACATTTTCAAAAATGATACCTAACAAAACTCTAATTCTATCCATCATGATTCCATCTTTGGTGGGTTTGTGGTTGATGTTATTATTCATCTTCTCTGAGCCAATGGATCTTTCTCTGATATCCTAAGTAATTTGTTTATTTATTGACTTTGTTACTTACTATCTCACTTCCTCAATTAGGAGATAAGATCCACAGGGCAGGGCTCTTAGTCTACTATATTCCCGGAGGTATCTCCAGTTTCTGGAACACAGTAGGGACTTGTAACTATCTGTTAAACGAAGGAATAAAAGAAACAGACTTTCCTATATGCATTTTATGACAGATATTAAGAAAGTCAGATTTTGTATGTAGCTGAGAAAGTGGATTGTTAATAATATTTGCTGAAGAATGCTTAGAAAGTATCAATTAGGTGTTGAGGTTACAGTAGGGAACAGACATGCTGAGCCAGTTATCATGGAAGAATAGAAGGAGAGAGATCAATTCTTCTAATTCTAGCTCTGGCAAGTTATTTAACCCCGTGAGGCTCAGTATTCTCATGTGTAAAATAGAGATATGGCCACCTACCCCATAGTGTTGTACTTGTATCACAAGTACTGAGTGGATGTTAGTGTTTTTGCTGCTTCACTATCCCAGGTGTCAACCTATAGGGTGACGTGAAAAGTCAGAGAAGAGAAGGGAGAAAAAAGAAACTGAACACAGACTTGGTCTTCTACCATAACTGGAAGTTGCTTTGGCTCCTGTTGGTCATTTTTCTCTGATTAACAAGGAGTCATCTTGTAGAATAACTGTTGATAGTTTCAGGGAATTACTCCTATGGCAGACTATACAAGGTCACCCATCATGGAAATGGCCTGTGACCATCTCAGAGGCCCTTAAGTGGCTTGGTTTCAGGCAGGCAGCATTCTGGTTCTTTGTCTTCAAGCCAGACAGATCTGATGGGCTGTTTTCCAAAGTGTGTTTACAGCTCCCTGAACACTCCTGTTCTTCCCACATTTGATATAGCTCTTAGGTTCTAACCTCTGCCACTTACAAGTTCTCTTATTTCTGACATCCCACAAGATGCAATCCTTTGATCTTGATATCAGTTGAAATGGAAATATCACTGAGTTTCATTTAAGTGGTCTTGTCATTTAAAACAAAAAACAGTTTTATTAATTCAAAGAATGCTATTTGGAAATATTTTACAATGAGATACCTTTGCTTGGTGCTATTCAAGCCTGTAGGCACTCAGACATAAAAAGCTTTGTATGCTGGTCCTGAAATATTGGTTTTTAATGTTACAGGTTTCATCTCTTATTATTAAAATCAGGACCCACTTTCCATGGTGGTATATCTTTATGCTGTAGAGATTTCATCCAAAAATTCTCATGATAGCCACCCACAAATTTTAAGGAATATTTAGCTTCCCAAAATATGGGCTGAGGAAATATTTGTAAGATATGGTTCTTACCCCTACTCAGATTATCTGGTAGTGACAGTGATGAGGGCCGATCACAGAGTGGCGATGAGGATTATGATAATAAAAGTAACAATGCTACTAATAGGTAACATTTATAGAGCACTTACTGTGTCATCTCAGACACTGTGTTAAGCACTTTCCATGCATTAATTAGTTAATTTTAAAGAAGCATGTTTAACTTTACTTGTTTATTTTTATTGATGCATAATATTTGTGTATATTCATTGGATACACGTAGTATTTTGTTACATGCATAGAATGTGTCATGGGATCAAGTCATGGCAGACAGGATATCCGTCACCTCAAGCATTTATCATTTCTATGTGTTGGGAACATTTCAAAACCTCTCTTCTAGCTATTTTGAGATATGCAATACATTGTTTCTAACTGTTCTATCTAACTGTGTTTGTACCCATTAACCAACTTCTTTTCATTCTCCCCCTACCATCCATACACACTTTCCATTCTACTGCCATTCTATTCTCTACCTCCTTGAGATTAAACTTTTTAGCTCTCACATATGAGTGAGAACATGCAATATTTGTCTTTCTGTGCCTGGCTTGTTTTACTGAACATAATGACCTCCAGTCATTCACATTGCTTCACATGGCAAGATTTCATTCTTTTTAATGGTCACATAGTATCCCATTGTATGTACGTACCACATTTTCTTTATTCATTCATCCGTGTATGGACACTTAGGTTGATTCCATTATCTTTGCTATCCACATATTAATTAATTTAATCCAGGCAAAATTGCCCATGAGTGAGTGTTCTCATTTTACAGATCAGGAAACTGGTGTCAGAGAGGCTAAATGCCTTGCCAAGACAGTAGAGCTGACTTCAGAGAATTTCCTTCATTAAGAATGCTTTGGATACATCATCTTATTTTGTTCTTTCAAAAATCCTGTAAGGTAGGAGCACTAGCTACATTTTTTCAGCTGGGGAAACTAAGGCTCAGAAAGGTTAGGTAACTTCTCCAAAGTCAGACAGCTTGTATTCACAGTCAAGCTGGGATAAAGGATAACAAAACCTGTACTCTTAAATTACAGGCTAAATTAACTCCTATTATAGAGGCATGATGTCTAACAAGAAAGACACTGCCACTAAAACAGAGTTGTGTCTAGATAATACACAAATACACACATACACACCCTGCACCTTAAGAGAATTAGAATCGCAAAGCACTTTTATATAGCTTAGAAGTGAGAGTTTGGGAAAGTTATTCTCAGAGGTAATGGTGGAAAGCAATCAGATAGATTGGAGAGTTTTTGAAAACACCTAATTACCATCCAGCAGGTGTATACCCCTAGGCACCTTCAGCAGGTGAATGGTATCTGGGGCCTGATTGAATATTTCTTTCACTAGGTGTTCCTTTCTGTTTACATTGTGCTTCTGTGAGCTGAGAGATTTAATAACAGATGCTCTGGGATCATTCTTAAGCAAAAGAATTATCTTTTGTCACTGTAGATGCATTTTCCAACCTTGTGTTCACCATGAGCATATCATAAGAGAAATGATCACCTGACACACAAGCAATGGGAAGTGTAACCTGGGGTTGGATTTCATGTGATTGTAATTACAGAATCTTAGCTTCATTAATGTAGATTTTTATACAAGACACTTTTTTTCTCATAGTAGCCCTTGTTTGAAATGAACACCTCTCAGTTTCAAGGCCACAACAATTATGTTCAGATTGAAGAGCAGTTAGTTTCTACTTATGTGAGAGTAAACAAAACAAGTTATTGTCTCTGTTTTTCTTCCCCATTTGTGTTTGGTTCCGTGTTTGCTGCATGGCACACCAATACTAAACACTTCTCACTTGCCCTAAACTGAGCATTGGATGAGGTGGCTCCATGTATAGTATGGGTTTACATTCTGTTGTCTCAAAGCAGTTATTCAGTGTTTTGAATCCATGTCGATTTAATGATCTTATTCATTCAATAAGATATGAGAGGAAGGAAGGCAAACATGTCCCCTGCATAAGTGTGGCTTATAGTCTGGCAGGGGGCAAGGCAGGATATTTTGTCTATCTTGCTCACTGCTATGCCCAGTGCCTGGGACTTAGTAAGTGCTCAATAAATACTTGTTGCATGAGTGTATGCACAATAAAACAGATTAAGAGCTATGAAAGAAGGACTACTAGAGGACCATGGAAATGTACAGTACTGGACCGATTTCCCACAGGGAAGGGAATAAAGAGTTGAGGCAGACGCTCTCAGAAAGAGAATTCCCACAGCATGGCACAACAAAATATGGCCTCCATTGTCAGGTAGATAGGAGTATAGATCCTACTTCCACATTTGCCAGGTCTGAAAGCATTGACAGGTTATTCCTCCCAAGCCTCGGGTTCCTCAAATGTGAAATAGGAAATTACCCATATGATGCTCTTAGTGACCAGCACATGACAGACAGGCAACACCTGTAGCTACTGTTGACTGCAAAGAACCTGTTGTGGTCTCACTGTGCAGAATTACGTTATTCCTTTCAAACGAAACTTTACAGTAGATTCAGTGTTTTAACAGAATCGTGATGGAAGTCAATACTTGAATGTGTCAAATGGAGGAAAAAAAGAGCAACCTCTCAACTCGAGATATTTTAAGGTGTGACTGTTTTTTTTATTTTATTTATTT
>NW_016819951.1:1277463-1293295 GCF_001698545.2 Rhinopithecus bieti
GAATCTATAAATAAACTTGGGCAGTATGGCCATTTTTGTTTCTGTTACATGCATCTAAATGACTGATGTCTTCTTAAGAAGACCAGAATTTTCTATTATGCTGTGCCACTGTCTTGTGATTTGGGGGAAGTTGCTAGATCTCCCAGAGGTTCAGTTTCCAAAACTATAAAATGGAAAGAATAAAAATCAATGTATAAAGGCATTAACCTCTATACTTAGTGAGTTTTTACTAGGCCTCTGTCTGCCTAGGGTCTTCTTTTTTGATTCATCTATTCACTAAATATTTAGTGGCCTCTGCTGATATGCAGTGCATTGTGCCAGTCAAATGATGAGATTATCTGCAAGGAGGAGCAGAGGGTAGGGTGGTGGGCGGAGATGGACTTGTGCAAATTATTCCAATGGAGGGTAGTAAGTGCTATGGTAGAGGGAGATACAAATGCTATGAGCCTATTACTAATAGCCAAAGCAAATCTAAGCAAAAAGAACAAGGAGGTATCACATTACCCAACTTCAAACTATGCTACAATGTTGGAGTAACTGGTACAACATTGTACTGGTACAAAAACAGATGTATAGACCAATGGAACAGAATAAAGAACACAGAAATGAAGCTGCATGCCTACAACCATCTGATCTTCAACAAAGTAGACAAAAATAAGCACTGGGGGAAATGACTGCCTATTCAATAGATGGTGCTGAGACAGCTGGCTAACCACATGCAGAGGGATAAAACTGGACCCCTACTTCTCACCACATACAAAAATTAACTCAAGACAAATCAAAGGCTTAAATTTAGGACTCAAACTGTAAAAATCCTATAAGAAAATGTAGGGAATAACATTCTGGACATCAACCTTGTGAAAGAATTTACGACTAAGTCCTCAAAAGCAATTGTAGCAATAACAAAAATTGGCAAGTGTGACTCAATTAAACTAAAGAGCTTCTGCTTAGCAAAAGAAACTATCAATAGAGTAAACAGATAACCTACATAATGGGATAAAGTGTTCACAAACTGTGCATCTGACGAAGGGGTAATATCCAGAATCTATCAGGAACTTAATTCAATAAGCAAAAACAAAATGACCCCATTTAAAAGTGGGAAAAGGACATGAACAGACACTTTTCAAAAGAAGACATACAAGTGTCAACAAATATATGAAAAAAATGCTCAATATCACTAATCATCAGAGAAATGTGAATCAAAATCACAATAAACTACCATCTCACACCAGTCAGAATGGCTATTACTAAAAAGTCAAAAAACAACAGGTGCTGGCGAGTCTATGGAGAAAAGGGAACGCTTATACACTCTTGGTGGAAAAATAAATTTGTTCAACCACAGTAGAATGCTGTTTGGTAATTTCTCAAATAACTAAAAACAGAACTACCATTCAACCCAACAATCCCATTAATAGGTATAGACCCAAAGGAAAATAAATTGTTCTATGAAAAAGACACATGAACTTATATGTTCATTGCAGCACTATTCACAATAGCAAAGACATATGATCAACCTAGGTGACCATCAATAATGGATTGGATAAAGAGAATTTGGTACATATGCACAATAGAATACTACACAGCCATAAAAAGAATGAAACCATGCCCTTCGCAGCAACATTGATGCAGCTGGAGGCCATTGTCCTGAGCAAAATTAACACAGAAACAGAAAAGCAAATATCACATATTTTCACTTATAAGTGGGAGCTAAACATTAGGTACACATGGACATAAAGGTGGAAATAATAGACACTGGAGACTACTAGAAAGCAGGGGGAGGGAGAGGGACAAGGGCTGAAAATCTACCTATTGAGTAATATGCTTACTACCTAGATGATGGGATCAATCATACCAAAACCTCAGCATCACTCAATATACCCAGGAAACACACCTCCACATACAATCCCTGAATATAAAATAAAATTTGAATTAAAAAAAGCAAAAAAACCCAAAAGCTATAAACACGCAGAAAGGTCAGGCGCAGTGGCTTACGCCTATAATCCCAGCCCTTTGGGAGACTGAGGCAGGCAGATCACTTGAGGTTAGGAGTTCAAGACCAGCCTGGCCAACATGGTGAAACCCTGTCTCTACTTAAAATACAAAAATTAGCTGGGCATGGTGGCAGGGTCTGTAATGCTGGCTACTCAGGAGGCTGAGGCAGGACAATTGCTTGAACTTGAGAGGTGGAGGTTGCAGCGGGCTGACAGCACTCCAGCCTGGACAACAGAGGGTGTTGGTTTAGCATGGGACTGTCATGGCCACCGGATGGGTCTTTTACTTTCTGAATCTCAGTTCCAAATTTAGTGTCTGATACTGCTTGTCAATAGGTCTTTCGTGCATATTTAGACTCCACTCAGCTCAATTCCATTCTAAGCATTCTTTTGTCGTTTATCATTCAATGATTCCAGCTATCTGTTGACCCAACATAGATCTATTAATCAATAAAGGCATATTTCCTGATGTGTGTTTCAATAATTCAATAAAGGGATTTTTTTTTTTTTTTAACATACCTTGTGTTTCAGATACTCTACTCTGAAATCAGGAATGAATGAGATTTCATCCCTCTTCTTAAGAATCCTCCAGCCTAGGAAATAATGTAGGAAAGATACACGTTATGATAGCACAAGACAAAACATGGTAAAACCATCAGCAGGAAAAAAAGGCAGGAAAACAATATATGTGAGCATACCTAGCCAGCACCACATGTTTAGTTACCTGTTCATCCACTTTAGCCACTAGAGGCTTAGACACTTATTTTGTTTTGTTTTGGTGGAAGATTGATTTTATTTAGCTTTTAAGTTGAGGAGTACATGTGCAGGTTTGTTATACAGGTAAACTTGTGTCATGGGAGTTTGTAGTAGAGAATATTTCATCACCCAGGTATTGAGCCTAGTACCCATTAGTTATTTTTCCTGATCATCTCCCTCTTCCCACCCTCCATCCTCTGATACAGACCCCTATTTTAGATATGGGAACGAGAAGAGGTCAGGCCCTCAAGGTAGGTGTGATTTCCAAGGCTTGAAGGTGTGATTTCAAAGGCTTTGAATGACAAGTCAAAAGGTTAGTCAGTAGGAATAGCCTTCTATGTTTTGAAGAGGAAAGAGGAGAGCACAAGCAGTACTAAAAAGCAGTACTTCCCGTGTCTTGTGAGAAGACTGAGGCTGAGAAATGCAATGGAGAACTGAGACCATTGCTAGGTTCTACTAGAGATGGTTTCTCTTGGGACGACTTCAGGCATTTTAGAGTGGAGTCATGTCATGGAGCACTCTCCAAAAACTGGCAACTTCCTCCTACACCCAAGCAGAAATTATCTTTACTTTTGGACAACTCCTGATGCTTGTGTGACCTGTTACTCCTTAAGCATATTTTCTGAGACCCAGATTAACACAGATCTCAAAGTGGATGGTTCCAGATAGAGAAAATTGCATGAAGAATGCTAAGTAGGTCAGATTCTTTAAGGTGGGGTAGGGTCAGACCAATTTTAAACCAAGTGTCTTGTCAAAATAAAATGCATTACAGATTTTGTTTCATTTTTTATAAGAATAAAGGTGAAGGTGTTAGAGTAGCGGATACCTTTTTGACATTTTGACTCTGGAAGTTATTATGCCTTTAGATTCAGTGGAAATGCTTCCTTTCTTTCCTCTTATGCTAATTCATTTTAGGTAGAAACGTCAAGGTTGGCCTAAGATGTGAGGCTGATGGCATCTCTTAACCGTGTAAAAGGCTGTTAACTCTCCTACTCTGAAAGTTCTAAAACCCCTTTCCAATTCTTGAAATACTCTGATTAAGATGTAAAAGACTGCTTTTTTACTACCATTTAATTATCTACTTCTCAGATAACTGTGATATTACAATTTTGCAACATTCTGTAGCTCTCTGTCCAACCATTCAATTATTTATATAGCAAGATTTTTACCCTACCATAATTAATAGGGGAACCAAGTAGAAACATTAATGTGATTTAACCATTAAGATGCATAGAAGGTTGGCTCTCATTTTTTTCCCATACTGAATTCCTGGAGTTTTACCCATGGGTGAGGTTCAGATCAGCACTCCTATAAAAAATTGTTGAACTTGCCGTTGTATATTATGATTATTATAAGTTTATTGATACATTTCTAAGTAGATAGGAAAATAGTGCCTGAACTTGCAGGTTATCTCTACTTATAATTTATTTTTACCCTTGGCCAGGAGGCAAGTTATATAATCTCTCAGATTCTTAGATTTCTCTTCAATTAGTTATGGTCTGTACCACCTTTAGACCAGGCCAACTAGCCCTGGCACAAGGTCTTGGGCTTAAGGGTCCAGCTCTGGTTTTCTTCTGTTTGTGCTCCTATGAACTGAGAATGCTCGGGCCAAGGACTGCGTCTATCCAGAACCAGTGTCCTCCTACCCACGTCAAGTTCTGGGTACTGGAGACCCTAGGATTCTCAGCGTAAGTGGCCCTGAATCTGTTTCCAGGTTCTTTCTTCCCTGAGTTTATTCTCTTAAGGTCAGAGAAGAATGCTGGGGGTGTGCATGCATGGAGTGACCAAGGAGTACACATTACCCAAGTTTGGAGATAGAGGACTCTGGTGTCCAAAGTCACATGTTCTGTTCCCTGCAGTGCAGGCTGGAGCCAGAGGTGAGGATGAGGAGAGGTGGGTTGAGGAGTCTCAATCTGTACTCTTGCTTCAGGCCCTGCAAGTGTTGAGGCAGATTTGGTTAGAACTGTTAATTCCCACCCTTTAGAAGAAGCTGCAGGGGAATTAGCTGTAGGCTGCAGGAAGGGCTGACCCAATAAATTTGAGGAAGAAGTGTTGTGTGGTAAGTGTGGCTAAAGGTTTCCTTGTTTTTAAACATGCTTATTAATTATATGTCATGGTAATTCCAGCTTTAGCCATTCATTCCTAAGTTTAGACATTAAATTGTTGTTGAAATGTGAATAATTATTAAATGGGAAAATACATCTTTATTATTCACCAGTACCAATTAACATATTTGCATGCATTTATTTTATTAGCCACTCACCTAGCATAGCTCAGAGGAAAAGCCACAAGATTAGTATAATTCACTCATGTTGAATTAATAAGTGTCTGGAAGAGTATCGGAATTCCCTGAATCTGCTAAGCTTTTCAGCTTCAGCACTCTAATTGTCATCATCACCAGTACTACCATCACCACCACCACCACTACCATCACCACCACCACCATCATCATCATCAAAATAATTAAATACCAGCAGCTAATACTCACTGAGCATTTGTTATGTGCCAGGCTCTGTCCTAAACACCTTACATGAATCATATCCTTCAGTCCTCATTGAACCTATGAAGTGGGTACTTTTATTACCTCATCACACAGATGATAAAAAATGATGCACAGAGAATACAAATGATTTTCTCGAATCTCAGAGCTCCTGCTTATGAAGGTAGCATCAGGATTTGAACCCAGGTCTTCAGACAGCTTCTTCCCATTGATTCAAGTGTCCCACTTTATTTGCAGGTGTCTTTCATCAGCCTGATTTACTGACTCATCCTTTATTTTCTCCAGTGCATCACAGGAATTTAAAGTGTAATGTTAGATCATCATGTGTATAATAATTAGTCTTTATTGCTCTTATTATAATAACTGTCACATTCTGTACTCATGGCCACTTTATACCAGTCTGATTCTGGTCATTAAGAGACAGAGGGGTTTAAAAAACTCAGATTAATATGGGTCTATTGTGTTTATTTAGCTAACTACTAGGGTGCTGAACTTAGATAAAATAATTACGAGGACAATTGTCTAAGAATTCTTACATCATTCAATTAAGTCTTTATTATCTTTTCAAGTGTATGGTAAGATATAGAAATTTTAAATGTGAAAATATATGTAAAATTGTAAAATAAATTAACAGAAAATTTATTACTATTTATATAAAAAATTGGATTTCTCTTATTGTGGTTAAAAATATCACATTCCTTGAATATATATAGTCTGCTTTAAATGGAATATACTGTCATTAAATTTTATTTAATTTATTTATTTATTTATTTATTTATTTTAAACAAATTACATTCAAATGAATTTTCTCTTTTTCGAGGGAGTAGAAATAAAGATCTGTATCTCTAAACCAGGAGTTAGCAAACTACAGCCTGGAAGCCAACTCTGACCCAGAGCCTGCTTTTATAAATAAAATTTTATTGGAAGATGACCAAGCTCATTTGTTTACATATTGTTTATGGCTGCTTTTGTACTATAATAGCAGAGTTGAATAGTTGTGATAGAGACCTTAGGGCATGCAAAGACTGAAATATTTACTATCTGTCCTTTGGGGGAAAAAATAGTTTGATGACCCCTGCTCTAAACTATGTGTCTGTAGTAGTCCACTTTTGCATTGCAATAAAAGAATACCTGAGACTGGGTAATTTATAAAGAAAAGAGGTTTATTTTGGGTCACAGTTCTGCAAGCTGTACAGGAAGCATGGTGCTGGCATCTGTGTCTGGTTAAGGCCCCAGGAAGATTCCAGTCATGGTGAAGCAAAGGTAGACCTGTTGTATCGTATGGTGAGAGCAGGAGCAAGAGAGAGCGAGGAGGTGCCACACTCTATTAAACAACCAGATCTCACGTAAATCTTCATGGGATGAGAACTTATTAGTGTGAGAACAACACCAAGCCATTTATGAGGGACCTGCCCCCGTGGTCCAAATACCTTCCACCAGGCTCCACCTCCAACATTGGGGATCACATTTCAACATGAGATTTGGAGGGGACAAACATTCAAAATATATCAGTGTCAAAACTAAAATATTGGTTGGCACACATTCCAGTAGTACCATAGAGTTCCCTAACATTTGAGACTTTGCAAATGGACAAAAACACAGTCATGTCAAAACAATTTTTAGACTCTAAAATGTTCAGCCAGTTAAACAAACATGTTTTATTTTATTGTTACATGAATTTGAAAAATATCACAAAATCAAGGTGAGGTTATCTCAATCCTATGACTGCTCTTTAAGCAAAAGTATGTTTTCAAAATTGACCAAATAAAGTGAAAGAGATGAAAACAACAAAACCATGGACGGTATTGTGATAAAACACAGAATCGAGTATTTGCTTTGTTTAATCTAAAGCAGAATTAAAATGGGAGAAGATAAACAGAAAAATTTCATGTGAGAAATACATATTTTCTGCTAAGTAAACTTATTTAAAAAATACAGTCACACTTTTTCCCCACTAACAGAGGATCATTTGCTTGTCTCTATGTCTCTATTAAGGGTATACAGTGATGTTTTCCTACCTTGATTAGATTATTCAATAATTTCTTTGCAAGAGATTAATTTTCCCTTACATTTCAGCTGCCTCCCTATGTAAACCAGGCCTAATCTACCCAGTATTCACAGGTTAATCCCTTAAAGACTTGTGGACAGGATATATCAGAAACTGGTGTTGGCTTGAGAGACATCCTATGGTAGGTAATGCAAGTGTTGCTTGGTAAATTTGATGAGCCTAATTCAACCACAGTTTTCAATATCTAATATTTTATTCCCAGGTATGCTTGTTTAAAAGAAATTTTAAAATGCCAAAGGAAAGCCCTTGTATCTAACTTTCACACACAAAAATCACATGGTGATAAACACAAAAGTAGATTTCAAAAATGTTACTGGGACAATTTGGAATTCATATGCAAAAATCAAAAAAAGAAAGAACGAAACCACAAACAAATACTTTAGCCATACTTCACATCATATACAAAGATTAACTTGAAATATATCAAAGACTAAATATAAAATTAAAACTATGAAACTTCTAGGGAAGTGCTATCCAAGTGGAACACTGAACAATGATGGAAGTGATCAGTGGCTGTTCTGTCCAATACAGTAGCCACCATCCAGAGAGGCTATTGAGCCCCTGAAATGTGGTTACTATAGCTCAGGAACTAAAGTTTTAATTTAATTTGATTTGATTTAATTTAAATTTAAGGCACCATATGTGACTGGTGATTGTTGTGTTGGACATCAGAGTCTTAGAAGAAATTATAGCTAATACATATTTGTAACTTGAGTAAGGCAAAGATTTCTTAGGGTGAAAAAGCACAGACAATGAAAGATGAAACATAAATTAAGCTTTATGAACACAAAATCTTACCCTTTTACTTATAATGAAATACCTGATAAAGGGCTTGTATTCAGAATTTACAAAACATTCTCAGACTGCAATACTAAGAAAACAAAATGGGCAAATGATTTGAACAGACACCTCAACAGAAACATACAGAAAAGGCAACTACACCCAAGAAAAAGTGTTCAACGTCATTAGTCATTAGGGAAACTCAAATTAAAACTGCAAGATAGGGTCAGGCATGGTGGCTCACACCTGTAATCCCAGCACTTTGAGAGGCCGAGGCGGGCAGATCACGAGGTCAGGAGATGGAGACCATCCTGGCTAACACGGTGAAACCCCATCTCTACTAAAAATACATAAAATTAGCTGGGCGTGGTTATGGGCGCCTGTAGTCCCAGCTACTCTGGAGGCCGAGGCAGGAGAACGGCGTGAACCCGGAAGGTGGAGGTTGCAGTGAGCTGAGATCACGCCACTGCTCTCCAGCCTGTGCTACAGAGCAAGATTCTGTCTCAAAAAAAAAAACAAAAAAAAACAAACAAACAAACAAAAAAAAAACAAATCACTGCAAGATATAACATTATACATCTAAAATAATGGCTAAAATAAAGGGGAAAACCCCTAAACAACTTTGGATGCTGGCTGGTATGTGGAGCAGCTGAAACTCTCATCCATTGCTGGTGGGAATGCAAAGTGTCAAAACACCTTTGAAAAACAGTTTGACAGTTTCTTACAAAGTAAAATACACATTTACCATATTACTAGCATTGTATTGCAGCCAAACATTACCAGTTCATAGGAGCTGATTATGCACATCTATTTCTAACTCCATTCAGTGATGCCATGTTGGGAGACTGAAATGGGTAGAGTAGGAGTGTTTACACTGCAAGAATTGGCAAATGCTACAAATCAGAGACTTTTGAGGGGGAAAGAGGAAGAGTCAACTATTAAATGTTTACCAGTAAAGCACTCCATATGGTCCAGCAATTCTTGAAAACATATTCATCCAGATACATGTACATTAATGTTAATAGCAGCTTTATTCATACTTACCCTAAACTGGAAACAATGGAAATGTTTATCAACTGGTGAATGGATAAACAAATTGTATTACATTTATAAATGAAATATTACTCAGCAACAAAACATAATGAACTACTGATATATGCAAGAGCACACACTCTCTTTCCTTTAAAAATAAAAGTATAAACATGAATTAAGCTAAATATTTTCTTTGGGACCTGGTTCTACAATATTTTCTTCTAATGTTATCAATTGTCATAATTGTTTGGACATGAAAGATACTTCTGAACTGCCAAGCGAGCTATAGTTGCTATTAGTTCATCAAATGAATTTTAGAGATATGTCATATCTTTTATGAGACTGAAGAGCTTAGAATTCTCCCTCTCAATTAAGTTTCCAGGAGTGGCTGCATTTAGTATGATTTCTGATACTCTGACATAGCACCAATTAACAGAGTCTAGTTTTAAATCCAAATTCAAAGAGCAAATGTCTTTTAGCACATAATTTAATGTCTATTCCAATTTACCACTTGTGTTTTTATTGATTTTACAGAGGCCCTTGGATGCTTCTGCCCTAGTCATTAGGGTACAAATTCTGTTAAATACTTGTTAAGAACTAAATTATCTACTCATGCCAAACCCTGGTGATTCAATGCTACAATATATGGGTGAGGAAGTGCAGAAAATGATGGGCTGATTGGATTTTTTCTAATCACATTATGTTCTAATATTTCTGATCAGGTTGTTTAAGGATTTTTATAAAAATCAGCTTTTACAGAAGTCACCTTATACCCTTCATTATTGTATAACTTTATGAGAGAGATGTGTCAAATGGTATAAAATAGCTTATTATTTTTGTCAAAATTATTCATGTCAAAAAAGTAGAAACTTGTTAGATAAAAGCTGTGAGAGCTGCTTTTGAATGCCACAAACTAATTGAACTGAATTGTATTAAATATTATTTTTTCTAATGCTTCAATTGTCCCAAGACAAAAAAAAAAAAAAGGACAAAAAATGTTTGCTTACTGAAGTAACTTTTCTCTATGTAATGCCCAATGTAATAAAGCCAAGATAGGATAGTAGGAAAGATGTTTTATTTGAAGGTGTGTGTGTGTGTGTGTGAAGTAAAGAATTAAGCATTTTAAGCATTATGATACACTCTAGCCACTGGCTACTATGCCTAAAGTATTAGGCGTGGGATTCCACAACATTTGTTGGTGAGTACCCTGGGATTAAGGTTCCTGGAAATCGTTGCCAAACTAGACATGAACAAATTAATCTAGACAGTATAAAGCTTGACAAGCACATTAGTAATTTTCAACACCTTGAGAATGCTGTCATTGCTGATTAGATGAAGGTAAAAAATATACCTAAATGAAATGTTCAAAACAGAATATGATTTTTTAAATTTCTGAGTAGCTTAATTTGTCTTTTGCTATTATAAAAACATAATATGTAAATGAAATACTAAAACAAAACAGAGGTCTAGAAGTAGAAAATAATAATATCTACCCAATCCCATTTCACTCTGTAGAGGTGACTTAATACATATGTGTGTGTATATAGAGAGATTTTAAAAATAAAAGCTCTGTCATATTGTCATACTCTACAGATTTTTTAATTGCTAATTTATTATTAACTTCTTCCATGAAAATACCTACAGCTCTTCCTCAAGGCTGCATGTAATGAAGCTCTAAATGTACTTAGCCAAAGCCCTGTTAATGAATATTCAGAGTGTCAAGTTTTTCTCTATTATGGTGCACATTGTTGTCCCGATTATTTGCTTGCTTCTGTGACAGTCCCTTTGGATACGTTAGAAGCAGATTTTTGAGTTGAAAAGAAAAAAAAAAATGTTTTCTTGAGAAGGAAATTGGGTGATATCAAATTGGATATTTGGAGTGAAGGATAGAAAGGAAGAAAATTAGATTGCTATAGGAAGGCTGAATTCATAAGGTGAGGACTAGATTAGCGATTTATGTGTAAGATCCAGTGCTGTGTGTTCTCCATTTCAGCAATGTGGCATCATATGTTATCTCTTTATATTGACTGGATTTCTTAATCAATTATGTCATTTTCAGGTACACTTCTTTATATTGGAAAAAAAAGAGATATTTTCAGGTTATCTTTGACTGAAGTTTATTGCATGGAATAAAAAAGAATATCAAAGTGGCAAATGCTATGAATAAAATTAAATAGAGTAATACACAAGAGCATTGGTAAAGGAGGAAGCCTTTGCTGAAATGATAAGTGAAGGGCTCTAAGAAGACATAATATTCAAGGAGAAACTGCATGACCAAGAGGAGGCTGCTCCTCTTGATTTACTAAGAAAGAGATTTACTAAGAAAATTGTTGTTGTTGTTTTTCAGATAAGTACAAATAAACTAAAGAAGGAACTAATTTGGATTATTCATAGAACAAAAATTATTCCAGTATATCTAGAGAGAATGGTAGAGGCCAAACGATGGAATGCCTTGAGTACCAGAGTAAGAAGTTGATATTAGAAAAGCAAAGTACTTCAAGTTCAGTTGCAAGCTGTTGGAGACTTTTAAGCTGCAGAGCCTTATAATATGATTGATGTGATTATGTGGCTGATTTTAGTTTTATTAATTATTCTTTTTTTCTTCAACTTTTATTTTAAGTTCTGGGATACATGTGCAGGATGTGCAGGTTTGCTACATAGGTAAATGTGTGCCATGGGGGTTTGCTGCACAGATCCACCCATCACCTTGTATTAAGCTCAGCATCCATTAGCTATTCTTTGTGATGATCTCTCCCAACCACTCCCTCCTACAGGCTCCAGTGGGTGTTGTTCCCCCTACCATGTGTCCATATGTTCTCATGGTTCAGCTCCCAATTAAGTGAGAACCCATGGTGTTTGTTTTTCTGTTCCTGTTTTAGTTTGATGAGGATAATGGCTTCCAGCTCCTTCCATGTCTCTGCAAAGGACATGATCTCATTCCTTTTTATGGCTGTATAGTATTCCATGGTGTATGTGTACCACATTTTCTTCATCCACTCTATCGTTGATGGGCATTTGGGTGGATTTTATGTTTTTGCTATTGTGAATAGTGCTTCAATGAACATACACATCCATGTTTCTTTATAATAGAATGATTTATATTCATTCCTTTGGGTATATACCCAGTATGGGGTTGCTGGGTCAAATGGTATTTCTGCCTCTAGATATTTGAGAAATCATAGGTGGTTAATTTTAAACATTTGTTTAGTGAATGGATTAAGAAATGCAAGGGTGGAAACCAGGAGGCAAAGTTGGACAATATTTAGGGCACACATTGCAGATTGAGAGCCATCATGTATTAAGGATATATTCTGGAGGTAGGACAGGAGGACTTGGTGATGAATCACATGTACAATGTGAAAGAAAGAGATAAACTATGGCTATCTTCCTATCTAAAAGAGGCGGTTATTTGGCATAAAAGTAATTTTGACAGCTCACAGTACTTGGAAAATGAAAAAAAACTTGGAGTCCAGAGCCTACCAGCGGTAGGTTCTATTATAAACCCTTTCTGCTTTGGTCTGGGATCCTGAAAGGTGGGTGGTGCCCTGGGAGCAAGGATGAACCAAAGGTAAACCAGACATCACAAAGGCTTTACCACAGTAACAGGTGTTTGAATGCCCCCTTCCTCCCAAATCTCAGTCCCCGACACTAGAATTCATGTGATCCTGAGCTGCTAGGGCATAGCTGCCAAGCTGAAACAAAATGATCATCTTTCCTGTAGAAATATAGGCTATCACTATAGATCAAATTATTTTTACAAGCAACATTTAAAATAAAATTTCAAAACATAATAAAAAAATAACATGATATAATGTGCTGCTATTTCCTAGACCACTATTTGGGTAGGTGGAATCTACTACTAGCTAACTTTTCAACTGAAATCATGGAAGTCAGAATAACAATGAGCTGATATTTTCAGTGTTCCAAAAGAAAGAAAGCTGCCAATCATGAATTCTATGCCCAATAAAAATAACTTTCAAAAGGAGGGCAAAATAAAATACATATAGACGAAGAATGAGTGATTTTGTCAGTAATACCCAAACTAAAACTAAAGAAAGATCTTACAAACAGAAAAAGAATGTTCCCAGAGAGAAACTTAAAGAATTAAGAAGGGATTCAGAGTAAAATGGTAAATCGATTACGAATATAAATGACATAGGCAGAATTAAAATATATAATACTTACAGCATAAACATCAGATAAATTGTGCAAAAGTGTTCTAAGTTTCTTGAAATTCTGGGAAAGAGGGTAAAATAAAATACTAATCAGCATTAGATTATGCTAAGTTAAGAAAATATGTTTTAATCTTTAGGATAACAAAATAATTTCAAAAAGTGTATTATAATTCTTAAAAAGAATAGTAGAAATAAATAATCCATGACACACACATGAGAGAGAGAGAGACAGAGAGAAGACATGTAGGGCAGGACAAATTCTTAGTAGATTGTTTAGAGATTAGTAGTATTCTTAGTAGATTGTCTACAAATACATTAATAATTGCATTAAATGCCCCAATTAAAAGCCAGTTATTTTTCAGATAGTTATTTCACTAAAAGAATAGGAAAAGATGCTCCATGAAAACACTAACTGTTGGGTAATCAGCATCTGTTGCCTATTACTAGGAGTAGAAGTTCAAGCACTTCTGTCCATTGCATCTTGGTATCAGAGTCACCAAGGAAAGTAACACACTCAAGCACTGGATGAAAAAAAAAATGCTTTACTCACATGGAGAAGAGACAGAGCAAGGCAAGCTTTAACAGTGGGCATCTGTTCCCTGTGGTCAGTGGGCCCCTCCCAAGAAAACTCATAAAAGGTATTACAGGACAGGACAATTATAGGACTGTCTAACTCATGAGTGTTGATGTAGAAATTCTAAACAAATAATTAGCAAATCGAATTCAGCTATGCATCCTGTTGAATGAGCTTATTCAGAAATTCAAAGTTGCTTAACGTTTCTTATTTTTAAGTGTAACGTGCCACATTAATGGAATAAAAGGAAAAAATTATTTCAATTAATGCAGAAAAGTGTTTGATAAAATTATTTCAGAGTTTAAAATTCTTACTAATCAACAACAGAATTTCTTTAATCTAATACATTATATCGACCAAAACCATAAATAGATATTATATTCAATGGTTAAATGTTGACCCTCTCCCCGTTCCCTTAGAATCTGGGATTAACACAAAGATGCTTGCTATAAACATTATTTTTTAATGTTGTATCCTTGGCCCTAGATAGTTCAGTAATGCAAGAAAAAAATAAGGATTGGCAATGAAGAAATAATACATTCATGGTTGACAGATGTTAAAATAAGTAATAGGTGATATTAGCAAGGTTGCTGAATAGGTAAATATAAAAATCAATTAAATTCCTATATGCCAGAAATAAACAGAAAAAAATGAATTTTAAACATACCATTTATAATATTATCAAAATAATCAAATACAAAGAATACAATTATAAAATATATGGAATGTTCCTATCAATAAAATGATAAAACATTATTTAAAGAAATTTAAAAGACCTAAATAGAAATATATATTATATTCATAGACTGGAAGAAATTTAATCCTAAAGCTATCAATTATCCTCAAATTAATTTTTTAGATTACTTTTGACACTCAATGTTGGGCATCAGTATCTTGACAGGTAGTATTTTAGAAATTGGTGAGCTGATTCTAAAATTTATATGGAAATACAAAGCCCTATTAATAATCAAGACACTCTTGAAAATCAACAATAAGCTAAGAGCAATTTTTCGCACCAGATCCCAAGATTTATTTGAACACTACAGTAACTAAGGCAGTGTTTATATTATCGTGAGGATAGGCAAAGATTGCTATAGAACAGAATGGATTTCTGCAACGAACACGTACACATAAGAACACTTGATTCAAAAGAAAGGTGGTACTGCAGAGCAGTAGGAAAGTGATGGTCTTTTCCATAAATGGTGCTGGGAAAATTGGAAATCCATATGGAAAAAGCAAACTTCACACCTGACTCATACCATATACAAAAATCAAATCCAGATGAATTGAATACTTACATGTGAAAGGTAATATAGTAAATGATTAAAAATAAAATATAGGAGAATATAAGCTTGGATAGACAAAGATTTTAATAGGACTCATAATACTATTCATTAATATGAATATTGACATATTTAGGTACATTAAAACCTCTCTTCGTTAAACGATTTCATAACAAAATAAAAGGTTCTAACAGCATGAAGAAGAAATATGAAATGCAAATAACCACCAAAAGATTTGTATAAAGACCCTATACAAGGTTCCTACAAAGTATTAAGAAAAAAAGAAACTCAATAGAAAAGTGGTTTGTAGATTAGTTGCAGTAATGGCTCTGACCATTCATTTCCTCCTTTATCCATACTTTTTGTGACTTTGCAGTAACTCTCATCAAAAGGTAGAGTCCTTTGTGATTTGTTTTGGCCAGTAAAATGCAGCAGAAGTGACCATGACAGTTTGGGGTGCAGTTCTTTTTTTTTTTTTTTTTTTTTGAGACAGAGTCTCACTCTGTCATCCAGGCTGGAGTGCAGTGGCACTATCTCGGCTCACTGAAACCTCTGTCTCCTGGGTTCAACCAATTCTCCTGTCTCAGCCTCCTGAGTAACTGGAATTACAGGCACCCGCCACCTATGCCCAGTTAATTTTGTATTTTAGTAGAAAGGAGGTTTCACTATGTTG
>NW_016819951.1:1293463-1308796 GCF_001698545.2 Rhinopithecus bieti
TGAGACAGAGTCTCACTCTGTCATCCAGGCTGGAGTGCAGTGGCACTATCTCGGCTCACTGAAACCTCTGTCTCCTGGGTTCAACCAATTCTCCTGTCTCAGCCTCCTGAGTAACTGGAATTACAGGCACCCGCCACCTATGCCCAGTTAATTTTTGTATTTTTAGTAGAAAGGAGGTTTCACTATGTTGGCCAGGCTGGTCTGGTATCTCAGATCTCTCTGTGCCCTTAGATCTCTTGGATCCCAGATAGCCTACAGGAGGATGAAGGAGATGTGGCCTGTCTTCCCCACAGCCCTATCCTAAGCTGGCCAATTGCCAGACATGTGAGTGAGGCCATCCTAGACCATCCAGCCCCCATCCAGCCTGTATACGCCCCACAGAACAGTCACAATTAGCTAAACCTCCCCTGGAGCAGAAGAACTACCAGGAGGCTCAATGGCTATGAGCTAAATAATGCTTATTGTTTTAAATTACTAAGTTGTAGAATAGTTTGTCACTCAGCAAGAGCTAAATGATAAAAATAGGCAAGGGTCTTAAAATAAGTTAGTTCACAAAAGAGCATATACAGGAGCCAATAAACTTATGAGATGATGCTCAATCTCATTGATCCTTAGGGAAACATAAAACTTCAATGAGATCCCTACCAGAATAGCTAAAATTAAAGCCTAACAACACCAAGTGCTAAAAAGGATATGAACAACTTTGATTTTTACATGATGCTTGTAAGAGTGTAAATTGGTATGAAACACTTTGACAAATATTGGCATTAGCTAATACAATTGAAGATACAAACACTTTACAGACTAGCAATTTCATATCTAGCTATGTGCATTTGTATACTAAGAAATATATATGAGTGTTCATATCAGTATTATTTGTAATAGCCCTAAACTTAACACAACTTAAATGTCCATCAATTGTAAAATGGATAGTGATATTCTCATATAATGGAATCCTATACAACAGTGAAAAGGAAAAATTACAGTTAATTTTTCACTCACATGGTGAATATTGGGCAACAGAAGTCAGATTTAAAGAATGCATGCTATATTATTCCAATTATATAATGCTTAAAATAAACGAGGCAAATAAACAAGGCAAAATAAACAATAAAATAATTTATAGCTCATAGAAGACAAACATATGAAGAAAACAAAGAAGTGATAAGTAAAAAGTCAGAACCCCTGGTTACAGCTACATTTAGAAGGGGGAGAGGAGATTATAATTGGGAAGGGACAGCCAGGAACCTTCTGGAACACTGGCAAAGTTTTATTTCTTGACCTGAGTGGCAGTTACATGATAGTTTGCTATACAGTAATTAATTAGTGCACTTATGTTTTACACACTTACTGTTAGCGTGGTATATTCCATAGTGAAACTTAGAGAGAGGCATCATGGGAGTTCAAGAGTGGCATTTGTGAATCTGTTGCTTACAACCCAATCAGCCCATTATTGCTTCCCAGATGATACGACTACTATTTTATCTGTGAAGCAAGAAATGGGTTAACCAGATAAGCATTAAATCCTTCTTTGTCATTTTGAGGTGTTAAGTGTAAAAGTAGAATGCCAGTACAATAGTTCTGGCACACAGACCAAATAATGAGCCCCAGGATTAGTGAGAAATGACTATTCTCACTGTCATTTAATGGAACAGGTTGAGGTTTTGATGTAATTTGAATAGCAACCCATATTAGCTAAGGTGCTCCTTAGAGTGCTTTGTTCCTTGCTCCCTTAACGGTCTCAGTCATGCCGGAGGTGTGTCCCTGTCTCTCAGTTTTGCAGACCAGTCAGCAGAAAACACAGCAGAATGCTAACCAGGAGATGCCTAGACCTTATCGGTTTCTTCCCATGTGCTGCTCCCCATCCTATTTTTTTGTGTGTGATAAGAAGATTGTTTATCTAATTCAAAGCCTGCTCAATGTATCTAGTGATGAATTAGAATTGCTTGTAATCCTTGTGTAACACATGTCCTGTTGTCACCACAAAACATTTCTGTAAAAACAAAATTTGGGGATGAACCACCCTCTAGTAATGATATGGAAGACCACCCTCTAATAAAAATATGTCAATCTGAGAAATGCTTAAACACTGACATGATATTTATATTATACACATAAGGCAATTTTATTTGGCTTTCTTATATAAATGAAGTGTCCATGCTACTTATAATGCACATATGTTGGCCTTCATATATCAAAGAAACTAATTTATTGGTAGATCATTCATTCAACTTTACTATTTCTCTGTTATTCTTTCAATGAAATTAACATTAACAATCTAATTATTCCCAACCACAGTTATAGAAACAAAGTTTATTTGACCAGAGGTCTTACCTGGAGAACTTTTTAAAAAGTAATGCTCCCCAAGCTCTACCCTAGATTCAGGTCATCAAAATTTATCAATATCGCATGATACTCTTTTGTTCATTTATTTATTTTTGTCTGCTTGCCCTCTCCTGTCTGTTAGAATATAAGCTTCATGAAAACAAGGACCTCTGGACCTAGTTCACCCTTGTCTTCCAAGGCACAGAACAAAGGTTGGCAACTATGGCCTTTGGACCAAATCCAGCCCACCTGCCTGGGTTTATAAATAAAGTTGTATTGGAACACAGCATTGCCCATTGATTTACTTAATATCTATGGCTGCTTTCATGCCACTGTGCAAGTTGAGTAGCTGGTGACAGAGACCATCTGGCCTGCAAAACCTAAAATATTTACTGTCTGCCCCTTTACAGAAACCACATGATGATCTCTGATTTAGAAAAATGGCTAGCATAGAGTGGGGCTGCTACATATGTTGAATGTTGAATGAATGAAATAATCATTTATTAGTGCCTTTCAGCAGTTCTCGTTTGTGCAAATAAGTTTCTTTTTCCATGTGATCCTTAATTAATTGTTTTATTACACTGTGGTCTCTTCATGGAAACTTACTCCCCTCATTGCATTATTAAGTGCCCTTCATTTTCCCTTGGAGCCAGTCTGGGGTTTTGGTTAAGTTAAAGTACAATGAGATATGGGAAGATATGAATCAATTTATGCAAAACTTCTCAGGAGCACATTAATAACATACTGTGAGATTTTTTCCCAAGCTCGCTTTCATTCTCAGAGGAGTGGCAACAGTGTATCAGATTACAAGTTAAATGGAAAACCAAGTTAATAAGGATGGGATGTGGTGTATTAGAGTGGCCGGTATAATTTGCTGTAATCCCCAACTGAATTTAATGATAGGTTATCAGCATTCAGGGATGAAGTACACTATCTTTCAATAGACAGCAAAAGCACAGCGAACTATTTCTAGGTTTTTAATCCCATTAACTCTCTATATAACCTTGGGCAGTGGGTTACTTCTACAAATGAGAGTTTCACAGTTTCTTCTTTAGTAACCAGAAAAATCTGGGTTAGTCGATGTTTATAGTTTCTTATAATTACATTGCTTTATAAATAGGGAACACAATAACAAATAGCCTGAAAGTATACTGGAATCACAGCTTAATGTAAGTGTTATGTTTTAAAAATTTTAATTAATTTATAATGAAACTTTTCATATAGTCAAAATTACCTTTGATCTTTATGTATGTGGCCAATACATTTTTTAAAATTGTGGTAAAACACACACAGCATACAATTTACTACTGCATCCATTTTACAGTGTACAGTTCAGTAGTGTTAATTATATTCCCACTGTTGTGTGACCAATCTCCAGAGCTTTTCATCTTGCAGAACTGAAACTCTGTACCAGTGATCCCCAACCTTCTTGGCACCAGGAACTGGTTTTGTGGAAGAAAATTTTTTCATGGACCGAGGGTGGGATGGTTTCAGAATGATTCAAGCGTATTACATTTATTGTGCACTTTATATTTCTATTATTATTACATTGTAATATATAATGACATAATTATGCAACTCACCATAATGTTGAATCCGTGGGAGCCTTGAGCTTGTTTTCCTGCAAGTAGACAGTCCCATCTGAAGGTGATAAGAGACAGTGACAGATCATCAGGCATTAGATTCTCAAGGAGCACACAACCTAGATCCCTCAGATGTGCAGTTCACAATAGGGTTCTCACTCCCATAAGAATCTAATACTGCCACTGATCTGACAGGAGGTAGAGCTCAGGCTGTAATGCGAGCCATGGGGAGCAGCTGTAAATACAATGAAGCTTTGCTTGCTCACCTGCCCCTCACCTCCTGCTGTGTGGCCCAGTTCTTAACAGGGAACTGGACTGGTGCTGGTCTGTGGCCCAGGGGTTAGGGACCCCGGCTCTATACCTTTCAACAACTCTCTGTGTCCCCCTCTCTCCCAGCCCGTGGCAACCACCATGCTACCTTCCGTTTCTATATATATGACTACTGTAGACACCTCAAATAACTAGAATCATACAGTATTTGTCTTTTTTTGTGACCGGCTTATTTCATGTAGCATAATGTACTCAAGGTTCATCCATGTTGTTACATATAGCAAGATTTCCTTCCTTTTAAAGGCTGAATGATACACCATTGAGTGTATACAATGCATTTTACTTATCCATTCATCTGCTGATAGACATTTGGGTCCCTTCCACCTTTGCACTATTGTGAATAACGCAGCTATGAACACAGATGTACAAATATCTTTTGAGACCCTGCTTTAATTCTTTTGGTATAGAAATGGAATTGACAAATCAGATAGTAATTCTATTTTAATTTTTTGAGGAATCACCATATTGTTTTCCATAGGGACAGCGTCATTTTCATTCCCACCAACAGTGTACAAACGGCCCAATTTTCCACATCCTTGCCAAAACTTATTTTCTGATTTTAGGGTTTTTTTTTTTTTTTTGATAGTAGCCATACATATAAGGTAGTATCTCATTATGATTTTGATTTGCATTTCCGTAATGATCACTAACATTGAGCATCTTTTCATGAGCTTATTGTCCATTTGTATATCTTCTTTGGAGAAACATCTGTTCAAGTCTTTGCCTAATCTTTAATCAAGTTGTTTGGTTTTGTTGTTGCTGTTGTTGAACAGTAGGAGTACTTTATACATTCTGTCTATTAACTCTTTATCAGATACATGATTAGGAAATATTTTCTCCCATTCCATACATTGTCTTTCCACTCTTGATTTTTTTCCTTTGGTGCACATAAGTTTTTAATTTTGATGTAGTCTAATTTATCTACCTTTGCTTTTGTTGCTTGTGCTATTGGTGTCATATCCAAGAAATCATTGCTAAAATCTAATGTCAAGAAGCTTTCCCCTATTTTTCCTTCTAAGCTTTTAAGTTTAGGTCTTTGATCCACTTTGAATTAATTTTTGTGTATGGTATATGGTTAGTGTCCAACTTTGTCTTTTTTTTCTTTTTGCATGTGGATATCCAGTTTTGTCAACACTATTTATGGAATAGTTTGTTCTTTTCACATTGAATGATCTTGCACCCTTGTCAAAAATCATTTGAGCAGATACGTGAGGGCTTATTTCTGAGTGCTCTAATTTGTTCTATTGGTCTATATATCCATCTTTATGCCAGTACCACACTGTTTTTATTACAGTCGTTTTATAGTAATTAGTTTGAAACTAGGAAGTGTGGGACCTCCAATCTTTTTCTTCTTTTTCAAGATTGTTTTGGCTATTTGGGTTACCCATACCGTTTTATATGCATAGTGTCTTGCAACTCTGTAAAGTAAATTTTAGGTATACTCAAGTTTGAGAACTATTGACCTAGGTTAAAGTAAGGGGGAAAAGGAGCATCCATATACAAATGTCTGCTAGGAATTTTCAGTCCATTCTTCCTTTAAGAGAACTATGAAATCCTTAAAAGTCAGAGTAGGGTAGGATGTGGGAGAGCAGTAAAGAATACTCAAGTCGTCCTGCTTACCTGAGAGATTTTGTCATTCTGTTTTCATAGTAAACATCTATATTTCATTTTCTTTTTCTTTTTCTTCTTCTTCTTCTTTTTTTTTTTTTTTTTTTTTTTGAGACAGAGTCTCATTCTGTTGCCCAGGCTGGAGTGCACTGGTGCGACCTCGGCTCACTGCAACCTCTACCTCCTGGGTTCAAGTGCTTCTCGTGCCTCAGCCTCCCAAGCAGCTGGGATTACAGGTGTACAGCACGGCACCTGACTAATTTTTACATTTTTAGTAGAGATAGAATTTTGCCATGTTGGCCAGGCTGGTCTCGAACTCCTGATCTCAAGTGATCCACCCACCTCAGCCTCCCAAATTGCTGGGATTACAGGTGTAAGCCACCATGCCTGGCCAACCTCTATATTTCTATGTAAATCTCTTTGCCGTAGTGAGAGGGTTACAGAAATGATACAGCCTTATCTTACCTGAGGTGAGGTTCATAAACTTAAAGAAAAGGGCCACATGAAGAGAAAGCACTACCTAACTTCATGTTTCTATGCAACGGATATTTATTGTGTGTCTGTTCTTTTATGAAAGTTTATGGAAGAAGCATGTTTTCTCATGAGTCTTTGGAGATCGTTATTAAAAACCTATGGTAGGGGATCTTCTCAGGGGATTTCATCCTCCTAAAAAAATAAAAAGGACTCTCTGAAATAGTAAAGGCACTAATATATTTTTCCCAGGTAACTATCACCTTTAGGAATGTAATGATTATTTCCAGTTTTTATGGACACATACTTGAAAGGCTAACTAAAGACCATTTAAGAACTTCATACATGAGTTAGATGGAGGCCTAAATCACAAATTCAAATCCTGTTTGGAATCAATAGTCTCTTCTTTCTTACAGTCACTTTTTGTCTCAGCTCATGTCCATTACTGAGTCATCAGTATTGGGATGAAAAGCCAAAATATAGATTTCTCCAAGGAAAAGTATATTTTAGTTCTCTTTGCTAATAATATTTCAATGCAGGCTGAAAAATGCTTTTTTATAAGGCATCTTATTCTAATTATTGATAGAACACATTTTAATTTAGACTTCTCAAATGGTGTACATTAATGTGTGTGTGTGTGTGTGTGTATGTGTGTGTACTGTGTATATACTCATAACCAGAGCTGAGACTTCCTATGAGTTAACTCAAGTCATTCTGGCTCAATAATTTTTAAATGATAGACAGAAAATAAGACAATTTCCCTGTGTTTTTGAAAACCCTGGCAGAACTCATTATTCTGTGTCAGTGGATCTTTCACATATGCAAGCTTATTTTTGGTGTTCCAAGAAATCTGAAGTTCACTAACAAGGTTTTTGAAGAACACTCTTGAACTGAATGTACACGCTGTAGTTGAATAAGAACAGTGTGTGTTTGGAGTGCAAATGAACCAGCTGGGATACTAAATTCTCATGGTGTCCCTAATTCAATAACATGAGTTTTTTCTAATTCTTTTAAAATTAGGTAGTGTTCATGGCTGAATATAAAAATACTAATATATAAATGTACATAATTTACTGTTTTTTTCAACATCATATCTTTGTCATCTAGATCTATCAAAATGTAGCATACACTGCCATTTCTAGCAATTGACAATGAGGGGGGGTGTCCCTCCCTTCCAAAGCTTAAGTCTGGTTCTTATTTACAGTATCTGTAATTTTGCAGGCATCCTACAATGATTCCTGTAATTTTGCAGGGAGGAGAGAAGATTAATTGCAGGATGTATATAACTATATTGAGGTATTTTATATTTATTAATAATTCCAACTAATGTTTATAGAACACTCAATGTACTCTCAAACCCAAGCACTCTGCTAGGCCCTTAGTTATATTGTTATTTTACGTTCACTGCTATCTCATTAGGTGGGTACTCTTTTTAACTCTATTTTACCAAGAAACAAATGGAGGTCTGCCAGTAAGTTGTGGATCCGGGATTCAAACCTCATTCTGTCTAACTCAAGAGTCAAATTTTCGTGTTGCTCTTCTCTGTCTAGGTCTCTGATATGACTGTTCTTTAGGTTATTTAGTTCTGAAGCTTTCTACATAATTAACTTTCCTCATGATTTTGAGGATTTCCCATTCCAGCATATGGCCAGCATTTCATGTTCCCATTGGCAATGACACCAGCACCAGGAGAAGTAATCCTTGCAATGTACAGATTTCATAATGTTTGTAAACACACTTGACCAGAAGAATGTCTTGTCTTCTGTATAATGCCAGTTATCAAAAATTAAATAATCACATGTGTTTTAGAGGAAGTGAAGATTGAAAAAGAATCACAAATGAAGATAATAGAATGAAAAAAGATTATATGGATCTAGACGTAAATGTACAACTTAAGCAACTCACATGACAAGAACACTTAATCCTGTATGAGGAGAGAAATTCAGTTAAATATGAATTTAGGACCATGTCCTAATGAAATTCAGTGTCAAGATAAACCTAATAGTTTGTCATTGGCATACTTTACATTTGTTTTTTAAAAGGCACAGCCTGAAAAAAAGCAAGTTGCTTATAATCCCATAAATAGAACTTGAAATAAATAAGAAATTTATTTTTATATGAAGATTTCAGTTGCTCTTAGCATAACTTGCTTCATGCCATTTGTGTATATGTGTGTGTGTATATATATTTGTGTATGTGTGTGTTTTATATACTAGATTTTTACATTTTCATATGTGCATCTGTATTTCACAGGTATATATATAAAATATGTATATGTTTTACACATACATACACATACACATACACCAAGTTTTCATGACTCATTAGGGAGAGGTGGCTAACCTACTAGAAAGAGCAGTAAAGAAAAAAACAACCCTTTTCTTCCAAAAATCTGTCTGTAGATTTCTTCTTTCCTCCCTTCCTCCCTCCTTTCTTTCCCTCCCTACCCCAAACATTTCTTGCACAAATGTTTCCTCTTGCCTTAGGAAAATGCATGATTTATCTCTTGATGACACTCCATCAAGCTTCTCAGGTTTACATCCTTAGGTACTAAGATGCATTGTGAGTGCAGAAGAGTGGAGGAGAGTAGAGGCACTCACAGGGAGAAGGGGCAACAGGAACACAGAGAGTGGGCTGTTGCCTTTGGCACAGCATTTAAGGTTTACATATTTCCCAAAGTACCTGGGGAGGAAGGATGTTGTCCAACAAAAACCCATGGGTGAAGGACACTGAAGAGGAACATGGAGAGAATGGAAAACAGCCATTTTCTCTTGCACAACTTTGCCCCAGTGTAGAGGAGTCCTGCCTGAGATAACATAGAACTTTCTCTACTATATTGCCCAAGAAGAAGTGGGTAGACATGTTTGCAGTGATCTCCAGTCTGGTAAGGCTTCTTCACTTGTCTGAAAACAGATGGTCTGCCCTTGATAGTTTTTATTAAATGGTTGAATCTATTTCATTTAGTATGACTTTTTCTCTTCCCAATTAACACAGTGGTTTGGTCTAAAGTTGCCTTTAGTAACCAACTGGTTTAACATTGTGTCCACTGGAAGTATTTCTAAATCCATGTGGTTGTTCATCTGAAGTTTGGTTTCAGATTGAATAATAAACTGGTTGTTTGTCCCGCTGCAATAAGCCACTTTTGCTTTCTGTAACCAGATGCTCTAGGAGGATATCTACCTTGATTTTATACTCTGATAATGAATGACACTTTTTTTTCCAAAAAAAAAAGTTTTCTGTTGATTCACTAGAAACTGTAGCTATCACTGTCCTTCAGTAATCTTGGGTTTTTAAAAAAGCTTCCTTAGGTCAGACCATTGGACTATGTTAAGTGTGAGGGTCTGGAGTCCTTTTCATTGAAGGAGTCCATGAAATTTTTGAAGTGTTTGCTGATTTGATTGTCTGTGTTAGCCTTCATTTATAAAGAGTTTGAGAGTTTTTTAAATTGTTATTTTGAAGTAAGTTAATGTTGTCTTCAGCTTAATTAATGAAAGTTTTAAATGTGCTGGCTTTAAGCCTTGTCACTCGATGGTTACACGGATTTTATAATTATTGGGGGATGAAACATGACAGAAGCTTCTTCTATTTTCTTTCTGTCTGGTCTCACCGTTCTTAGCAGTTGATGCAGCTTTTTGTCGCTCTATACTTTCTGAGAAAACTTCCCGGCTAATATGGGAGTTACAGATACTTTACATGGTCTGTCTAGAGATGTCTGTATGTGGCCCATAAGGATGCTCAGTGGGTTGTAATGTCTCTGAGACAGTATATAAAATTGTGTGATATGTGCATTTGTGAGGGAAGCCTACTCATAGCATTTTGTTCATTCTTAAATGGAATCATGAACATCTAAGTTAATAGTTTGGGCTCTTCCCATGCAAGTGTATGGTAGTGGGGAGAGATAATGATAATAGCCAGTGCTCTACTATGTTAATTCCACAGTGTCTTAAACACTGTACCATGGAATTTACAAATATTATCTAATTCATTAGGCACTCTTTTGTGCCCATGTTGCAGAGAAGGAAACCAATGCATGGAGAATTTATATGAGTCAGGATTTGAACCAAGTAAATCTAGGTCCAGGGCCTGGGCTCCTAGCCCCTTGAGTGAACAGAGGTTCTGAAACCTGCTTATTCACTACCCACTTGTGACATGTCACTGTCCAAAAGGCAGAACTTTTGCTGTCTTAGAGCTTCTGTAAGTATGGGTAAGGGGGTAAAAATAAGGGAAGGCAGGTTAGAGTTGGGGTTTCCTTGGATAAGCTCTGCATTTTCTTTCAGTTTTGGAATAGAAGCGAACCAAATCAGCATCCACTTGGCATTGACTGAGACTCTTGTAATACCTGAATGTGTTTGAAATAGACATGAAAAGGATGCATATACTTGGAAGATGGAGGAAATGCTCAGGTTTTCCTTTAGGCCTGCAGAAGTAGAATGTAGTGAGCACAGAATCTGGATTCTGAGTTCATAGGTTTGAATCTTTATCCTGCATCCCACTGTCTGTTTCACCCTGGGTGAATTTCAGCACAGTACTTCTCTGTGCCTTAGTTGCCTTGTCTGTAAAGTTGGACTGATAATAATGGTACTTACGTTACTGAATTATTGTGAGGATGAAAAGGACTGATATTCATAAAGCACTTGGAATAGAGCCTCATATGTAGTAAGAGCTACCTGTGCTGCTGTTGTGATTTTTGCTATTATTGTTACAAGTGCTACTACTGCTCGTTGTTTTGAAAACTAACATTTGAAACTCTTCAAAAAGCGAAAGTGAATCTCACCACCAAATCTGTTTATTTGATTTGTGGCTATGAGCTAAAAGATGTTCTAAATATGCTGGAGAGACACAGCCCCTGCCTGGAGCCATTGTAATATCTGAGCTGTGGAAGCCCTTTGTCTTTTTAAGCTCACATATGGAATCCTACTGTGGAGCCAGTCACTGAAAGCACTGGAAGCAGGGTTAAATGCTTGTTAAAAGAATGATTGTGACTGCTTCTGGTGTCCCACATCACATCCCCTCAGCTCACCCCTCATTTTAGCCACTGCTGTGGTGGGCAGTGCTGTGGCAGCTCAGACTCACCTTATACATGTAGTGCCTGCCTCAGGTGTACTTCGATTATCTTTCTGCTTCAAGGCCTTTTCCAACAGTGACTGAGTGTGCTCAGCCTGTGTGTAAGGCAGCCCCAACACAACCTTCACCAGTGGGGATAAAGACTGGTAGGTAAATCCTGCAGCCCCTCATCCTCCAGGTAGACGATTCTAGAAAGTGTTCTGCGTGCTTCTCAGTGGCTCTGTGGATTCTCAGGAACCCCTGATGCCTGCAACAGAGACCTTCGAAACACATCCATTAATTGATTTTGAGCCTTAATTGTATCACTCTCTCTCTGCTCCTTCACTCCTGTCTCCTAGAATCACCTTTCAGGTCCTTGTCTCAGGATCTGATTTCTGGTGACCCAAAGTAAGACATAAACTGCTCCAAAGCCCTACTGATGAAACCGACGTCTTTGTGCAAATCTACTGTAAATTCCATTTGTCCTATTCCATGCTGCCTCCCCAGTGCCTACCACAGCGTCTGGCCACCCATAAGCATTGGCAAATGCTAGTTGAATGATGGAGTCCATGAGTGAATGAATAAACATACTTCCTGGAACTTGATAATGAGAAGACCACTTGGATACTGCTCAATTTTACTTACTAAATGTGGCACCAGAAATGTGGTAAAGGATGTCAAAATCTTCCTTGGAGGGCTCTTATGTCTTGCCAGGTTACATCTATCTTTGGTCCTGACAAGCATTCAGTTTTCCCCCAAAACCTTGAAGAAAAAAAAGTTGGCAAATTTGTTGATTCTCTGTCTTTTCAAAAATGTATATATTCCAAGCATATAAATGTTTTATAAGTCGGCTACACTCATTGATCCTATTATGGGCCCACCCCAGGTTTGGATAATAGATGAGGGTGAACTATTTGGTGTTTACCTTTCAAGAGGGAGCTTATGGAAAGATGCACAGTTAACGTTACATCATGGGACAATATTTGGGCACAATAGGGGAAGCTGGTATCAGAGGCACATTATGTTATGTGGACATTCAATTGGCCACACATTTTACTTGCAAACATAATAACACAACAGGCCTCTTAGGCTGACTTGAGAATGTGGGATGCTCTTTCAGTGTGTGGACACATACCCGCTTTCAATACACAAAGGTGGCCTGCATGAACTCTTCAAGGCAATGGGTTCATAATTTCCTCTTTTCTAGAGGAAAAGATTTAAGGTTTAGAGCATGTAATCTACAGAATCTGATGAACTCAAGGTTTTCAGATACTGACTGAGAACAACTGATATTACTATGTAGCCTGAAAAGATAAAATGCATACACTAGCCCTTCACTACAGGAACAATTAATAGAAACTGCAAACTCATGAATAATCTTAGCTGACTTTTGACTCAATCAGAATGCAAGCAAAATTCACCAATCCAAATTATGGAGTTTCTGAGCAAGTCTGCCTCCTCTTGGTCACTGAAAAGGAGGAGAAGGAGGTCTGTATAGATAAACTTTAAAAAGAGAATGAGCCTTGTTTAATGACTAATAATAAAATGTTAAGGTCATTGGCAATGTGTGAGAGATAGAAAATGGACAAAGGGCAGAACATTTTAATTAAACTATCTAAAAGAGACTAAAGTGAACAGCACTAATGACTCAACCTTGCTGCCAGTAAAGCTTTAGTCTAATATCTTGCTAGCTTTCAGGCTGTTTTTGGTTATAATGTTGTAATGTTGTTTTGTTATAATGTTGTATAATATATTGAGTAGATCTTGAAGATTTTGGCTAATGGGTTTGGGTGAAACATGGCACGCCTGCTGCTGCTGTGGACAAAGGTGACAGTGATCATTATGGTAGTGGTGGTAGTAGTGGATGATGGTGGAGGTGTTGGTATTGATGGTAGTGGCAGTGGTTATGATGGTAGTGATGCTGGTGATCTTGGTGGTGGTTATGATGGTAGCAGTGTAATGATGATAGTGGTGGTGGTGATGATGGTGGTGGTGATGGTAATGATGGTTGTGATGATGGTAGTGCTGGTGATGATGGTGGTGGTGGTGATCATGGTAGTGGTGTGGTAATGGTAGTGGTGGTGATGGTGGTGGTGGTGATGCTGATGGCAGTGGTGGTAGTGGTGGTGATGAAGGTGCTGGTGGAGATGCTGATGGCGGCAGTGGTGGTGGTGGTGATGCTAATGGCAGTGGTGATGGTAGTGGTGGTGATGCTGATGGGAGTGGTGGTGGTGGTGGTGATGCTGATGGGAGTGGTGGTGGTAGTGGTGATGCTGATGGCACTGTTGTGGTGGTGGTGATGATGATGGTATTGGTAATAATAATGATAGCTAGTGTTTATTATGGTTCAGAACTTCTACTTCTCCTTGAGTCCTCATAACAAGTCACTGATGTAGGGTAGGTATCATTATCATAATTGCTATTCAGGTTTTAAAACTGAAGAAACAAGCTTATAGGGGTCGCACCATTAATGATCAGTGGAGCCAAGACTCAGACTCAGGCAGGATTTCCCCAGAGACTACACACTTAATTCCATGTAGTCTTTATACTAATCTAACATCTTGCATCCCATTTTAAACTCATCATGATTAGAGACCATCCAAAATCAGTTCTAAGCAAGACCCTACATCCCACTGCTAAGGGACTTTACAGTGTAATAAAGAGAAAATTGTGCACAGATCCTGAGGTTAATGGCTATGAGGCAGGACTCCAACCACAACTTTATTAGCAGGCAACAATTTCATTAAGTAGACAAGCAACTCACAAGGGGACTATGAACAAGCTGATGTTGTGTTTTAAAGGTCAAAAACTGGTTTCTTGTAGATTTAACTAAGGCAAGAATAAGGTGTGATTTTAAATCAGAAGCTTGATTTGTAGTTAGAGCAGACTTCCCCACCAAAACATGCGTAACTGTTCTACCTGATTGTCTATCAAATTCTTGTGACTGGTCCTCTTCTGCCCACCTGATGCAATGTGGATATGCTCTGTGGAGAGGAAATGTTTGGTATTTAGAGCAGGACCCTGGGAATCATTTAACCATCAGCAACTAAGTCCTTGTCTCTCACTGGGATTCCAATTTTTCTCATATTACTCAGGCTCAGTGAGTTAACTCCAAATTGAGTGCTTCCAGGAAACAAAGAAGAAAGAAAGAAAAGGAAGCCTTTACTCAAAACTGATTTTTAGACCAAGGTAGTTCTCCTAGATGAAATGAAAATATTCAGCTTTTATCCTCTGTCATTTAAACTGGACTGGACATAAAATTACCTCAGTAGGTAATTTCTCTAAAAGAAAATCCCAACTTCTACAAATGGTGTTATACAAAGTGACAAGCTAGTCTAAACGTTTCATAGGGGCTCCCCACTTGTCGGGAGTTGGGCTAAGTACTTGACTGGTGTTGTCCCATTTAATACTCATGACAAATCTAAGGGTGAGTGGGGCAAGAGGGGGATTGTTGTCTTCTGTCTGGTTCAGACAAGTTAGCCAGAAATCAGAGAGGTTAAGCAGTTTGCCTAACATCAGACAGCTGAGAAGTGGTAAAACTGGGATGTAAACCTTGTGACTGCCTTGTCTGTTCTCCGCTGCTACTTGCAGTTTGAATGAGAATAGAGGCCACACTAGTTGAAGGACTGCTGCACCTAATCCCAGCATTTAAAAATAGCTATATTGTATAAAGTTTAGAAGTACACTTGTTGGTTACACATCTGTTGGATGAACTACTGCAAGATTCTCAATCTCTTTAAGCTCCAGTGTTCTCCTCTGTTAAATGGGGATCATAATTACTACCTCACGGGTTTCTTGTGTAGGCAAGGAAGAAAACACTTTCAAGGTATCTTACATTAGCATCCCTTTTATTTTTTATTTTTTTATTTTTTATTATTTTTTATTATTTTTATTTATTTATTTATTTATTTTTTTTGAGGCGGAGTCTCGCTCTGTCGCCCGGGCTGGAGTGCAGTGGCCGGATCTCAGCTCA
>NW_016819951.1:1309164-1313592 GCF_001698545.2 Rhinopithecus bieti
TATATATTTTTTTTTTTCCTTGATGGGAGATTTTCAATTTTAAAATTCAAAAGGCCTTCTGAAAGATCTCCTGGTGTGTCTCAGTAGTAGTCTTTCTCATCTCTGTAATACAGTGTTTGACAAACTGGGTTCCATGGGAATTGTAACCACATGGCCTGAAAGAAAAAAGTTCCTCCTTGAAGTAAGTTTGAGAAATACAGCAGACTTGATTTCCTTGTTCCTTTCCTTGTTATTTTCTTATTTGTTGGAGACTCTCATACATGTTAGCTCACTAAAGGCTCTGATAAGTCCTGCAATATAGAAGCCTATATGTGTCTTTGACTATAAAACACTTATTTTCACATTTCTTTGAGCAAAATTTTATACACAGGTTTTAGTTTGGAAACTGGCATAAAGCCTTAAAGGCTTTTATTTTATTTAATATTAATAAATTAACTTCTCATGACAACCCTGCCAGGAAAACAGGGCAGGCATTGCCCTGGAATGAAAAGCCCAAAGGGTCTCCGTGAAGGTAAAGAATTAGTGGACAGCATTGCAGCCATTCATTTAAGAAGCTAGGGCTGGAAGAAAACTATCTAAAATCATTTTTTTGAATTAGTTTCTAACATAACCCATTAACTTTTTAATTATTTAATTCCAGGAATTTTAGGCACTATAGCAGTTTGCTGCTGACATTTGGGGCAGTGGAGCCTTTGGATAAAAGGCAAATGTGGTTCTTTCTCCAAGATACAGCTCTAACCCTTTCATTTATTTTCATTTTTGCTGCTACCACACTCAACCAAACCTCTCAGGCTTCCACAGCAGCCTCCCAATTAGTTTCCTGTTTCTCATCTAATTCCATTGAATACCATTTCTCCACCCAGTAATCAAATTACTCTCCACAGCACAGCACGGTGCTCTCTTTCTTACAACCTTCTAAAAACTTCTCTTTTCTTAGAATAAAATGCCAAGTTTGTGCCACTGCCTACGAAGCCCTTTCTCTCTGGTTCTTTTCCACTTCTCCAACCTTTTTCTCATCTTACATTCCCCCTCCTACTACATTCCAGTTACATTTCCCTTCCTCAGGCACATCAGACTATTTTCTGCCTCAGGACCTTTGCACCTCTGGATCCACCTACCTGAAAGGCTCCCTTCTCACCAGCAATTTGTAGGAATGGCTCCTTCTCATCCTGGACACCTTTGCTCAAATATTACCTTTCCATCTGATACCTCCCTGTCCTCCCTGGCTAGAGTCTTCTTATCCTTTTCTAGCTCATTGCACTGTCTCTTTCCTTGTTATGTTCTTGTTCATTCATTGGTGGGTGTGTTTGTGGTCTGCCTCCCCAATGTGAAAGACAAGCTCCACGAAAACAGGGAGCTTTTATGACTCCACTATTTCATCCTTAGTAACTGGATAATGCATGGCACATAGTGGGCTCTTATTAAATATTTTAGGAAATAAGCACATAAGGAATGAGTGAATTGGTGAGTTACGTTGTCCCAGAGAGATTCCCTGCACCATAAATAACTAGTCATGCATGTGACCTTTGAAACCATAGCTAGCGAAGGCTATTTTTCGCACTTATCAGTGACTCTATTATAATTCCTCTCAGAAGATCCCATATTTTTCCACAATCTGGGTAATGTGTAATACCCTCTTGCCATAATCATCTCGAACACACAGACACACACACGCGCGCACACACACACACACACACACACGAGGAGAGCTGGGCTCTAAGGTGCTGTCAGAGTTGTTTAAGCTGGCCAATTAGCTGGCTTTTGTTCTCCACAGAGGGAGGAAGAGCACCGGTTAATTACCTTCAAGTATCACCCTTCCTGCATCCTTATTTTTATTTTTAGACTCTCCACTGCCATGTTGCAGCCCTTCTTCAATCTGCTACTATCCTTATTAGTGCTGCTCCCAGGTAGATTAAGCAAACTTTTTAGTGGTTACTGTGAGCTCTTACATCCACAAAGAATTAAGTCCAGACCTTAGCTACTGAGCAGGCAGAGTTGGATGCTATGTGAGCCCTGCCACTGGGGGGCTGGGTTGCATACAGCCATCAGTGTTCAAGGCTTATGCCTTACAATCATTGTAGCATCCTGGCTGGAGTTCAGCTTTTAAAGCCCAAGAGCCTTGCCGGGAATCCTGGCACTGCCACTTAGCAGATGTAGAATGGGGTACATTGCTTAGTTTCTGTGTCTCAGCTTTTTTACCTGTGAAATAGGAATGATCATAGAACCTCCTTATTTTTAAAATTTTTTTTTTATTGTTATGCTTTAAGTTCTGGGATACATATATAGAATGTGCATGTTTGTTACATAGGTATACACGTGTCATGGTGGTTTGCTGCACCAATCAACCCGTCATCTACATTAGGTATTTCTCCTAATGCTATCCCTCCTCTAGCCCCTCACCCCCCCAGACAGGCCCAAGTGTGTGATGTTCCCCTCCCTGTGTCCATGTGTTCCCATTGTTCAACTCCCACTTATGAGTGAGAACAAGTGGTGTTTGGTTTTCTGTTCCTGTGTTAGTTTGCCAAGAATGATGGTTTCTAGTTTCATCCATGTCCCTGCAAAGGACATGAATTCATCCTTTTTATGGTTGCTTAGTATTCCATGGTGTATATGTGCCACATTTTCTTTATCCAGTACATCACTGATGGACATTTGGGTTGGTTCAAAGTCTTTACTATTGTGAACAGGGCTGCAATAAACATACGTGTGCATGTGTCTTTATAGTAGAATGATTTATAATCCTTTGGGTATATCCAGTAATGGGATTGCTGGGTCAGATGGTATTTCTGGTTCTAGATCCTCGAGGAATCACCACACTGTCTTCCACAATGGTTGAACTAATTTACACTCCCACCAACAGTGTAAAGCATTCCTATTTCTCCACATCCTCTCCAGCATCTGCTGTTTCCTGACTTCTTAATGATCACCATTCTAACTGGTGTGAGATGGTATCTCATTTTGGTTTTGATTTTCCTTTCTCTAATGACCAGTGATGATGAGCTTTTTTTCATATGTTTGTTGGTGGCATAAATGTCTTCTTTTGAGAAGTGTCTCTTCATATCCTTTGCCCACTTTTTGATGGGTTTGTTTGATTTTTTCTTGTAAATTTGTTTAAGTTCTTTGTAGATTCTGGATATTAGCCCTTTGTCTGATGGATAGATTGTAAAACTTTTCACCCATTCTGTAGGTTGCCTGTTCACCCTGATGATAATTTCTTTTACTGTGCAGAAACTCGTTAGTTTAATTACATCCCATTTGCCAATTTTGGCTTTTGTTGATATTGCTTTTGGTGTCTTAGTCATGAAGTCTTTGCCCATGCCTATGTCCTGAATGGTATTGCCTAGGTTTTCTTCTAGGGTTTTTATAGTTTCAGGTCTTATGTTTCAGCCTTTAATCCATCTTGAGTTAATGCTTCTACAAGGTTTAAGGAAGGGGTCCATTTTCAGTTTTCTGCATATGGCTAGCCACTTTTCCTAACACCATTTATGAAATAGGGAATCCTTTCCCCATTGCTTCTTTTTGTCAGGTTTGTCAAAGATCAGATGGTTGCAGATGTATGTTGTTATTTCTGAGGCCTCTGTTCTGTTCCCTTGGTCTGTATATCTCTTTTGGTACCAGTACCATGCTGTTTTGATTACTGTAGCCTTGTAGTATAGTTTGAAGTCAGGTAGCATGATGCCTCCAGCTTTATTCTTTTTACTTAGGATTGTCTAGGCTACATGGGTTCTTTTTTGGCTCCATATGAAATTTAAAGTAGTTTTTTCTACTTCTGTGAAGAAAGTCAATGGTAGCTTGATAAAGATAGCATTGAATCTGTAAATTACTCAGGGCAGTATGGCCATTTTCACAATATTGATTCTTCTGATCCATGAGCATGGAATGTTTTTCCATTTGTTTGTGTCCTCTTATTTCCTCAAGCAGGGGTTTGTAGTTCTCCTTGAAGAAGTCCTTCTCATCCCTTGTAAGTTGGATTTCTAGGTATTTTATTCTCTTTGTAGCAACTGTGAATGGGAGTTCACTCATGATTTGGCTCTCTGCTTGTGGTTTTTGCACATTGATTTTGTATCCAAATCCCAAAGGCAAACAACCAAGCTGCTCTCACTAACAAAAGCTTACTAGATATTAGGGAGCATGGCAGTCAATGGGTGTCAAAGCAGCAGAGGACACAGTCTTTGCCCTCAAAACCCTTAGAAACTTGCTGAGGGGACATAATATCCATATGAGAAAAGGGTACTTCTAAGTAAAGATACAATTAATTGGACAGAGAGTTAAAGAAAGAGGGACTCACAAAAGATGAAGATATTTCTGAGGTCATAATGGTCAGGACTGAACTCTTGAAAAGTGTGGGAGTTGGACTGGACCTCAGAATAGAGATAGGATTCAGCTGAAATGACAAGTGTGATGACAACTGGAAAAAAAAAAAAAAAA
>NW_016819951.1:1314040-1325738 GCF_001698545.2 Rhinopithecus bieti
ATGTGTCTTTATAGTAGAATGATTTATAATCCTTTGGGTATATCCAGTAATGGGATTGCTGGGTCAGATGGTATTTCTGGTTCTAGATCCTCGAGGAATCACCACACTGTCTTCCACAATGGTTGAACTAATTTACACTCCCACCAACAGTGTAAAGCATTCCTATTTCTCCACATCCTCTCCAGCATCTGCTGTTTCCTGACTTCTTAATGATCACCATTCTAACTGGTGTGAGATGGTATCTCATTTTGGTTTTGATTTTCCTTTCTCTAATGACCAGTGATGATGAGCTTTTTTTCATATGTTTGTTGGTGGCATAAATGTCTTCTTTTGAGAAGTGTCTCTTCATATCCTTTGCCCACTTTTTGATGGGTTTGTTTGATTTTTTCTTGTAAATTTGTTTAAGTTCTTTGTAGATTCTGGATATTAGCCCTTTGTCTGATGGATAGATTGTAAAACTTTTCACCCATTCTGTAGGTTGCCTGTTCACCCTGATGATAATTTCTTTTACTGTGCAGAAACTCGTTAGTTTAATTACATCCCATTTGCCAATTTTGGCTTTTGTTGATATTGCTTTTGGTGTCTTAGTCATGAAGTCTTTGCCCATGCCTATGTCCTGAATGGTATTGCCTAGGTTTTCTTCTAGGGTTTTATAGTTTCAGGTCTTATGTTTCAGCCTTTAATCCATCTTGAGTTAATGCTTCTACAAGGTTTAAGGAAGGGGTCCATTTTCAGTTTTCTGCATATGGCTAGCCACTTTTCCTAACACCATTTATGAAATAGGGAATCCTTTCCCCATTGCTTCTTTTGTCAGGTTTGTCAAAGATCAGATGGTTGCAGATGTATGTTGTTATTTCTGAGGCCTCTGTTCTGTTCCCTTGGTCTGTATATCTCTTTTGGTACCAGTACCATGCTGTTTTGATTACTGTAGCCTTGTAGTATAGTTTGAAGTCAGGTAGCATGATGCCTCCAGCTTTATTCTTTTACTTAGGATTGTCTAGGCTACATGGGTTCTTTTTTGGCTCCATATGAAATTTAAAGTAGTTTTTTCTACTTCTGTGAAGAAAGTCAATGGTAGCTTGATAAAGATAGCATTGAATCTGTAAATTACTCAGGGCAGTATGGCCATTTTCACAATATTGATTCTTCTGATCCATGAGCATGGAATGTTTTCCATTTGTTTGTGTCCTCTTATTTCCTCAAGCAGGGGTTTGTAGTTCTCCTTGAAGAAGTCCTTCTCATCCCTTGTAAGTTGGATTTCTAGGTATTTTATTCTCTTTGTAGCAACTGTGAATGGGAGTTCACTCATGATTTGGCTCTCTGCTTGTGGTTTTGCACATTGATTTTGTATCCAAATCCCAAAGGCAAACAACCAAGCTGCTCTCACTAACAAAAGCTTACTAGATATTAGGGAGCATGGCAGTCAATGGGTGTCAAAGCAGCAGAGGACACAGTCTTTGCCCTCAAAACCCTTAGAAACTTGCTGAGGGGACATAATATCCATATGAGAAAAGGGTACTTCTAAGTAAAGATACAATTAATTGGACAGAGAGTTAAAGAAAGAGGGACTCACAAAAGATGAAGATATTTCTGAGGTCATAATGGTCAGGACTGAACTCTTGAAAAGTGTGGGAGTTGGACTGGACCTCAGAATAGAGATAGGATTCAGCTGAAATGACAAGTGTGATGACAACTGGAAAAAAAAAAAAAAAAACAATGATTGATTAGAGTCCTTGGCTAGAGAGGAAAGCCTTCTAGAATGGCCTGTGCAAAAGGGAAAAGTGAATATGCAAAGTGGGCACAAGAGTGGAAGGGAGATTGGAGATTTGATAGTGAATGGATTCAATGTTCTGAAGGTGAACAAGGACACAGTGAGTTCTGAAGGGAAAGGAGGTTAAATCAGGAGACCAACACTCAAGTCACATTAAAATTCTTAATAGGGTAAGTTTCTAAAAGGACTGCATGCGTGTGTGTGTGTATACATATTATATATATACATGTACATATGGTTGTTTCTTTGCCAACTGTAATTATTTAAAGATCCATTTAGCTCCTTTGTTAACCACTGACATTTAGAGAGACAAATTTAATTCTGGGTTCTTGTTTTCTTCAGGTTGAGGAACAGTTGGTTCTTATTGTCAGTCAGTGTCAGTGGCCGCTGGAATCTGTCCAGAATACATTTTCTTATAGTTAGAATATTTAAGTTGGGCTTAGCTTTAAAAAAAGCTGACATCCAGAAAGTTAGACTTTGCTCAGTGCTTCTTCTAAAATGTCCACTGTGTCAAGTAAACAAATACCTATTGACTCCATGCTATTTGTCTGGAAAAATTATAGATGCTGGGGAGATATTAAAAGGAAATATAGGCGATAGGGTCTCTAGCCTCCAGGAGGTTACTGTCATTGGGAAGGAAAGGACATGAATCAGTTACCTTTTCTTTCTTATTCAAACAATATGTAAGTTTCTGTTGAAACTAGTTTTGGCTTCATTTAACAGAAACTCCAAATAATACTGGCTTAAATAAAATAGAAGTTAATTTTTCTCTTACATAACATGATGTGTGAACTTGAAGCACTGTCTTTAGGCATGTGAAATTTCTTAGTACGTGATTTCCATCTTCTGGCTTGCTTTGTGATTATGACTTATTGCTCATTTTTCCACCATTGGTGGCTGGGGAGGTGGTGTTCCAGATAGGAAGAACAAGGCAGGGGAGAAGCAAAAGGTCTCATTTCAGCCAAGTGAGACTCTTTTAAAAAGCTTTGCTGAATGACTTACATTCCACTGGCCACACATATCTGTAAGAGAGCCTGGAAAATGCAGTTTTTTAACTGGGCACATTGCCACATGTTAGTAAAGAGGAAGGGAAAATCGATTTTGGGTAGTCATCGAACAGTATCTGCTGTAATACATATCCAGGGTAGCTAGCTCTGGCCAAACAAAGCCTATAATTTCTTCTTTGACATTGTCCCGGGACTCAGTGGTAGGGCAGGCACATGCTTTGCATATCTGAGATCCTGCATTTGAATTTGAGAATTTCCTGATTTCCAGGCAGCATGGAAAAGGAAGCACAGACTCTAGAGTCTACAAGACCCAGGTTCAAACCCCCAGGTTGGCTCTAGCAAAATAGAAATAACTTGGCAAGTTGCATTAACAACTCCAAGCCTCTATTTTCTTGTTTGTAAACTACCATCTCATAGAGTTGCTTTAAGGATCAAATGAATATACTTCACCTTGTGCTTGGAATACAATAGATGCTTAAGAAATATCAGTGATATTTGTTATATGCTCAAAGTTGGAAGTTGATCCTTTAAGGATTAAACCATTTTGGCTTTCTGAATAGCAGTTTATTTAAACAGCTGTTACTGAATGACAATAGCTGTCTTTTCATTTCTTTTACTTTATCAAGACTTCCCTTTTTCTTTTACATTTAAACAGCTGTGGATATGATGCCAGATGTATGTTTCACACATATTTGGGGGGAGGTGAATCTCATGTGCATATAAATGTATTTCTTTTCATTAAAACCAGGGAAATTTTGCTGAAGTCTAATAAACAAGACTAAATTTACTTACATACTCTTAAACAGTTCTCAGCCAGCAGAGAAAAACAGATTGAATTTCAGAAAGATTGACTCGCACATTATATTCTTCTGATTTTGACTGATAGCTCATTTCAAGAATGAGGGCAAATAGAATAGTTTCCTTTTTATCAGTCAAAATTCTTCTGATTTTGACTGATAGCCTAGTTTCAAGAATGAGGGCAAACTAAGGCAACACATGATAGACCTATATTTCCTTCACACCGGCAGAGTTCAGGAGTCAGAATTCTGTAAGTGTAACCCACTATAGGTAAACCCCAAAAGAGAAATGCTATATAGGAGGAGAAAAGGCTTTCAACAAAGCATTGTCGTTAGGGTTCTGTTAAATATGGCACCCTGTGCATGCATTTGAAATATACATTGACTTAAATACAAATAGGCTGCAGCTCTGCTGTAAGGTACAGGTACACCCATAAAAGGACAGGGCCTTTTCTGGAGACCGGCAGAAATGTGGTTGTATTTATATTAGTGGGGACAGAAATTATGATCGCTCTGGGGCTGCTGCAGCCTTTCTGCTGACAAGTTGCATGCCACTTTTCCGTAGTGACTGTTCTTCACCTGGAACGGCTTCTCCATGGCAACCCCTTCACAGGGTGCACTCGTTGCTTCTCTCTTTTAAAATGAACACATTGGGAAGGAAGTGGAATATGTGTGTTTGAGTTCCTAAATGGAAAAGGGAGGGAGTAACAGACACCAGGGAAAGCACAGAGGATTTATTTTTTTTCCTTTTCTTAATTTGCCTCCTACTTCCATGGATACGGGTCAAAAAGAAATGATTAAAATTCACTTTGTGCATTGGATTCTCTCTTCCATCAGTGTGCATCTTGGAGAGACATGGTTTGGATCAATTTATCTGTATTGCAGTTGATACTAAGTTTTAGCCCAGTGGTTTGCTGAAATTTCAAAGGATACTTCAGTGTTCTTTTTACCTATTCATTAAGAACCGTCATCAGCCACTCAGACCCAAAGGATTTGGCTGAGGGAAAATCTCAGAATAGTTTTCAAGAATATAAGTTTTAAAAGAGAAGACTGAGAGCACCAGAATGATTTTTCTATTATATCTGGGGAATATTGTTTTCGAAACTCTTTGCTCAAGATCTAGAAATAGGAGTGCTTTATGGGAAAAAAAATCTCTCTCCTGTTCTCATGGAATAAGTTAAGAGACTCCTCTGAACAGAAAAACAAAACAAAAAAACCTCAAGCATTTAGTCATTTCAAAGTATTTCATATAGATGCCTTGCTTTTTTTTTTCCATTCCCAGAGGTTCTATTTTTTGTTGTTCTTTCAATTTTATTATTAAATGAAAGAGCAAGCCTTGACAAGTGTTGACCTTCCTTCAATGTTTTGGCTTTCTTAAGTAATTTATCCCATCAGATTATATTCAGAAAATGAGAATTTGATTTTAAGCCAAGAAAGTATGTTCTAAATTGCAGCATACCTGTGAGTAGCAGCAGCAGTAAGAAGTGGGACCATGCAATACTGCATGATAGAAAGTTCTAGAAACTTGATAGAAAGTTCTAGAAACTTGATAGGTTCCCAGAGTACAGAAAAAGCAAATGAAACTAAGACTAGTAAATGCATAGATGCAGAAGTTTTTCCACTTTGAAATCTTGCCTCTAGGTTTGAGTGAAGTAGAAACAGATAAAAGGAAAGATGCCTATCACACAAGTCATTGCCTTCATGTGGATGTCCTTTGAACCTGTGGTTGTGTTGGTTGGTTGTGGCCAGAAAGTGAAGCATAAACAGTAAATCACAAGAGGCCTGTAAGGAAAGGCCCAAATAGGTCATCTTCACATCTGGCTGGCACTTAAACTTGATCTTTTCCCATAAAAACTGTTGAGAGAAAAATAGCAATGTTATGCTAGTAGCCCTAAAGTACTAAAGATGTCCAAATCCATGCCTTGCTACTCCAGTTACCTTTATGAAAAGTATATTCTTATAGCCAAATATCCCAATTCTTTGTTACCACACATGACTAGTCTTAGCTACTATTAAAAAAAAAAAAAAAAAGTGGATAACTGGATTCAGTGAGTAGCCACTTACCTCCCAAAAATTTGGGCAAAGCATTTGAAAATGTCTAATAGAATATATTTGTATATACCTAAGGTGAGAGAGCAGCCCATTAGGTCTTTTCCTACTTAACAATCATCAAAAGTTACATGGTAGAGACATTTGCTGCTCAGTGAATATCCATGTTTTCCCCCATATTCTTCAGCCTCTTTGGAGTTGAGCAGAGCCATGTGACAAGGAATGGCCAAGAGTAGAACTGATGTGCTATTTGTAGGCTGTAGCATTTAAGAGCTAGTGCAAGATCCCTTCAGATTTCAGGTGCCTCACCATGAGAAACATGTTGACATGGTGGAGCCACAAGGTAAAAGTCACCAGGAGCACTGCAATGAACACAGAGCTCTAGGAAAGTTCCATATTGTACATCGGGTTTTGTGGCTTATGTTTAGTCAAAGATTCTGGGATTGTTACCACAGCACAGCTTCTTCTATCCTGACTAATAAACATGAAATGTTTTTTATCAAGGCTGATTTTCTTTAGCCATTCTGTTTACTTTATATAAAAGGTGGTGGAGCAATTGTTAAAACTATGAGCTTTGGAATGAAGCAGAGATGGATTGGAATCCTAACTCCACCACTTATAAGCTGATAGAACATGAGACAAGATATTTACTATCTCGGCCTCTGTTTCCTCATGTATAAGATGGAAACTCCGTCTACATGAGCAGTTTATATAAAATAACTAGTATAAAGCACTTAGCACAGAACTAAGCACATGGTGTGTATTCAGTAATACTGGAAGTTGCCCTTGTTTTTTGCTACTATTGATAGTTGGTTTTTATAACAGTGAGGTTGCCTTTAGTAAGGAACCAAATCATTGCAAGTCTTTTCAGGGTAGGGTTCGGATATGTTTGACATTGCTGGAAGTTGCCAGGACTAGTGAAACTGAGGCTCTGTGGGCCTCTGTCAAAGGGAGAAACTAAGAATGAACCAGCATATTAACAGTTCCTCTGCTTTGTTAATTACTGCCCTTGAGTGTGACTATGTAGAAACAGGCAGATTGTTTTCATCCTGTATTTTAGATGTGCATTGATGGGCCTTTGGAATTCTGGAAACTACCAACATATTTTAATTAAGAAAATTCCATTAGGAAATGAATTTCTACTGCACTGTTATATCAGTTATTATATACATAATATTTATTTATGTTAGCACTCACAAACATTGACATACCAAATATCAGGTCAATTAACTTTAGAAAGTAATTGTGTATTTAAATAGCAATAAGAGAAGAAATACACACCATTGGAAGTTAGAGTTGGGAATAGGTTCTGTAGAGTGAACACTATTTCAACAATATGTGGAAATGAATAGTTCCCCACCTAACACCAATGTAATAATGTACTGTAAGCATTGCTTTTCTCTGTATAATTTGCCAAGAATTCAGTGGAAAACAGGTAACATTATGGGGAAATATTGATTCACTTTGAGCACAGTGAGTCCTGTTATAATAATGACAGAGTCTGTGGCCATTTCTTTCCTTGTTCTCTTCTTTAGAAAAGAAGTAAATATGTGGAATTGCTAATTAATAATTGGGACACTTAGATTGCTTCCTTTTATAGAATGAACTAGGAGATTTCTTGGGTCTCAGCAATTTTTTCATGACTTGGATACCCTAAGGGCATGAAAAAGTTAAGATCATGTAATTATGCCAACTTTGGTTTTTGCATTTTGATTAAGCCTAGAGTTTGGTATAGGAATCCCAAGCACTCAATAACAAGCCTCATCTTACTTATCTGAACTCACCTCCTGCTCTATTTCAACCCTTGTCAATGTGGGAAACTGAGAATATAGTGGTTAAGAGTATAACTTCTTTATTATTGGCTGGCTCTATGGCTTAATAGCTGTATGTGATATTGGGCAATGTCAAAGAACCTGTTTTGCTCTCTGCAAAATGGAGATAATAATAGTAGCTCATGGAGTGGTTGTTAAGACTAAATGAAATACTGGAGTGAAATTCTAAATATGTCAACAAATAGTAAATGTCACCCAAGTTAGCTCTCCTGTGGTTCATGGTGTTCAGTTTGACTCTTGCATCTCAAACTGCAGTGAAGAATACATAGTGGGTGAATTGAGGTGGCCTCAAGTTTTAGCCTGTCATATCATCTATTCACAGCCTATGCGGTAGGGTAGTTTGGTGACAACAGCACTTGACATTGGTTATCAAAGTTGATTCAGAAAATACAGCAGACTTTGGGGCCAATGCCCTTCTTCACTTATTGCATATAAAGGTGATCTGCTCCTAAAACTCTGAAGGAAGAAGCCTGGGCATTTCTCAGAGGTAGCTGAGTATGATGCTCTCTTACTAGCATCTGAAAACAAACTTTCTCTTCTGGAAAGATTAAACTACTGCATTTTCCAATGAAGAATCACACGTTTTCCTCCTCAGTCATCTTGGATGATATCCTCTACATTTGGACTGTACATTTCTTAAAAGAGGAAGTCATGTATTACCAACTCTTCTCCCACTGCAAACATTTTTTGAGTGCCTATGCTGTATAAGTCCTGGGCTGAACACTTTCCTGCCACTTACTTGACTTGCAACTTTGGTGAAGTTCCTAAATTTCTTGTGCCACCATCTGTAAAATAAAGGTAATGATGATAGCCACCTCTTGGAGTTGGGTATGAGAATTCAGTGCATTAAAGCACATAAAGCACTAAGCCTAGGACACATTGAAAGTGCTCAGTGGCAATAGTCAATATTAACCTTACCTCTAATTTATAGAAGAGCAAATGGTCTCATGGGAGTTGAATAATTTGCCTAGGGCATTAGAGCCCATTATGCCTACCTTCAAAATCTTGGCATTTAGCCCCTTTACTGCCCTGCTGCTTCCTATCATTCACTCTGTACAACTGTGAATCCCAGGTGCTCTGTTGTCTTTAAAACCATGTATAATTGGTTAAAGTGACTTCAATAAGCTTAAAAAGAAACATACCAAACCTGAGCTAGAGAAATACATGGCAGAAATGTTCTAGAATGAATACAAATTTCTGCTTGCCTATGAGGTTATCAGACTGAATTTATACTTAAAATATTGTGCCTAAGCTAGTCTCCCATTCTGGCATTAATAACCTTAGCTCCTTGGAGTCTAAGAATAACTAAAGGGGTGCCATGGGTCAATGGTGGGCAGCAGCTTGTGAGAATCTACTTTTTCTCATGTAGCCAAACTGCTGCACAAAAATAGACAACATTTACATGGCCCCTATGTCTAAGGTGGACACTTCTTTAATGTGATGTAAATACCTCACAAGAATCTCCTTTCAGCCCAGCTATACATAGTATACTCATAGTTCCAGGCCTTGTTGAACTCAGTTCCATAATCATCCTCATCATATCACAGGAGAGAAAGAGGTAGGTAAGCCCTTTATTAAGAGAGAGAACTCAGGTGGTCAGCAAGTGCAGCGGATGTTTCTGTTTTGCCTAACTGACTTCTGTCTCTCCTTTTATTGATAACTCCTCTGCCCTTGCAATCTACCCGGTTCTGGTGGGATGCCCACTGCCCAACTAGACACATGACCTAGGCCTGACCAAATCAGACTAAATCCTAATACTTATACCAGAGTTATTGGGAAAGATAAGTTTTGGTCTGCTGGCCTTGACAGTAAAAGGATGTAGGCTTGGAGCTCCTCAGGGCCACTGCTTCAGGAAGCCTTGCTGACTGTGAAGCCAGCACCAAAGAAAGCAAGGCCAAACACTGAAAGAGACAGAGTCCTGATCCTTTCTTTTGAACAATTGGATACCACCTGGCTTGAAGCTTTCCACTGCGCTTCTCATCTCTGATGAGGGTTGACAGATGTCTTCCTATTTATTCCTTAAGGCAGTTTTGGTTGACTTCAGTCATCTGCCACTGAAAAGAACCAGTTCAGCAAATTTTATCCCCATTCCAAGATGTTCTCCCTCCCAGGTCACTTTAAGCCTCTTGTGAGCACTTGGCATATTGCGAGTCTCCATCAGTAATCTCCGAAGAATCTGAAGTTACCACAGTCCTTGACTTTTGACTTCTGCCCTTTTACCTCTAGGTTAGCAGAGTTACCTAGATCCCACACGGCATATGGGGAAAGATAAAAAAGAATGGAAATTATCTCCAGGGTAGTTTTGTTCCATACATGAGGAAATGCAAATAATTAATGAAAAAAATTGCTTTGTTTCTTATTCAAGCTTCTCTAAATATCCAAAGGAAAATGTTAGTATCAATCTCTATTGCATATGGGAAAAGTGAAACTTAGAGAAGTTAAAGTGCCCAAGATCACACAGTTAGTAGCTGGTATAGCTAGGATTCGAAACCATGTCATCTTATTAGCATGTGATAGAAAGGCAAGCTGGGAACGTGCAACCTTCTGCATTTAAGGACGCCTTTAATCCAAACCGCCTGTGCTTTAGTGTGGAGCCCAGAGCTCCTCCCTCAATTCTGTTTCCATGGTGCACTGTGCATGTGCAGTCCTTGAACGTTCTTGCATTTGCTGGGGGTGGGAAGCCTTTCTCCAGATCTCAGCTTCAGATGCTGCCCACCCGGCCATCTGCGGCAACAGATTTGTGTGTTATCAATTAAAGTCTAAAGGAAGTTGGCAAAACCTCCTACTCTAACAGGGTGGGCTAAAGAAGTTCCTGTTAAAACAGAAATGGGTTGTGTCTATGATAGTGGTAGTTGGTAGCTTTCCAAGAGCACTTTAAATACACCCCATGCCTTGAATTGCTCAGCTCTGATTCTCTTTAAGACATTCCTCTCAGAGGCAGCTCATTTCCATGGAGCGGACCGGTGCATAATTAAACAGGGTTGCCCTTCTGGAAAACAAAGCAACATCCACAATTTGGAGAATCTGCTTCTGTGATTTTCACTTTGCAACTCACTTGGGAAATCATTATTTATTTGTTTTTTAGTGTACAAAATCTTCATATATATAACATGTCATGCCCCATTTGAAGTCACAAAGACTTCTTGATTTCAATTGCTCTGGAAGACTCTTTAAGATGCCTCACCTAGGGAACCCCAAAATATCAAGTACACAAAATGGTCTTTAAGTTCAAGACAGAAAATCTCAAGTACATATTCCTTATTTGTGAAAATCCATCTTGCTATTTTTACATAACTAGATAACTTAAAAGTTTTAGATAGAGAATTATAAAACATATTTTAAATACCTACTATGTGCTTTTCCCTGTGGTAGGTCCTAGAAGAATAGAGATTAACCATATATAGTTTCTACCCTCATGGCAGTTACTGTCTAATAGCTAAGTAGGGATTTATGTCAGTCTGGCCACACACACAAAAAAATGGGTATTACATTGGCTTATGAAGAAATACAATTCTGAATCATAATAAATTTAGTCCCATTACAGGGTAGGTCCTTTTATACTTAAACATCACATTATCCATCCTTCTACTAACACTCTGACAGCAATATGCAAAGCATGATGGTCTCCCTTTCTCTCTTCTGTGAAATTTATCAACTTCAGCATATTTACTGTGGGGCCAGATAATTCCTTGTCATGGGGACTGTCCTGTCTGTTGTAGCGTTCTTATCATTGTACTTGGCCTCAACCTACCAGATGCCAGTTAGGACATCCCCAGTTATGACAACCAGAAAAGTCTTTGGACATAGCCAAGTGTTCCTTGGGTGGGGAACAGGATGAGAGAAATCAGCCCTGGTTGAGAGCCACTGAGTCAAACCAAGACTAACAGTAGTTGTTTCACAGATTCTCTAAAATAGAATGAATCTTGTTCTAAATTAATGGAGAAAGATGAATCATTCCTGGAGACAGAGGAATGCACTAAATGACCTCCTAAGATCCCTGCCAATCCTAGAATTCCAGAGTACATTTTACCCATAACCTAGTTTGGTTCCTCTGTGTCCCTGTTCCTGTGGACCCTCCTGACTGTGCCTAACAGGCAGCTGCATCTCCAACATGCCCTTTATGTCAGCAGGAACCCTGGAGGAGTCTTTTTTTTTTTAAGTTCTTTTGTTTTGAGAAAACTTGGCAGAAACATTCTTTTGAAAGAGGAAAAAAAAAAAAAAACCCAAAACAAATTTAAGGGC
>NW_016819951.1:1325918-1440331 GCF_001698545.2 Rhinopithecus bieti
GGAAAAAAAAAAAAAAAAAACCCAAAAACAAATTTAAGGGCTGTGGGAAAATAACTTTCTGTGCTCCTAGGTACCAGAACCGACCATTTGTTAGTATTGAGCTTCTGCTAAAGTGTGAAAAATTCTTGGAAGGCATTTTCTAAATTTTGTTATTGTTGTTTTATCCATTTATTTCTATGAGCCCTTTCCTTTGCTGTATGTTGGCTGTCCATATTGGGCTGGCCAACTGAGGTATGCACCATCTTTTATTTTGAAGAACCTACTATTTATCTGATAGTTGGGAAGGTGGCCATACTGAAGTATAAGGAGCCTAGCATTTGAAGATTTTAAGACCCGACTTTTAATCTTATGACCATCACTTCCTGACTTTGAGATCTCAGGACTTCCGTGCGTTACTTTGTCCTTTTACCAGTGGATGGTAAAACTCTCCACTGAACTACTGTGGGGATAAAACAAGATGGTAGCTATTTGTAGATTTCAAAATTGCTATGAAAATTATTTGTTAATATGATTGGATACTGTAATCATGTGACAAATGCTTGTTTCCCCATTGACTACTTATGCAGGGTTTATTTAAAATTAGGCAAAACTAAGAATATGTTTCCTAAGAACACATTCTGGCCACACTTTTTATATCAATCTCTCTTCAAATATGATCCCTGAACTCTTCTTTAATTTCCCACTTCAATAATCCATTTTAAATGTTTTTAACTTAGTTTTTCTGTAGTAAGAGTGCGGTTTTCAGAGTTCAACTTAGGGTCAAATCCCAACTTCTGCTACTTTTAACTCCATGCTCTTTGACTTTTAACCTGAGCACAATGTCTTTTACAAACCCATAAGGACCTCCATTTCCTCATCAAAAAATTGGGGACAATAATAGATCATATCTTAGAGAGTTGTTGTGATGATAATATAAAATAATGACGATACAGTGGCATCCAGATGCCTAGGCCCTATGAAGTACCCAAAAAGTAGTAACTTGTACTGATAAACTTGAATTCATTAAAGCTCCTGGACAAAATTGACGGGTATAGCGTCCATTTTTAAACTATTTCTTTGGTTTACACAACCCGGGGGACGTGGTCCACCTCATGTTCTCTGTCACTGCCCTCCCTGTCCCTCAAGTTTGTGCAACCACAACCCTGGATTTTATGACTTTTTTCCATAGAATGTTAAAAATTTTCTACAGAAGGAACCTCTGTTGATACATTGGTAGAAGTTTCCTCAATGTCAGAATGATGGAATTTTGGAAGCTTGAGAAAAACCTGGTGTATTAGAGCACTGCTTCTTAAACTTTAACATGCATATGACTGCCCTGGAATCTTGTCAACATGCAGATTCTGGTTGAGTGGGTTTAAGATGGGACCCTGAGGTTCTGCCATTCCTAACAAGCTCCCAGGGGTTCTGTTGAGTCTGGCGTAGGGACCACACTTTGTGTAGCAAGGTGTAGATGAGGAAGTTTGTCTTTATCTCATCTATCTTTAGATGCTGTCTTTCTCCTTAGGAGGTGCCTGACTCTTGATAAAGCTCAGATCCCATCAAAACATTCCTTCTCCTCTCCCAGCATTCAGGGGCTAGTGTGGAACAAGAATCTCAGGAGATGTTCAACACCCAAAGGACTGTGGAGTAAAAATAAGTTTGCCAAGCACCATAAACCATAGTTCCCCATCTTGGGGACCCACATGATGCATGAATGTATTAAAAGCTCTGAGAAGTCCTGATATTTTTTAAAGAACATGTTTCTTATGGTTTGCTCTAGAATTCCCCTTACATAATCTACAAATATCTTAAGAGTAGATCAGAATCTCATGGGTGGAACCCAGATTTCAGTAGTTCTTTAACTCTCACTGGGTGATCTCAATTTATAACTGAGGTTGAAGTCTGCCAGCGTAAGCATAGGAAATTCTAACAGAACACACTTGGAGAAAATCCTACAGCGAAAATAGCTCATCTAATAACATTGTTTATTAGATGCTAAAGGTGATAATTTCTGAAGTGGTAAGCCTTCATTTATACAATAGCTTTCTTATTTGAAAAGACTTAAATGGCTTAAAGCAGGCTGGAAATTTGGAGAGAAGGGAGCTGATGGATTTAGTGGAAAGAGAGAACAAGGACCTTTAAATACCTCTTGGGTATATATATATATATATATACACACACACACACATACATACTAGATATGTGTGTGTGTATGTGTGTGTGTGTGTGTGTGTGTGTGTGTGTGTGTATTCTCTATATAATGATGTGTTGACATCTTAAAAAAAAAGCTTTCTAGTTGGGGAGAGACTGCCCCTCCTAGAACTAATCGATTCTTAGTGGACTCAGCCAGGAGCATACCCTTGATATGGAAACTAAGCAATCCAGAGCCATACCTCCTTAACTTGGCCCATATACCCAGAAGGCAACATTCCCCTGCTTTAACCACTCCAGGGCCAGGTATCAGGCAACTAGGGACCACTCCTATAGTTTAGAGCCAGCCAAAATTATCCAAAATAGTTGATCTTAAATAGTTCACCTGCCCCTGCCTTTCCCAAGAAAACTGCAAAAAAGTCTGCAAAATATCCCTACCTCCCAACTTTCTGCTCCTGCCTCTGCCTCTTGTCCACCCTAGCGTCTCTCCCATGTGGCCCCAAGCGACATGCCATACCTTCAATCTCTAGAGCCTGTTAATATGATAAGTTTGCTTTCCTGAGCCTTTCCTGTCTCCTCTAGTGACCCCACCTGACTGACCGTCACATAAAAGAATATGAAACACTCCTAAACTGCCCATGGCATTGAATGCATGTCTCTATCTGTGTCTACCATGGGCTCCAACCAGACACAATTTTCTTGAAACACTTGAAAGATTTGAAGGCAAAACATTTTTTTTTTTTTTTTTTTTTTTTTTTTTTGTAGCTCTATTGAGCATGAATTCCATCCCTGGCTCTTTCATCTGCTTAATGATAGGCTTTGAGCAAAGACATTGAACTTCTCTAGATGTCCTGATCCTCATGTATAAAACAGGACTCACACCTGCCCTGCCTACCTTTTAGACTTGTTGTGAGCATTACATGTGGCAGAGAAAACACACTGGGTGAAATGATGTGCTAAACACATATAAAATATTACGAAGTATCTTTATTGTTGTGAGAGAAAAATGTTGCCTCAATTTCTGAGAAATAAGTCAGTTGTTTGGTGCCTTTGATTATATGCTACAGAAATTTGAGAAAAAGCAGGACTCTGCTTCTGCCAATGTTCTTGTCTTTGACCTCTGCTCAGCATCTCAGTGTTAATTGGTTCTGTGTGGAAGAGGCAGGAGAAACTTTGTTACCTAGTTTGTCTAATTAATAGCCACAGATCAATTTGCTTGTCATTTTTTCTCTCATAGATTACTTGTTGTTTTTGACTAATGGGTCATATCTGAAGATGGCCACATATCACAAATTTATCCTACCACTGGTAAAAATATGACCTTTTGAACTATTTAACATAGCATAGCAGTCTGTATTTTGGAAGAAGCCTTATGTATTTAACCTCCTTCTCTCATATCATTTTGCATGAATGTAACCTGCCTGCAGAGGCCCTTATTAATGGGCAATAAGCTTTGACATGTGTTCAGATCAGTTTGGCTCAGAAAGTTTATTTTAAATTTACTATACATTTTCATTGTCTTGTCTTCCAAAATTTCACTGATGGGAATTGTAATAGTTAACACCAGGCCCTTGATCTCATCTGTGCAATGATGGGTGCTTGAGAAAGTTGGTTCTGGGGAATGTCACACAGGTTTCAGAAAAGCGTTTGGCCTATGTCTCTGTAGCTTCTCAGTGCTGTCTCTGTAGCTTCTCAGTGCTGTCTCTGTAGCTTCTCAGTGCTGTCTCTGTAGCTTCTCAGTGCTGTCTCTGTCACATTCCGTGCTGTGTTCAACATTCCTCCCAACTCCGGCAGCTTTCCAAAGCAGCCTCCTGATTCATCCTCATCAAGCAGCAGAGAAGTCCAGGTGCAACTCTGCTCAGCCTTCTTTGGGGAGGCAGAGCTAAGGGTTCTCCCTCCAAGGCACAGGACATCCCTTTATACAGGGATTTTTTATCAAGATTAAATTTATTCAAGTACAAGATATTTTGTAAAAATCCAGTCCCCAATAATATCTACATCACTCTGGAATGGAATATAGAATACCAAAATGATTTTTTTTTTCAAAGAAGTGATAAGCCTGTCTTGGAATGTATATATAAAAGAAATTTTTAAATAATGAGCAATATTATTTTATTCTGTCTATATGAATACAGCTGCTGCTATTATTATGTGTACTACTGACTGTAATAGTGAGTATGCCTGGAAGTAAACTAAGCTGTTTGCACGCATTATCTCATTCCATCCCCCTGATGACCATATGTGGTAAGCAACGTTTCTTACCCCCAACTTATGGTTAGGAAAACTGAAGCTTGGAGATATTAATAGTGAAATTTTCACTAAGTGCTTACTTGGTGTGAGCCATTATACTAGTCACTTCAAGTGTATGAAGTCAATTAATCTTAATTAACGAAATTAAATGTAAAAAACCCTGTGAGTCAGTCACTAAGGCTATCCCATTTCACAAATAAATAAGTTAAAATGAAGGCATAAGGTCTGTCTTAGTATGCTTTGTGTTGCTATAAAGGAATACCTGAGACTGGGTAATTCATAAAGAAAAAAAGCTTATTTGGCTCACAGTTCTGCAGAACGTACAAGAAGCATGGCACCAACATCTGCTTCTGATGACGGTCTCCAGGAGCTTCCACTCATGGTTGAAGACAAAGGGGATCCAGTGTGTGGAGATAGAGAGCCCATGGCAAGAGAGGAAGCAAGAGAGAGGGGTGTCAGGCTGTAGTTTACAGTCAGCTGTTGTGGGAATGAAGAGAGCAAGAACTCATTCATTACAGCAAGGATGGTACCAAGCCCGCCAGGAGGGATTTGTCCCCATGACCAAAACACCTCAGATTAGACCTCACTGCCAGCTTTGGGATAAAATTTCAGCTGAAGATTTGGGAGGACAAACTTCAAAACTATAGCACAGTCTTAAGAAACTTACCTCAGGATTCTAGATTTAGGAAGCAATGTCAAAAGAAGACCTAGCATGTGTGTTTCTAAAGGTTGAGTGCAAACTCTTTCTTCTACTGATAAGGAAATAGACGTTAGAGGCCTAGGGGATGGAACTGGGGCTGGGTTTTCTGCAATACTTTCTTCCTTTATCTTAAGGTCCACCTCCACCTGAAAAGCTGTATTTATTTCATTTGAGATACTGCATAGGTAATGAAGCAAGGTCTCTTATGCTGAGAGGCAAATACTGTAATCCTCTGCATGACTTGATTCTTTATTTCAGTAATATGAAAATTGTCAAATTATGGATGAATTATGGATGCTACAGATACCTGTAATTTGCTGCTGCAGTTTTGTAAACACATGCAGCTGCCTTTAATTTTGTTTTACCAGTCATGTAATTCATTAACACACACCTGCAGTTTCCTAAGATACAAAGACGAATGAAACTGGTTTGCAGTTCTCACTCTTTGTGTTTCCTACACCTCTCTGTTTAATCACCACACTGAGAGGTTGAGTAATTGGTTGAAAATAAATGCATCTCAAGGAGGAGCCTGGTGATTATCTTTGAAGAACATGCTCAAATTCCCACCTCAGCCATTGACTTAAATCATTGTTTTATTAGCCAAAGCCCAGGGCAGTTTGGAAAATAAGAAATTTGTAGAATTGATTTTTTTTTTCTTGCAACTGTTACGGCAACAAAGGAAAATCATTAAAAAATGGATTTTGGAGGTAGCTGTTGGAGACTCCTTAACAGGAGAGCCATGACTGGTGCTGGTGGGTTCTTGCTGCTTCACCAAGAGGAATATTAACCAAGGCCTCATCTGAGAAACGAGGTGTTATAAGACAGTCCTGGCAGGAAGTACTTGTTTTAACCTTTCATTTACTTCTTTCTTTCTTTCCCACCTATTGATATTGATGAGTTAGGTTATTTCTGATTGCTTTTCCTCCTCACTGTCATGTCTGTAAAAATATTAAAAAATGTTTCTTTTCAGAAAAAAAATCCTCATTTTTGCCAGCTTTTAAAAAACAAGATCTTCAGTAAAACCATAATAAGAAATAATAGTAATGACTACTTTTGTTGAGCATTAGCCGTATGTCTAGCACTTTATTAAGAGTATTGCATAGTCATTTTGTTGAGTCCTCAACACAACCTAATAACATTGGCTTTATTTTCCTCAATTTATACGCTAGAAACCAGAATCTAAAGAAACTAAGTGACTTGCTGACATGGGGCCTCTATTTGTTAAACTGAGGACAGCCGTCCTTCAAAAGTTGTATTTCATATAACAACGCCACATAGATTTATACCTCATACAACTATCCTCTTTATTCCCTCTATACCTTTTACCATTAACATTCTCCTTTGTATAGCTGTAACTGTTACACAAGCTGCAACATATTTTGTAATACTATGTCAGTTCCATTGCCTTACTCGCTTATGTATTTAGGCTATTGTTATTTAATGTACAAAAATGTTCAATGTGAAGGCTAAAATTATATTGACAAACTTAATGTCCTAAGTGGCTTTAGGCAAGATTATAAAGTAAGGTAGGCAGCTTTTCTTGGTATTTTCCTATCCTTTGTATACCAGAACATTTATCAGGCTAAATATCTTAATTTGCTTTGTGTTGCTATAACAGAATACACCAGACTTAGTCATTCATAAAGAAAAGACATTTATTGCTCACAGTTCTGGAGGCTGGGAAGTCCAATATCAAGGTTCCAGGCAAGGGAGGACCGTTGTGCTGAGTCATACCGTGGTGGAAGTTGGAAGGGCAAGAAAGCATGAGAACTGAGAAAAGGGAACCAAACTCACGATTTTCGTCAGAAACTTACTCCAGCAATAACTAACCTACACCTAAGATAATTAAACCCCTTCTGTGATAATGGCATTGATTCATTTATAAGGATAGATCCCTTACGATGTAATCACCATAATCAACACCGTTGCATTAGGGATTAAGTTTCCATTGCACAAACTTTGGGGAACACATTCAAACTATGGAACTGAGGAATATAGTCTGCTTCCCCTGTTCTACACCAAAACTTATGCATTCTATTCTCATTGCTGCAAAATCTTATATGCTACTGGATTCTAATTAGCAATGATTAGTTTATCTGAGAAGCTCATTCATGTAAATGAATTACCAATAGGCATCATTTAATGGAGTTTTACTATATAATAGACACGGTGCTAAATTCTTCATAAACATTATCTTGTAAAGCCCTCTATGGTGGCATTATCTTCATTTATAAATTAGGGAGTTGAGGGACACAAAGATTAAGAAATTTGCCCAAAAGAATAATTTGGTAGGCCTAGAAGCAGGATTTGAAATTAATTTCTATATGACTCAGAGCCCTGAGTTCTAATCTTTTTGCCACAGCACTGTTTCTGAAAGTGTGTCTACCTACATCAGAATCATCTAGGCTGTTTGTTGAGAATGCTGGTTTGTGGAACACTCAAAAGACCTGCTAAGTCAGATTCTTTGGGTTCAGAGCTCAGGAATCTGCATTTTTTTTTTTTTTTTTTTTTTTGCAGTTTTCCCAAACCTCCCAGACATCTATATAATTTTACTCATGTGAAAAGCTTATAACTTTTGACAAGTTTCATAAGAAGTAAACACAGTGATAGTGCTGTAAAACCCTGGTGCAAGTCAGTGAGCAAGACAATTTTGACAGTCCAAAGTAAAAGATGTCTGAATATACCACAGAAATCGGACCCTAATGCTATCAGTTAAATTCAGTCCCATGATATGAAGAGTTGATGCTTTTAGAGAAACCCAAATCAAAGTAGCTGAAGCTCAAAAGGTCATTAATTGCTCTTTTAAAATACAGCTCCATCTAGGCACTCAACCATAATCATCACAGATACTTTTCTCTTCATGTTTTGGCTCACCTATCCTCTGTGTTGGCTTTATTCTTAAGTAGCACTTCCAAAGTGGTGATGAGGTGGCCACCACCACCTCCAGGCTTATATTCTGCCAGGTGTGAATTCCCAGTGGAAAGAGTTCATCTTTCAATATATAATTACTTGAAAAGTCCTAGGGACTTGGGCCTGGGTAACTCCTCTCCGAACCAAGCAGAAGTCAGCTGGGTGGCATGCCCTAGACAAACTTGAATATTTTCCAAAGTCCTGAAACTAGAGGGAGGAGGAAATGGAGAGTGGGACCAGCTGCTTATAAGCCACATGAACTGAGAGTAAGGGACACTTGGTCCCCAAAGGGAAGTTGGGTCTTAATAGTACAAGAAGATGGAATGGATGTTGGGCAAATAAACCAACGAATGCCCTTCTCAACCATGAATGGACAAAATGAGTTAGTTACTCTTTATGCTCATAGTAAAGCTATCGTTTTCCCCTAGGTGACTATAGGTAACACAATTTTGTCAACAAATATTTTTAAATGATACCAAATCTAACCTGATCCAGTGCTCGACCAGGTGTGTCTATATATAGATCCAATAGCAAACTATTCACATCAGACCCAATTATTGGAGTTAATAAAATTTATTTCCCAGATGCTTCAAATCACTGAAATGAATACAGTGGTTTATGACATGTCACAGGACACTTTCAAGGACCAGTTAAAAAATGCTGCAGTTCAGAGAGAGCTGGGAGATCATGATTAGAAGCTGAGAAGGTGGCATGTGAGAGAGAGTGGAAAGAATAGGAATTTTGTTGGGAAAGCTGAAAGATGTGAATAGAAATGAGGATGCTTCTGAGCTGTCATTTGCAAAGCTCTCCTGTGGCTTTGAAGGTCTTTGGAATTGAGCTCTCAAAGACTCGTTTACTTTATTTGTTCATGTTTTACTTATTGTAAACCATCAGGAATTAGCATCACTTGTATTTGCAGAGAGAACTTCATGAGTTGGTTAAGATTCTTGTTTCTGATGAATCCATGGTGTTCTCATGGCTAAGAAACAGCCACTCCAACCTTGACATTTTCCTTGAGCAAGAGAACCCTATCATATGACTCACCTGAATTAGTCATCAGAACAATCCATGGTAGAGAAATACTTGCCTTTTTTCATTGCTATTGCCTACATGTTGCTTAGATTGCTGCATGAAAAGTTCAATTTTTATGATAAGAAAGCTATGCACAAACTTAAGTATGAGTTTCCTTATATTCTGTTCCCCTTCAATCACTTTAATTCTGTTTTCTAACTCTCATCCTTTAGGGTTGATGAAAAATTCTATGTCAGGTCTTTTATTAGTAAGAGTAATTAATGCTAGCCAGCCTAATAAACAGCATCTAATTCTTAGTGGTTTAACAGCAAATTAATTTCTTAGTCTCACCATTGTCTGATTGCTTATTTGGCAGGTGACTTTTCATGTGGTGTTCAGGGATCCTGAATCTGTTCATTTCTTTTTGCCAATATTTTCTAAAACATCCTCAGATTACCCTACTTCCTCTGCACCCAGTCAGCTAATAAGCAAAGAGAAAGAGCATGGCACATCACCTGAAGGGTTTTAGAGACCTAGAAATTGTCTACATCACTTTTTCCCATAATCCATTGGCCAGATCTACCTGCAACATCTCACCTTTACTGCAGGGAAAACTGATAAGTGTAATTTCCCAGTGTACCTAAGCAGGAAAGTGGGTTTGGTGAGCATTCAGCCACCTCCTGCTACAATTATTACTGGGGTTTCCTTTTGCTTATAGATTATAGTAAAATCTAGGGAACTTAGTTGCAAAATGGAGCATCTTTAGCTTATTACATTGCAGCTGGCAATCCTCTTATTCCAAACCCCTGTTTCCTTGGGGCTTATATGTCTCTTCTTTTATCCCACATAGGAATCCAGAGTCCAGGTCTGCCTTTCTTAGAGAAGCCATATAGCCATCTGCTCAGTGTTCTTGCTAATACTCTAGGCTTTGCCAGGGAACAAATGTGACTTTCCCTGTTCTGGGGGCCCTGCCTTGGAGGTAGTTCTCCTCTCCCTCACCTTGAACTTTCGTCATTCTCACTTAACTCCCCCAACCATCTTCAACACACACACACACACACACACACACACACACACACACACACACACACACACTTCTATTCTCCCCAGTGCCCTTGGGACATTGTTTAACTTCTATTTTCTGCCCCCCACCAAATACACTGGAGGAAGAGAGCATAGAAAGGCTTGGCTACCATTCTGGAATGAAGATAGGGGAAAAGACCAAGAGAAAAATACAAATCATAATTTTAAAAATTCACCATAAATAGAAGTTGAAATGTATTAATTATATTGATTACTTGTGTCAGGCTCATGCCTTATCAACAAACCAGTCCTATGAGGTAAGTAACATTTCTTCCGTTTTAAGATGTGGAAACTGAGACTTGAATAAGTTGTATTACTTATCTCTGGACATACTCCTCATTAGATGGCATTCATGACAAGAACCCATGTACAGCAGACTCCAAGTCCTAGGTCATCAGCCACTATGTCACTCTGCAGTGCCTGGTCAGTGGGGAAGCTATAACTCTGATAGTCTCAGTAGAAGGCTTGCCAACCCCCAGAACTGTGCAGCATTAGCAGTCAGGGATAGCACATTGGCATTTACCAAGCCTTTATCTTATGCCAGATATTATGTTAGTCAATTTGTAGATTCTGTCTTGCTTACTTTTCCCAGCATTAATATCATCCCTAACTTACAGATGAGGGTATGGAAGTTGAGTGAGGATATCGCCTGCCCCGTTATTTCAGAGTGGAGCCATGTCTCAAACCCTAATCCCTGTGACTCTTTAATTCACACTCTATTCCACTCTTTTATGCCTTGTAGAAGGCCTGTCATCGTGTGGCCCAAGGGGAATTGATTGTCCCTTGTGATCTATGAGAGTAATAGCCACCCCTTTTAAAAGTCTTGGGCCACAAGTTGGAAATTAACAAATCATTCCATCCACAAAGGGAAAATGGAAAGGGTTGGATGTGAATATGATACATGAAGATTGAGTATGATCCAAACCTGAAGAAAATACTGATGGAAATCTTATTCATAATAATTTCTCTTCATTTCTTGTAAACCTCCATTATATCCCAGTTTCATGAAGTAATTGCAGGGTGTCAAATTTGAACAGCTTAAAGTTATGTAATTAATTGCATTCAGCTTCAGTTACAATTACTAATTGGTCCAAGCCTGCCAGCATAGCACCTGGCAGCAGTCAGGAACACAACCGCGGTGGCAGGCAGGTGGTTGCAATAATTAGATTATTACTTTTTTTCCCCTTCAAGTACCAGGTGGTCCAACCCCCAGGGTCAGGCAGACTGTATTTGGCCCAAGGGTACCATTTCTGACATCTGAGTTCTTTTGAAGAAACTAAGGGAGGTGGCAGAATATACTAGCCTGGAACATGGTAAAAAAGCACAAGCACCAAACTGGGCTTACTGCAGCAGAATCAGGGAGGAGGATCCAGCATCCCAAATAAGGTCTGGAGAAAGGGACAGACTCTTAAACCAGCAGTCATGGTATTTCTGAGATTTTGGTTTTCAGACTGGCCCTTCTAACTAGATCTCTGGGAAATAAGAAGGAATGAAGGTCCAAAAGCAGGCATACAATCTGAATTTGTAAGCAAAGTTGCCTGATAGTCATAAGCATCAGATTTGAAATCAGGTAGATGTTCTTGTTTGTCTGCTTGGTTGTTTTATTTTCTCCTGGGTCTGCTTCTTACTGAGATTTTAGGCAAACTACGTGACTTTGCTAGGCCTCAGTTTCCTCATCTGAAAAATAGGAACAGATACTATGGCTGCTGTGCCCACTAAATGAGTAAATGCATAAACGTTGCTCAGCACATGTCTGTTCTGCAATAAAATGATCCATTAATGTTAACCGGTTTTATCTGTATTGTATCCAGAAGGGAAAACAGTTCAGTGACCTACATTTTGAATTGGGTATTTAACAATATAACTTTCAAATGATGAACAGAATCATTTTCATCTTTGTAATATTAATAACCATAATTTACTGAGTATGTGTTCTGTGCCAGGGAAAATAATAAGTCTTGTACTAGCTTTAATTCATGTCATCCTTTCTGTTAATATTGATATTAATATCCCTATTTTATAGATGAAAAACTGAGGCATGGAGAGGTTATGTTAATTCTCTGAGATTTATATCTATATTTAGCTAGTAAATGAGGAAGATGAATTAGAACTCAGATATCCTAATTCTGTCGCCATTAACCACTGTGCTTTACTGCCTTTATGAGCCCTGGGGAAAATGTTCTCAGGTTCTTTCTGGCAATATTAATAAACTTTTATGTTTTAATGCCAGATTATCCTAGCCTAGCTCTTGTATTTTAATTCAGATTGACTTAAACAATAAGTGTGATATAGAAAAATATGTTTGGAGCATATTCAGAAAGGACCTGGGAAAACCATTATTATTATTTGTTACATTTATTTTTTATTTAAATTGCATTTCTCTATTTTTGTTTGCTGTCTTTGTGCTTACAACATGCTCTTGAGCATCCTGTAGAAATTCATGCTGAGGTCAATGTTAAGTGGCAGGTAGGAAACTTTTATAGGTCCATGATCTTAAATCAGAAAACAGAACATTGCCAAGAGTTATCAAAAATAATTGCAATAAAGATGATCACAGCTCTATCAAGAACATCTGATAAGTAAGCTTGTTCTTTACTGGAAACTCATTTCTCCCAACTGCTGTAAAAGGAGGGGAAAAGCCGTGCCTTGCTTGGACGACACAGGAGCAAACAGAAAAAAAAAAATACAGTTTTATTTTTAAATAGTTTTGAGTCTTTTCTGGAGCTGTTTTCTATTCAATAGAAATGACTAAGAAATCTTATGGTCTCATCTCCCAGGTTTTATGTTTCCCATTTATTTAACCAAGATAATAAAAACTCATATGTGGTCTCTTTAGTCATTTCCAAATAGGGCTGGCTTCTTCTGTTTATCTCCAAATAGCTCTGGCTACAAATTTCATTTCAGAACTGTTGTTAGCATAATCAACTGCAAGGTGGATATACAGATATCACCTTTGGTTTTATTATTAACAAAAATAAGTCTTCTTGGTTTGAAGGACTTGAGTTATAATAACGAAAAACTGTGTCTTGTTTTTTGGCTTATGAGGAAAAGCTATGAAGTCTGGCCAACTTTCACATTTGAGTCCCTTTACTCTCAATCTATTCCCTCAGTCTTAGATTTAACAAGTTCCAGAGATCAACAGTTTTCTCTTAGAATGAGTGGAAATTAAAATCTATGATGAGGCTTCACCCAACCTCCTTAGGAAATCTGCCCCTGGAAAGCAACCCAAATATCGAGGCCCAGTCCAATGGCTCTGCTTGCCTTTTATTTGCCTAACAGTCTCAGATTGAGAGGAAATGGCCTTCAGATGTTGGCAAATCTTTTACACTGGCATTCATATTACTGAAATTTCTCAGCCACATTTCCGATTCAGAAGTGCCTCCCCACTCTGTGATGTGGTCCAGGTAGCTAGCTTCCCAGCAAGCTTTGGGAATCCCTACTTTCTTATTCATAACTCTGCAAGCAATGAATGTTTGCGGCATATAGTATGGTGAAAGGGCATCGCAGGTGGGGGTTGGTTTCAAATTCAACTTGTAAGGTGTAAGTTGTATGACTTGCTCATGAAGCTGATATACCTTTCTCTTTATTGAATCTTGATGACATAGATACTAGATACATTGTGGCCATTTTTTGTGTCAGCTTGGAGATGGCTATGAGGTCTCATCAATCAAAAAGTCCTACCCAGCCAAGTTTTCAGGGTTAAGAAACTTTAGTCTTTGTTCAACTGAATATAAGGTACAGTCATTGACTAGAATAGAGGGCCATGTCATGTGCAGAATATATCATTAAATGCTAGAGTTGTACTCTGAGATGAGAAGGCCTCACTTTGTGATGACCTTACAATTTTTTGGATCCTTTGCCATTTGCATATGTCTCCTTTCTTTTACAAATATGTGCCCTTGATTTCATGTAGTTTAATTGAAATAAATGCAAGCTACAGCATCATATATGTATTTTGTGACAGAGGGTATTTTGCATATACTGAAGTAAGGAGAAATTCTTGTAGTTTGGAGAAAATCTGCACCTTGTATCAAAGTTAGACAAAGAAGATGGTAACTGAAGGAAGAAATGAAATCCCAAATGCTGGGGAAGGGCGTGGCTTTTGTTCAATCTCCTATTCATTCACTATGCACTTACTGAATGCCAACCACACTACAAGCATTGTGCAATTTGCTGGGGGCTGAGATGAGAAGAATATGAACTTCAGTTTCAAAGAGCTCGCAGTCTTGTCTTAAGAAAGAATGGGTTGATAGACAGCAGGAAAGCCATGTGACTGGAAAGAACATGGGAGACGACTAGATAGAAGATGACAGCACACCACCTGCAGGGGTGAGGAGCCCCATTCTGAGATCAGGAGAGCTGATTCAAATCCCTTTATTGCCTGACTGGCAGTGAAACCCTATGCAAAATGCTTGAGTTGTTTCTTTATCTGAAAATGAGGCAGCTGGACCATGAGCCTATTAAAATTCTCCAAATTGTGCTCCTTGAAAAAATAGTTCTTCATGGTATTAACGGGAGACTTTCAGAGGCAAAACATGCCAGAACATCTGTGGTCAAACAATTTAAGAAATTATTAGCAACACTTTCTGTAATTGAGTATCCTCATTTTCTAAGAAAAGAGAATGAATTACTATTTTTTAAATTATTTTTTCTTCTTTTCCCTTCTCCATTTCCCCCTGTTCCCCACTTCCTACTTAGTTTTTTAGAGATGCAAATAATAACCTTTTACCTCCTCTTCACTGGACACTCCCTACAGGGCAAATTCCAGAAAAGAACTCAACCACCACGAGGTTGCCTGGAGAGATAACAGTTGATTTACAACCTAAAGTATGCCCACTACAAACTTTCTCCCACCCGGAGAGTTTTTGGCCACCATTAAAACCTATTTATGCCCATGAAGACACCAGCTCAGCTGCTCGGTAAATAAGGCACTGAACTAGCACATGGACCACCCCCACCTGCTCATTTCTATCCCTATATAGTCACCCCTTTTAAAAGCATCCCCTTTCTGCTCCAAAAGCCAAACAGTTCTCTTAAGGGAAGAAAGCTGTACTTCTTCCCCTAAGCTAGCTTTGGAATAAAAAGTCACTTTCTTTTATACTAGACCTGGCTCTTGTTAATTGGACTCTGTAAGCATCAGGTGACCAAACCTGTGTTTAGATTACATTTCCTCTAATAGGCAGAGTGAATAAGTGTATAGTAGAAATGGAAAGCTCTTGGGCTCCTGCAAGGTCAGTGGTATGATCTTTACTTTGTAGTGAGGGAAATTGTGACTGGAATAAATGAAGTAACTTGCCAGATAACTAAGACAGCTAATTATAGGGCCTCATAGAGTAGGGGTAAGTGTACATTTTTTAATAAAGGGACCAATAGTAAATATTTAAGGTTTTTTAGGCCATATATTCTTTGTTCTGTTGCAGCCACTCAACTCTGGCATGTAATATGAAAGAAGCCATAGATGATATTGTAAATGATGGACGTGGCTGTGTTTCAATAAAACTTTATTTGCAACATCAAGCAGTGACTGGCTTTAGCAAGAGGGCCTTAGTGTGCCAACTTTTACAGTAGAGCATAATGGGCTTTGGAATCAAACTGCCTAAGATAATATCCCCAGATATATCTTTTTCTGGCTGACTCTACAGAAGATATTTAATCTCCCTATTCATCAGTTTCACATCTATAATGTGAACATAATAATAGTATTCACCTCAGAATTGTGAGAATTAAATGTAACAATATCTGCAAAACAATTATAATAGCATCTAGCACTTAATCAATTCTTGTTTCATTAGCCATTTTTGGTAATACTCAGTGATTAATCAATTTCCTTACCATCACATAGTCATTACAAAGTGGGGACAGGATTTCCATTCAGAGGGTCAGGGTCTGGAGCCTGTGCTTTTACCTGAACCCTACCTCCAATGCCCTCTCAGAGCTGGGGAAGAAAGGGTTTAGGTCAGGTCTGGCTAACTCCAGCGCCCATGCTGTCTTGCCACAACTGGCCTTTCTGACCATACACTCAATGGGTAATGGCCCACACACTCAATGATTACAGCATGTAGATTTCAAGTGGGTCAAAATGCAAATACCCAGGGTGTTAAGTGTGTGGGTCACTATCCATTTAGTTCCACATCTTAAAAAAAAATCAGGACCATGCCTTTAATTGCTTTTGTTTGAAACTCTACATAACTATATTTACTATATATATATGTAATGTTATGATGATACTTTGATGTCAATACAATCTAAGTGTATTTCTCTGGATCTGTTAGGAAGCTAAAAAAACATTGTTACCTCTATCCCAAGGACATAAATTTTCCCATACAAGGTATAATGCTATGATATGCTGAACAAAATTTTAGGCTTATGATTAGGGATACTCACTATATGTAAATCTGTACTTAATCCTAAATTTTCTAGTTTGGAATTTCATCTCTGTGCTTAACCTCCACTTCTACCATGGGATTTATGTTCTATTTTAAGAGCGTACAGTGGAGGTTCTCAAAGTGTTCTCCAAACTAGCAGTATCAATATCTCTTGAAAATGATTAGAGATGTTAGACCTTGGGCCCCACCTCAGACCTGCTCAATTAGAAACTCTAGGGCCCAGAATTTGGTGATGGAACCCAGCAATGTAGGAGTTGTGTAAATCATTTTATAATATTTCTATCACTGGTATAGCACCTTATATTTTCCAAAATACTTAAAATATTCATTTTCAGCTTCAAAATAATCTTTAAGGTAGTCAGAATAGTAGGGGGGAAATAAAAGTTTGCTTATATCATTTTGCTAGTGAGAAAACTAGGCAAGCACAGATCTTGACAGCAAAGCTAAGATTTCAGACTCAAAGCCCATTTTGTTACTATTTTGAGTTCATATTTTTCCTCCTTAAGCTGGGCCTTGTTTGCCTATATTTAGTCTTATTGGCATGGAGACTTGATCATTTCTCCATGATTAGTGTTCCCAGGTACCTTTTGGGTTTTACCTTCAGATTCATAATTATTAATTCTCTAGACTATGGGTCAGCAAAACTGGCCCACCACCAGTTTTCGCAAAATTCTTTTTGAAACACAGTCATCTTCATTTCTTTTTTATTGACTGTGAGTGGCTGCTTTTACACTATAGCAGCTGAGCTGAAGAGTTGCAACAGAGGTTGTAGAGCCTACAGATCAGAAATTCTCTACTCTTTGGCTCTTTAGAGAAAACATTTGCCAAGTGCTGGTCTAGAAGCAATAGATTTCTCACATAAAGCCTGATAATAAAATAGCAGAAGAGGGCCATTCAGTTTCCCAACTTTGACTTCAGGATCAAAGGTCCCTCAACTCTTCTGTGCATGTATTTCTCAGTGGTTTAGACCAGTGGTCCTCAACCTTTTTGGCACCAGGGACTGGTTTTGTAGAAGAAAATTTTTCCACAGATGGGGTTGGGGGATGGTTTCAGGATGAAACTGTTCTACTTCAGATCATCAGGCATTAGTTAGATTATCATAAGGAGTGTGCAGCCTTGATTCCTTGCATGCACAGTTCACAATAAATAAATTTAGGGTTCAGGCTCCTGTAAGAATGTAATGCGTGGCTCATCTGACATGAGGTGAAGCTCAGGCAGTCATGCTCACTTGACGGCTGCTCACCTCCGTGGACCAGTGTCTATCTGTGGCCCAGGGGTTGGGGACCCCTAGTCTGGACCATTCTGCTCATTAAGACTATAATTTTTTCCCATGATAATTGGTAAAACTAAGTTTACTCTCTCTCTCCTTCCCCTATGGCTCAATAGTGTAGAATTTATTTTGACTATTAAATTACCTCAATTAAGTATTTTCTGGGATCCCATTAACTGTGTGTTTGCCAATCTGACATAATAAAATTCTGAAAACACTCCAAGAGAAATATTTGAAGCCCAGACAAGAGGCAGAAAAGGAAATATAATATACTCTTGCCTCTCTGATTATGTTATCTGAAAAACCTAAAGTGCTTTCTAGTGTACTCTATGTCCAGACTCAGAATGAGGAATGACAAAATTTTTAGATAAATTGGTTTGTGAAATATTTATGTGCACTTTAGTGGCATAGACAGGAGGTAATCTGTTTTGTATTGAATCAGCTTGGGACAGGAAAAAAAAAAAAAGCACAATGTTAATGAGATTTTTTAAAGCCACTTCTAAATGCATGTTGGCAAAAGACAAATAATAAAGACTTTTAATTTCTATAAACTTAATGGCTAGAGAACAAATAAAGCTTTATTAACTTAAATAAAAGTAGCTTTTCTTTCAAGGGCATAACAATTTATTTTTTCTTTCTATGTAATCTTCTGAAGGAGCACTCTTCTCTATGTATTGATCATCATTTTCCAGTGTTAGTTTGATTTTAACCAAGTACTGACGATGGTGAAAAATCATAGGGTGACTCCAGCTTAGTACACTGGGTGAAACCTGTGGTCTGGAGTTAGCCAACATTATTTCCCTGTAAGATATGCAATGTCCTTGCTGTATAACCTTTGGCCAATACTTGCTCTCTCCATTTCATCCTCTGGTTCTGCCCATATGTAGGCATTAAACTGATTTTAGTGTCTGATGAAGTTGATGCTGCACTTTGAATGTGTTAATTATTCTAAAAAAGTAGAGTAAAGGCTGAATCAACCCTTAAGTCAAGGCTTAAACCTTTCATTTCATTGATCTTCCCAAACTGGGGTCAGACATGTTTGTGCTCCCATAGTGTTATGATGCTCCCATAGTCTTTTATACTTATTTATCTCTATCATGGCATAATTCACCCTGGACTGAAATTACTAGCTGTTTTGGTTGTATTCCCTTTTAAACTGTGACATTTTTAAGTGTGGAAGCTGGATCTTGGTCATTGGAGTATCTCAAGTACCTGGTTTGCCATCGGTACTAAATAACTTTCTTATGGATGAACTAATTAAAGAGACTTAATTTTTTAACTAATAAACTGGAAGATCTACTAGAAGGATGGGAAGGAGCATGTAAGTAGACTATGTAACCAGTCAAATTCTGCCAGGGAACTTGCTAAAGAACACACTTCCAGGACAAAAAGAAACTAAATCCCATTTAGACTTTTGCAGTTTAAATTCTGAGGTCTATAAATTGTGTAATCTCTTCAAAATTTTCTGAGCTGATCCTGTATCCCAGTCTTCCCATTTGTGCAAAAATCCTCTTTCTGCTGACCACTGGCAAAATGCTTTAGCTTGGATTGCTGAATGTATTTTTTTTAGCAGATATGCTAATCTCGGGAATGATGCATTTCAGCTCTGGCATCATTAAAACAATATCCCATTGCCATTCTGCAGTTCACTGCTGAGTCAGCACGTTTATTACAGTCTCTCTTTTCCCAGGTTCCTAATTTGGCCATAAAAATTCACTCAGGGTAGAAACTTCATATAGGTCTTGCCTCTGAATGGTATTTTTTCAAACAGAATCTCAAAGTAAGCTGTTTAACATACGTGAACTATTGTGGAATTCACACACATTCAAGTAGAATTCTGAAAAGGGCCTTTAAGGTATTGTAACTTTTGCTATCACCTGAAATACACTTTATAGTGATGTCATCAAGCAAGTTTTGAATAAATCCTCTTTTTCCCCCTTGGGTAATTGCCCTGGATATGTTCTATAGAATATTCCCAGTTTTTGTAGAACTCGACAGATTTTCATTTTTGCCGTATCTTTTCTTTTTCGTTACATGCTCCCTCCCATTTTTTATGCACTTTTGCTTTTACCCAGCTTTTGCCTCATGATCTCATCTACGATGTTTGTTCCTTTTACAACGGGTGTGTGTGTGTGTGTAGGAGGTAGTTACATGGGTAAATTAAAATCTAGTTCTTAGGGTTAGCTCTCAAGTTTTCACATATGATTACCCACTTTGTGGATTACCTATGATGTATTTTCCCTGCAATTCTACTTTCCCCATCCACTTGGAATGTAACTGAATTGATTCCTTTCTCTCATTCCAATACACATTTAGTGACTGTGTAAACATCTTTGCATATCCTCTGAGATATATCATTTTAAGAATGTATTTCCCCCACCCCGACTCCCTAAAATATAATTAAAGCCAATTACTTAAATGCTGTTATGTATATCCCTGTATTTTGTAGTCCATGAATCCTCTTCCTTCTATGTTGTAAAGAAACAAAGAATAGCTGTTCATACATTAACTCTTTGCACAGTTGTTTAAGAAGGGTAAAGTTCAGGTCACGGGACAACAACCCAAAAGAGAATCTGAAAATAGATGGTGGCTCAGAAGTCTATGATGTTTTGTGCATGGAGAACTATCAACTGTTGGAATTTTAGAATCTCACCTTCTATCTGATGAGTGACTCTCTGTATCAACACCTCTAACAATGAAAAATGTTAGTAAATTTGCAACAATCTCTGTGGCATAAAGTAGGAACTCCCAAAACCCTTTCTTTCACCAGCAAAACTGCCTAATAAGCAACTCCCTTGCACACAGATTATGTCTCCTCCCAATTCTGTCTGAAGTCCTATATTTAGAGAAAGATTTCTTAGGGTTATACTTTGGTTTTAATTTGTCTCAGGAGAAATAATTGTCTAACACAGCTACCCAGCTTTTGGATATGAAGTATATAGAAGCAGCTAAAATAATAAGCTTAGATAGTTTAATTCATTCCAGAACATTTGCTACATACCAGCTATTTTGCTCTACTCTGAAGATACAACAGGCAAAGAAGGTATGGCTTATACTCTCAAATTGCCTAAAGTCTGTTTTGAAAAGTGTAACTGACTAGCATCCTAGAGTAGAATTTAGTGTTAAGGTAAAGGCTATTTATTTAAGAAATATTTATTCATCAAGTGCTTTCTATGTGCCAGGCACATTTCTAAGGCTGTGGGAATACAGTGATGAACTGAACAGACAAAACCCTGCCCTCTTGTCTAAAAGGAAAGATGGACAATAAATGAGTAGTTAAGCTGAGAAGGGAAGTGGTTTCGTTTTGCTCACTGCTATATCCCCAGCATCTACTGCAGTGCCTGGCACATAGTATGCACTCAAATATTTAGGAGAGTGAATCAAATTTAGTACAATATTTCCATATTTTAAAGGGTCATGGAGGACTGAGAAGGGAATAGTTCGTTCTGGCTACAAGAGCTAGAGAACTCCAGCTCAACCTTGAACTCTCTGTAGGAAATTGAAAAGTGATGTGAGTAGACATTGCAATGCCAGATCAAAGATAGAAAATTCTGAGCAAAAGCATGGAGGTATGAAAGAGCATAGCACATTCCCAATACTGAAATTCAGTGTGGCCAGAGCTTGGAGACTAAACAAGTAGGTTGAAGTTTCATTGTCAAGATCTTATTTGTGGGGACAAGATTTTGCTATCCTATGGACAATGGGGATACCTAAAAGTTTTAATCACAGTGGGCCTTAAACCCATCTACATTTCAGGATCCCCCTTTCCCGAGCCACTTTTCTCCTCGTAGTTGTTTTTGTCTTCCTCCTTCCTATTAGTGCTTTCTTTTACCTCTCACTTGTCAGACAGTCTGTCATCCAATTATATTATGATGTGTTTGAGGCTCTTTCAGACTAATCCCTTACAATGAGCAGAGTTACGTCCTCTTTCCCCCTTATTAAGACAGTAACTAAATCATTTGCCATTTTTACACCCCTAGAAAGGTAAAGCTACCTCTTGGCAATAGCCAACGGGTTGTGTTGCACAGTGGATGAGAAGCCTGCAGCACAATCCGTACCGTAAAGGAAGCCGGCAGAGTCTGACTCTTCACATTAAAAATTAACAATGTGCAATATACAGCAAAGCCTGCCACACTCCTCCCTTGTGAAGCTCATAATGGGAGAGCACCCCTCCCTGGAGGATGAGAAGAGAACATTTTCATACAGAGGTGCCAATTTAATCATCAGAAGAAAGTTCTGCGAATCCAATGGAGGGCAGAACTCTCAGGAAGAGGCTGGAGGTTTAATTGCCCATTTGTGAGTCCTGAAATTCCCTTATAGGCTTGTGTAAGGGCCAGGGGAAGTACATCCGCCGTGAAGCCTTACCCAGTAGACAGGCAGTAAATATCTTCTGAATGATAAATAAGATCAAGGATGTAAACTGGCCACCTCTGGCAGATGCTTCAGCAGTAAGAATATTCTCAATATTGTAGGTAGAGGCTTTAAGGTTTATAAGGGGTTTTGCAAATGCTGCCTCTTTTCTTCTTTAGCACTATTCAGCACAAAACAGGAATTTTCACCATTATTCAAATGAGCCTCAGGGAGGTTAAATGAGTCTCCCAAGGTCACTTGGCTGGTTAGTGCTGTGGTTGGGACATAAACTCAGGTCTGCTGAATGAAAATGTGAGATGTTTCCTTTATGCTCTGAAAACATAGCTCCTATATAGTAATACTCCAATTCTCAAAGTTTTGTCAGATGACTGCTTCAGAATCACTGCATAAGAGTTAAAAATGCAGCCGGGCGCGGTGGCTCACGCCTGTAATCCCAACACTTTGGGAGGCCGAGGCGGGTGGATCACGAGGTCAGGAGATCGAGACCATCCTGGCTAATGTGGTGAAATCCCATCTCTACTAAAAATACAAAAAAGACTCCAGGTGGGCACCTGGAGTCCCACCTACTGGAGAGGCTGAGGGAGAAGAATGGCATGGACCCGGGAGGCAGAGCTTGTAGTGAGGTGAGATCTCGCCACTGCACTCCAGCCTGGGCGACAGAGCGAGACTCCGTATCAAAAAAAAAAAAAAAAAGTTAAAATGCAGAGTTGGGGACTCAATCAATCAACCACACTAAGTAGTAAGGAATCTGCATTTTAAGAAATCTGCATTTTAACAAGGGCACCAGGGACAAACAAGTTTGAGAACCACTGCACCAAGGAACACCGAACATAGGCTGAAATAGTTTAATAAAAGTTACAGAAGTCTAAATTACTCCCAAGATAGGGTGGAGGCTGCAATGAGCCAAGATTGCATCACTGTACTCCATTCTGTGCAACAGAGACATTGTTTCCCTACCCCCAAAATATTAAATAAATAAATAAATAAATAATTCCTAGGACAAAGCTTAAAAACAGGGGAACCCAGGTGTTTTTTTAAGAATCTGTGAAGACAACTTTGCAGGTAAATTTAAAAGTCACTTTCAATGTCATTGTCCTGTGATAGTGTCCTCTATTTTTTATTCAGTTTCGACTGCAAAATTTCAAATCATTCACTGAAATGTCAGAATATGTATTTAGTAACCACACGTTAATTCTCCCTTGTATATTTATACATATGCTAGCTTTTAAAGCAAGTATTAGTGGTTGATAGTGATATAACTTTACATTTCTGAAAATAGTCATAATGTAGATCTTGATTAGTTATAAATAATGTCTGTTTAGTTCTATTCCAGTCTAGGAGTTGAAATTCAGAAATGACTGTCTTTTCTTTATATCCTGGTAGCAAATTATAATTGTGATGAATGTATTCTGGTATCAATGGTTTAGCTAAAAATTATTCTTGATTATTTTGGAGTTGTGTTGCTTGCCATGAGGTTGCAAGTCTATTTCTAAACAAGGAGTCTAAATTTGCTTTTGACCTCAGTAGTTCAAATGTGCATACTTTCCTTTTTATCTTAAGAATTTATTGGTACTAAAAAATAGACAATTGCTTTTTGATTTCTTGTTTATAACCAGGAGTCCCTCTCAGCCCAAAGTCCCTGTTCTGGAAGCGGAATGGAATTTCTACCTTCTCTGAACTTTTTTTTTTTAATTTTTTTTTATTATACTTTAAGTTCTAGGGTAGATGTGCATAACGTGCAGGTTTGTTACATATGTATATTTGTGCCATGTTGGTGTGCTGCACCCATCAACTCGTCTTTGAAGTATATTTTCTTTCTTTCATTTATGACACATCAGTTATTTGTAGTAGTATTTTTTGTTATTGGAATGCACGCCATTTCCTCTGCAAATAAATTTGTTCTTCTTTAAGGAATGGTCATATTTATAAGTTTTTTTTTTTATGTCCTAAACAGGGTCTTAGACAAAATAGAAACTATAGTAGTTAGCCTCCAGGATGTTCCCAAACGATTTGTCTCCATGTATCTGTGCCCTTCCCACACTGAATCAAGGCTGGTCTTGTATGACTGATTGAATATGCCAAATGTGATGATGTGCAACTTTCAAAGCTAGGTCATAAAAGGCACTGCAGCTTTTTCCTTGCTGTCTTGGATCACTTGCTCTGGAGGATGCGCGCCACTGTGTCATGATGACACTCAACCCTTTGATGATACCCATGTTGACAGGAACTGAGGCCCTTGAATAAAAACTAGTACCAAACTGCCAGCTCTATGATTGAATCACCTTGGAAGTGAATCTTCTAGACCTGGTCAACATCTGATTACAAATGAGGAAACCTGAACTGGAGCCTCCTATCCAAACAAATTCTACTTCCTTTCCTACAGAAACCATGCAGCAATAGCTGCTTGATCACGTAGCCCTGAACATCTTATTTAGTAGACAGAACTTTATGTCTAACAAATGATAATAATTGCTGTAAACTCATAAGTCTTAAGGCAGTTCATTACTCTGCAATAAATAATGAATATAGAATTCTATGGCTAAAGGCAAGATTGTAACAAATGAAAGTTCAAAATATTTGATGCACACCAAACTTCATGACAATGAGTCTGTTTCTCACTCTGTGGGTGATGTGAATATTTTAGAGAAAAGTTACTTTTAACTAGACATTACAATAATAGTATATGGGTGAGGTAGAGAAAGGTAACTTTGTTTGTAGTAAATGTTTAAAAGATTGATGGCTGGGTGCCTTCAGCAGCTAGCCAGAAGATTAGATGTCCTTGTAATGACAAAGTATGTTACTTACAGAAAAGGTAGAGAGATATTGACAGTTAAGAAAGACCTTTCAAGAAATCCTTCCAGAATGATAGAATAAGGACTCCCCAAAATCTGCTTCTCCGTAAGGGCAATGAGAACACTTGCAAAAGTCCTCAAATGTAACTTTTGTAGAGCTCTGGAAATTAACTAAAGGCTTATGACAGTCTAAGGAGCACTTATTCGGAAAAAACACGAGTATCAGTAAGAAGAGCAAGATTTATGGAATTTTAATGTGCCTTATTCTCATCACCCTGTTCTCAAATCTGCAGTATCCTTGAAAACCAATAGACTCACAACCATGGTACTTGTTAGAAACCAACAGTCTAGCAGCCATTCAAGGGAAAAACAGTTTTGGGGGTCTCCAAAAGCCCTCTTCCCAGAAAATTTTTACTATTTTACTTATCCAGTGACTCCCTATAATTGTCCAATGTCCAGGACTTGTTTTTATACAATCTGACTGAAATTTCTCTGTGCAAACAGCCCTATCCCCAGGGTGTTTGTCAAAAATATTCAATTGCAGTTGTTTAATGTTGCAGCTTTCTGAGGCAGCTGTACAAGTGGCACAAACAGGAGGCTGACCAAAAAATTTTAAAGGAAAAACTGGGATATGAGATATCCATAGAGGCATTTTAAATGCTCCAATATATTTCTGGGAATCCAGAAGGCAACATGCATGTGCAGAGCTGTGCTTATCCCCAGAAATAAACTGAAAATGCCCCAAGCTTTAATCTCTGACTGACATTGAGACTCAGCACAGAGTAGGACGTGAAGGCTAGGGCAGAGCTGTAAACTACCAGAGCATTGGAGGCATGCTTATAAACACACAGCCCCTCAACAGAGGCTGGGGGACTTATTGATTCAAGTCATTTAAGGAAATCTTTGTTCAATCACTACCTGACCACTAAGCCATTTAAGCAGAGACATAGAGACTTCTATGGATATAGGCGACACACACACACACACACACAAATACATACTTTACAGAATTCATCCAGGAAACTCATTAAGCCAACAAACAGCAACAGCCAAAACAAGAACAAATAGCAACAATAAGCCCCTGGGAAGTATGATAGGCAGAATAATGCTCTCCATAAAAGATTCCCATGTGTTAATCCCTAGAACTTATAAATTTATGTTACATGCTACATGGCAAGAAGGAATTCACGTTGCTAGCAGCTGGATTTTAAATAACAATATTAGCTTGGATGATTTCGATGGGTGCAATGTAATCACAAGGGTTCTTTAAATGTGGAAGAGGGAGGTGAAAGAGTTAGTATTGGAGTGACACAATGTGAGGAAGACTGAAATACTCATTAATGACTTAGAAGACAGAATGGGCTGTAAGTGAAGGAATATAGACAGTCTCTAGAAGCTGGAAGACAAGAAAATAGATTGTTCTATAAAGCCTCCAGAAAGAAATGCAGTCCTTCTGACATGATAATATTAGCCTAGTGAGACACATTTTAGACTTATAACCAGCAGAACTTCAAAATAATAAATCTGTGTTGTTTTAAGTTACTAAATTGTGGTGATTTGTTTCACAGCAATAGAAAAGTAATACGGGATGAGGGAGGATCTGATTTTCAGAGTGTCCAGATTATATATTTTAAAAGTCCACTAACAAAAAAGAAACATATGGCCCATACACAGGAAAAGAAGCCAATCAATAGAAGCTATCTCTCAGGAAAATGTATGTTGGACTTACCGTGCAAAGACTTTAAGCAATTACAAATATGTTTAAGGGACTGAAATTATCTCTAAAGAATTGCAGACAGTATGAGAGCAATGTCTTGCCAAATACAAATTGTCAATAAAGAGACACTAGAGTCAAATACAGATTCTAGAGTTGATAATTACAAAAACTGCAATGAAAAAAAATCAATGGCTAATCAAGTAGCTACTGGAGGGGACAAAAGAAAAGATCAACAGAAGAAAAAAATTAACAAACTTAAAGATAGATCAATTGAGATTGTCCAATTTGAGCAAAATGAAGAAAACAAAATGAGGAAAAATGAACAGAGGTTTAAACCTTAGGATCCCATCAAGTGTAATGTTATATAGATGATTGAGTCTAGAATGAGAGAAGAGAGAGAAAGAGGAAGAAAAAAATTTGAAGAAATAATGGTCTAAGTCTTCCCAAATTTGATGACAAATAATAATCTACAGATTGAAGCAGTTCAATGAATTCCAACCAAGATAAACTCAATAAAACTGACACCTATATATGTCATAGCCAAACTGTTGAAAAACAAAGAGAATCTTGAGAGCAGCAAAGAAACGTGACTTATCATATGCAAAGGCTCCTCAATAAGACTAACAGATGACTTTTCATCAGAAATTATGGAGGCTAGGCATATAAAAAGATGCTCAATATAATTAATCCTTAGGGAAAGGCAAATCAAAACCACAGTGCAATACTACTTCATACTTCCTAAGAGGCTAAAATACAAAAGTGACAACTGCTGATAAGGATGTAGAGAAACTGGAACCCTCATGCATGCATACATTGCTGGTGGAATTATAAAAAGTTGCAGAAACTTTAGAGAGCAGTTAAGTAGTTCCTCAAAATGTTAAACATAGCATTACCATGTGTCCCAGCAATTCCACTGCTAGGTATATGCCGAAAAGCCTTGAAAATACCCAAACTCATATAAACAAACATTTACAGCAGCATAATTCATAATAGCCCAAAAGTGGAAACAACCCTAGTGTCCATCAGCTGCTGAATCAATAAATAATTAATTTATATATACAAGAGAATATTACTCAGCTGTAAAAAAGAATGACATACTGATACATGCTGCAACACAAATAAGCCTTGGACACTCTATGTTGAATGAATAAAGGCAGTCACAAAAGGCTGCATAATAGATGAATTTATTTATAAAAAAATGTTCAGGATTGGTAAATCTATAGAGACATAAATAGATTAGTATTTTCAGGGTCTGATAGTAGGGAGGAGTAGAGAGTGTCAATTAGTGAATGCTAATTGACAGGGGTTTCTCTTTAGGGTGGTAAAATATTCCAAAACTACATATTAGAGATGGTTGCACAACTCTGTGAATATACTCAAAGCCACTGCTCTTTTGCAACATGAGGTATTATTTTTAGGGAAAATCTGAGGAATTTGTTTAGGAAAAATGGAGGGTTAGCTCAAGAGCTATAGTCCTTGAGCTCAATATAAAAAAGTATCCCATAAACCACAGTATGTGACTAATGATTATATAAAAAAGCTACATTCCATGACTAATGATTCCAATTCCTACTCTGAAAAAAAATCAAAGAAAACATGAGATACTGTTAGTAAGCTTGGCGGGTTTACTTGAAATATGTACATTATTCAAATGTACTAAGTTGTAAAAACTGCCACAGAAATGGGAAGAGGCCACTTAAGAGCCCCATAGAAATAACTATATATTCCGTCATATTTAATGGATGAATTACAAGTCTAACTTGTCAGAAAACACATACATTTCTGGGTGTGAGCTGCCACTCAAGTATTTGCAAAGTGGCTCTTGAATGATTTGTGTGATTCACAACTTTGACATTATATCTGATGAAATGTCAGTGATACAGCCACACATACACGAATTGGCATTCTAGATTTTAAATATGTAAGGGGATATATATTTATATGAAGCATCTATTTTAAAAACTTCAAACACTTAAGAAACTTGCAGATTTCAAGACTCACTTTCCTTTGAGCGAACATTTATAGAATGGGACATAGAGACTGACAAGTTTTCACTCTCATATTGCTTTTTGTCTTCTCAACATTAACTCTGCTATTTCTCAGGATCCTTGCAAATAAGCAATGTGGTATATTGTACTAGTTGTTTGCCTTTCTTTATAGTGTTTTTAGAGCCCTTCTCTTCATTTTTAAAGTCATTGATTTTTTTTTTCAGAAGCTTTTGGTTTTGAAACAGCAATAGAACTGCAACTTAAACAATGTTCAAATAACAGGGTTATAGGATATTTACTTTTTTAAAAATTATATTTCTAACTTGCAAGAAAATGCATATTTTGAGATATGAATCTATCACCCAACATATTTTAAAAGTGATTATTGAATGTTGTAAAAACAGTGCAATGATAACTAAAACCTCTTATAGAAGTTTCATTCCAAATAAACAATGACATGGACTAGCAGTTTGTGAGAAATGCAAAAAAGGCCCCATTCCAGACCTACAGAATCAAAATCTGAATTTTAACTGGATTGTGCTTTATAGGCACATTATACTTTGAAAAGCATTGGTTTGCCTGGAACTGAAAAATGGTGGTTGGTATTTTGATTTGAAAGACAAGTGTGGTTCATTACAATAAAGGAAATAAGTAAATTGATATGGTTTTGCTGTGTCCTCACCAAGATCTCATCTTAGATTCCCACATGTTGAAGGAGGGACCCAGTGAGAGGTAGCTGAATCATGGTGGCAGGTCTCTTCTGCCCCCAGGAGGACAGAAAAATGTGGAAAAGTTTGGAACTTCCTAGAGACTTGCTGACTTTGACAAAAATGCTGATAGTGACATGAACAATGGAGATGAGGAACTTGTTGGGAACTGGAGTAAAGGTGACATTTGTTATATTTTAGCAGAGACTGGCAGCATTTTGCCCATACCACAGACATTTGTGGAACTTTGAACTTAAGAGAGATGATTTAGTGTATCTGGCAGAAGAAATTTCTAAGCAGCAAAGCATTCAAGAGGTGACTTGGATGTTGTTAAAGGTATTCAGTTTTATAAGGGAAGTAGAGCATAAAAGTTAGAAAATTTGTAGCCTGACAGTGGGATAGAAAAGAAAATACCATTTTCTGAGGAGAAATTCAAGCTTGCTGCAGAAATTTGCATAAGTAACAAGGAATCAAATGTTAATACCTAAGACAATGGGGAAAATCTCCCCAGGGCATGTCAGAGGTCTTCATAGCAGCCCCTCCCATTACAGACCCAGAGGCCTAGGAGGAAAAAGTGAGCCGAGCCCAGTTCCCTGTGCTGTGTGCAGCCTAGGGACTTGGTGCCCTGCATCCTAGCTGCTCCAGTCATGGCTGAAAGGGTCCAGTGAAGAGCTCAGGTCATGGCTTCAGGGGGTGCAAGCTTCAAGCCTTGGCAGCTTCCCCATGGTGTTGAGCTTGCAAGTGTATAGAAATCAAAAATGAAGGTTTGGGAACCTCTGCCTATATTTCCTAGATGTAGATGTATGGAAACATCTGGATGTCCAGGCAGAAGTTTGCTGCAGGGGCAGGGCCCTCATGGAGAACCTCTGCTAGGGCAGTATGGAAGGGAAATGTGGGGTTGGAGCCCCAACACAGAGTCCCTACTGGAGCACTGCCTAGTGGAGGTATGAGAAGAGGGCCACTGTCCTCTAGACCCCAGAATGGTAGATCCACTGACAGCTTGTGCCATGTACCTGGAATAGCCACAGACACTCAATTCTAGCCCATGAAAGCAGCCAGGAGGAAGCCTATACCCGGCACAACCACAAGAGCAGAGCTGTCCAAGACCATAGGAACCTACCTCTTGCATCAGTGTGACCTGGATGTGAGACCTGGATTCAAAGGAGATAATTTTGGGACTTTAAGATTTGTCTGACCTGCTGGATTATGTGCTTGCGTGGGGCCTGTAGCCTCTTTGTTTTGGCCAATTTCTCCCATTTGGAATGGCTATATTTACCCAATGCCTGTTCCCCCACTATATCTAGAAAATAACTCACTTGTTTTTGATTTTACAGGCTCTCAGGTGGAAAGGACTTGCCTTGTCTCAGATGAGACTTTGGTCTGTGGGTTTTTGAGTTCATTCTGAAATGAGTTAAGACTTTGAGGGACTGTCAGGAAGGCATGATTGGTTTTGAAATGTAAGAACATGAGATTTGGGAGGGGCCAGGGGTGGAATGATATGGTTTGGCTATGTCCCCACCCAAGTATCATCTTGAATTCCCACATGTGGTGGGAGGGACCCAGTGGGAGGTAATTGAACCATGGGGGCAGGTCTTTCCCATGTTGTTCTTGTGATAGTGAATATGTCTCACAAAACTTGGTGGTTTTAAAATGGGAGTGTCCCTGCACAAGCTTTTTCTTTGCCTGCGCCATCAACATAAAATGTGAATTGCTCCTCTTTGCCTTCTGCCATGATTGTGAGGCCTCCCCAACCATGTGGAACTGTACATTCATTAAACCTCTTTTTCTTCCCAGTCTCAGGTATGTTTTTATAAGCAACATGAAAATGGACTAATGCATAAATATAAATACAGTTTACAGGCAAGGTGCCGTGGCTCGTGCCTATAATCTCAGCACTTTGGGAGGTCAAGATGGGAGAATTGCTTGAGGCCAGGAGTTTGAGACAAGGCTGGGCAACATATTGAGACCCCGTTTCTACAAAAATTGAAAAACTAGGTGAGCATGCTGGCAGGTCCCTGTGGTCCTAACTATTTGGGAGGCTGAGGCAAGAGGATTGCTTGAGCCCAGGAGTTCCAAGTCACAGTGAGCTATGATCACACCACTGCACTCCAGCCTGGGTGACAGTGAGACTCCACCAAATAAATAATAAAGGTTACAGATCATTTAGTCCCCCCTATAATTTTGATAAAGCTTTTTAATTGACAGTATTTGCATTAGTTCAAAGACTTCCCATAATGGGAAGTGCTATTACCATTTTGATATTATACTCATTAAACTTTGCATAATTCATGTTGCATACACATACACATATGTATTTACCACTTCTCCTTTCCCACTAAACCCTGACCAATGTGTTTGTACATTTAGACAATACCCCACCTGGGATACCCAGGCCACATAAAATAGCAAAGAGTTCATTAGAATGGTGTCACCAGGATAGTTACAATTAAGGCTACATCAGCAATTTCGGGGCTTAAAACTCCATTGTAAAGTTGTACTCTGGGATGAAACTCAGCACAAAAGTTCAACCTGGGAGTAGATTGTTTGCTAGTTCTAGGAGGAATGTGAGGGGAAATTGATTTGGTTGTTTATGATTCACTATATTGCTCATCTAGTTCTTGGTGGCATTTGAATTAAGATGTTTTATAGACTGGTGATTATCGAGAACTTATATTTGCACCGAAGCCTTCGTAGACCTTACTGAAACTGTAATTATTACAGAAACTCAGATGGTGTCAACTGTTTATATTCTGTGAATGAGGACAAATATGCATAGGGATGTAATTAAAAGAGAAAAGGAGTAATTCTAATTAGGCAGAATTGGTAACATATTTCATCAAAGTAGGATGCAGAGAATTCCTTAGTTGCCCATATATTTCTGCCAAGTAGACACCAAGGCATGCTCCCTCAAATTTGCTCTGGGATATTTAATTGGTAAATCACCATTAATGATCAGAGAAGTTTAGAACCAGCTCTTTTAGAAAACTGAGATTCACATTTGACTTCTCTTAGATGTAGCTACAGAGCTAGTGGCTAAAGGGAAAACCTCACTAGTGAAAAAAGCCCTGGGATTCTGTGCTTCTTGAGCTTCTTTACTACTACTTTGTTCTTTTGAAGAGAGAAACTTGTCATCATGAGACTTCTAGCTGTAGTAATCAGGAATATAATAGGAACAAACTCCTATTATATTCAATTTGTGGTTAGATACATTGTCATCTTGGGTACAAGTTAAATGTGGTTTTAAGCAGTTATCTAAAATGTAGTCCCAATCTAAATAATTAGAAACTCCTGATTTTCCACATGGGCTTAACTATTAATGGTGTATATAACAGTTACAAGCTGGAAGTCTTGAGGAAGAGAGAACCAAGTTCAAATGCTCTTCCTACTCCTTTTATAATCTGTCTTGGCTTTTGGCAAATGACTTAATGCCCATGACCTTCAGTTTCTCCTTCTATACTCTGATGGTAATAATAGTAGATATTTCAGAGGATGGTTATCAAATTAAAAACATAACCCTGCAAAGCACCATACCTGGCATATGGTAGCTATTTATTATGTTAAGTTGTGTAACCAAATTTTATTTTATTTATTTTCAAGTTGTCATCTATTTCTTCATTCATTCACTCATACAACACATACTTATCAGTTGCTTCCACTGTGCCAGATGTGCTGATTAGATGCTGGAAATAATAATGAGCAGGGTTGGCATAATCCCTTTCTTGTTATTTAATATTATAGTGGAAGGAGCAGACCAAAAAAGTTATCAAAGAAGTAAAATGATCATGATTTTTTTATAGGTGTTAGGAATGAAGCAAGCAAGGGGTTAAGATGGAAATTAATAATGGAGAGATGGGAATGAGAACTAATTCAGAGTGTTCAGGGAAGGCATCCGGGAGGAGGTATCTATAAAGCTGTTACCTAACTGACAAACAGGCTGGAAAACAAGCTCAGGAAAGACACTCCAGGCTAGAAGAGCAACAGGTTTATATGCCCTGGGGCGGAAATAGCTTGGCATGCACAAGGATCTGAAAGATGGCTACTTAGTTGACTACAAGGAAGGTAAGGTAGAATAATGAGATTAGCTGGGAAAAGGAAAAATGGACAGAGTAGCACAGGGCTTTGTTACCCATGTAAGGAGTTTAGATTCAATTTAGAGAACAGTGAGATCCCTAGAAGAGATGATGTAATAAGGGATACCGTTTAAGGAGGTGCTTCCAGCTGGTCTTGGAGAATGGCTTGAAGAAAGTCAATAAGCTTCCTTATGGATCAAAGGAGAAATCCCCAAACACACATGTCTGGAGCTATTTTGTAGCCAGTGCATTCTGTAATAAACTCTGAGATGTTATATGTTTTTACTGTTAACATATCAAGGAGGAGATGAGGTGGTGCTCAGAACACACTAATTTGGTGAATAAGAGCAGCTTTTTATAGCAGAACCACTCAAGACTACATTATTGCTATTTTGAAACACACATCATCATTCATAATTTCATTAGGTTATAACTTACTTCCGGGAAAACTATATTTTATATCACCTCATCTTCCCTGAACAGAACACCACTTTTGATATTTTAAAAATTTAAAATTCTAAGGCATATACCAGATCAGCATATTTCTTTGATTTTTCTCCTCTGTATGTAGAAAATATTTCTAGGCTTTTTACAACCCTATATTACTAAATGACCTTCAGAACTTAATTTAAGTGCATAAGTATCACAGAATGGAAGTGGAATTCTGATCCTCATTAGGATTTTAAAATTTGCATCGTGTTGTTTCTGCTCATTTTGTTCATCTTTCAGTTTTCCTCATTTAACATTGGCCTGCATTTTAAAGAAAGTGAAGTTGTAAAAATTGAACTCGGGGTTTTCTTTTTCTGTACCCCTTGGGTTTCTAAATTATTAAATAATAATGTAATAACAAGCACTTATCTAGTGATTTATTAAAGAACATCTTGTTTGCAACTGCAGCCCTGGAGAACACTGAAAATGTTTTCTTTGTAAAGTTTCCAAAGTAACATCAGCTAATCTGCCTCTTCTTGATGTAACTGCATAATGCTAGAATTTTTCACTTATTAATTATCAAATAAATGAGTTGGATAATAGACATGTGAAGTAGAAAATAGTTTTTTTGGATTGTCAAATAAGGCAACTTCACTTGAATGCACGCTCCTGAAATTTGGGAGGACAGTCTTCCCATCTGTCCTTCATTTACCTGACCCCATTTATTTGTTTGTATGCTTGTGTGAATGCAAATAAATTATTAATTATGCTTAAAATCTGTAAGCTACTGATCTAGTGTACACCAAATTTTGACACTTGCATAAGATTCTTCCCTGCCTATAACACATAATTTTAAAATTTATTATTCTTATTTGAGAGGGAGTCTTACTCTGCCACTCATTCTGGAGTACAGTGGTGCGATCTGGGCTCACTGCAACCTCCACCTCCCAGTTTCAAATAATTCTCCTGCCTCAGCTTCCCACGTAGCTGGGGCTACAGGCATGCATCACCACACCTGGCTAATTTTTTCTTTTTTTTTCTTTTTCTTTTGTAGTTTTAGTAGAGACAGGCTTTCACTGTGTTGGCCAGGCTGGTCTCAAACTCCCAACCTCGAGTTATCCACCTGCTGCTTTGGCCTCCCAGAGTGCTAGGATTACAAGTGTGAGCCACCACACCGAGCCTATTTTATTTATATATGTCAGACTCATGTTGAGCTTGGTTTTCAGATTGTGAGCTGAAATGGCAGAGGAGCTAGATGACTAGTAACAAGAGATACAAGATACTGAACAAGAACTGCATCACACCTGCAGGCAATTTTTGTTTGGTTAGCCGATATTGTCCCAACATGAGAAGTTCAGATGATTTATCATAAATACTGGGATTTATGGTTTCTTTTGAAAATCAGCCAGTTGGAAAAGTCAGTAGGAGGTAAGCAGTGTCTGCCCCTTCTAGAGAAGATACATGCTTCCTAGTTTGCCCCAGTTCCTACCACCCCTTATTATTCTTGGCAACTGACATGCTTCAATCATTTACAATTCTTCCCTGGCCTCCACAGCCCTTTATGTGTGTGGTCACCAGAATAGCAACATCACCTATGTGGTAGACCCCTGACGATCCTCTCCTCCTAGTTTTCATGCCCTTCTGTATCCCCTCTGTCTGTGTGTGAGCTAGGCCTAGTGACTTTATTCTGGAAAAAAACAACCATAGAATACAACAAAAATGAAGTGATGTGACTTCTGAGATTGGGCTATAAAAGGTCGTGACTTCCATTTTGCTGGCACTCTCGGTCTTCCCTTCTCTAGGCTAGCTGGCTTTCATGAAACAAGCTGCAATGCTGCATAGATGCACAAAGTATGGACTAGAAGGCCACCTCTGGCCAACAGTCAGCAAAAACCTTGGGCCTTTGGTCCAACAAACTACAAGGAACTGAACCCTGCCAACAAGCACATGAGCGAGCAGATCTTTCTCCAGTTGAGCTTTGAGATGAGATCACAGTTGTCACTGCCATCTTGATTGCAGCCTGGTGAGAGACTCAGTCAGGTGGGGCTGGCTGGTGGGGACCCAGCCAAATTATGCACCAACTCCTGATCTATAGAAACTGTGTGTTGTTTTAAGCTGCTAACATTTAGAGTAATTTGTTATGCAACAGTAGATAAATAATATACCTTACTCCAGAGAAAGATGGTGCACTGACTAGAACACACAAAAAGAAAAAAAAGAAAAAAAACTTCCTTAGAATTATGTAAGTCAAGGCAGTAAATTTTTCTGTTCCAATGACTATAGTTTTGGTCAAATAACTGATGTTGGAGGCACTCAGTAACCATGAAGTAAAATCAGGGTAACCAACGGTGAGTTAGCTGTTAGAAACTGTTACACTAATACATTGCTAACAGGGTAATTATTATTTTTTACGCTCTGTTCAAATTTATCTCTTAAAAATTCCCTTCAGATGTGGTTCCAAACATTCTGATTATCGAAAGTATGTCTTAGATACAAAAATGTTAGAAACGATTGATCAAGACAAGTTCCCAGAATACTAGACTCCTAACGGAGACGACTGGAAATGGCTTAGACATCTCTTGTGGGCTCTCTTAGCACACATCAAAAGGAGAAGAGTGGAGGTTGCAACTCTTTCATCTGTAAAATAGGGTGAAATCTAAGTTATGAAAGAAGCAGAGCAGAGCTAAAAACGTTGTCTTAAAGATCCGGATGTGATTCCTTACTTTTAAACTGTATGATAAATACAGTTTATAGACTGAGGATAGTGGTTCATGCCTGTAATCCCAGCACTTTGGGAGGCTAAGGCGGGAGGATCACTTGAGCTGGGGAGCTTGAGACCAGCCTGGGCAACACAGTGAGACCCCATCTCTACAAAAAGTAAAAAACATTAGCTGGGTGTGGGTGGCATGCACTTGCAGTCTTAGCTACTGGTGAGGCTGAGGCAAGAAGATCACCAGCCTGAGTGACAGAGTGAGACCCTGTCTCAAACATAAATGAATTCATAAACAGACAGACAAACTATGTAACCCTTAGTGGATTTCTCAGTATTACATTACCAGGTGGAAAACTGGATACTATTCATTTCTTTATTCAGCACGCTTTGTAAAAGCTCCAGTTTTGTACTGTGTGTTGTGCTCAGTACGGAGATAAAAATGAATGAGATGTATAGTGTGATGCATGGTGCCGTCAGCTTCTGGGGTGGTGACATTTAAGGTTTAAGTGTTACATACAATGCAGTAGTATTTCGTTCAAAACTACTAGTAGTTTAACATCCAAATATCAGAAATGGGAATTAGAAATTATTGTACTAGGTTCTTGCTTCAATTGGTACTTTCGTTATTGATTTATCTGATCCTATAGAATACTGAATTTATCACATTAACATGAACAACATCCAACACCTGTTTAAAGTACTTAAACTAAAACAACCTTTGAAAGTACTTATCCACATACACACATTTTAACGTGTGTTTTAGCATAATGTCTTACAGCCCTTAAGCCATTTCTGTATATAAACCCTGCATTCTTGTAAATCCTATGTAAAACATATTGCTTTATGCACTATACACATTTATTAGCAATTTCAGCCAATTTAGTTTATGATTTAGTGATAATGTCATGTTTTATGGATGCAATTTATATCTTATGCATATGGTGGTGATAAGAATAGGTTGGATTGCATTGAAAAGTAATAAAAGAAATGTAATTTGTGTCTAGGTTGAAGAGGTTCATAGATAAAATGCTGAAACAAATCATCAAAGTCATGTATCTTTATTTCAATTGGTTCAACCAACTCTCCCAAATAATTATCCTATCAAAAAATTCTTGCACTACTCAATACATTTGACCTATGTGTGTAGTTTTATCATCAATCAATAGTATCACCTGCCCCACTGCTTTGGGTGAAATGGTGGTTTGAGAGGGCTTTAACTCTTCCAAAAATCCATTGACTGGTCTTGCCCAAGTTCACCTTTTAAAGTTTTCCTAGGACCACTTTTGTGCCTCAAGTATGAGAAGTGGAGCAAAGGTTAATGATTCTTAATTGAACTTAATTAAGTGATAATATAACATCTCGAGCTCTTCATTATGCCTCAGGATTGGACAGCAATGTCATAACATCAGGAAGTAATGAACTAGAAGTCATGCATTGTCATGCATTGGAACACTCTAGCAACTTACTATGTTTCAGATGTATTGTCTTTAGTGAGGTATAAAAGTGAGGTGCATATTAATAGCTTGATGAAGTTCCCATTTTAAGACAAACTATATTTTTGTTGTAATCAAGACTTTGATTGAAACTATTATGATCAGAAGACTGTTGGATCCTATATATTTTTTCTTATTATTTATTAGCTGCCCTCAACTGTGAGAAGGTTATTTGATCATTTCACAGCTTATGCAGTCTAATTGAAACACATAATTTTGTTCATGCATCACTTTTGAATTTAGGGACTGTTCATTCTTTCATTACCTGTGTAGTGATTTCCAACTCGCTTTGGTAATACAAGGGATTGTGATAGCATATTTGTTCCTAAGCACATTCTATTTAGATCAGAGTCAGTTCTATAGTTCTCATTTTGCTCTGAGAGTGGGAAGTGACGCATACAAAACAGTAGCAACTGTAGTTAACATGTCAGGGAAAATGAATGCACAAATGTGTACTATATAATGCCATGTGCTTCAGAGATAACGACAATGAGGGGTGTAAGCTAACCTTGGTCTTCTGTAATGCAAAGCTAATATACTCAAAAAGATATTCCCCTTCATTACGATTTAATGTAATTGTTCCTAATCTGTAACCTGAACAAAGAACTCAAATGTCTTATGCAAACACTAACATTAGCTGCTTTTCTCTGGGATATCAATATGACACTTTACATTCATATGCCTCAGAGAGGAACTGGACATCAAAAAGTGCCATACATGCTATATTCTCCCTGAAATTTTCTGTGAATTTCTGTGAATAAGGAATCAAATGTTTAGGTTGATACTAATATTTATAATAATTCAGATGATTGACAGAGGATGGATATGGTGATGAAATAGATCACCTCCACATGTTATATGACAGCAATTTCAAAGCATTGTAAGTCCTACATGAAAGCAAATATCAGGTTTCATAAACCTTGCAGGGCTGGAGGCTTAGAAAATTATTAGAGTCTATATTTGGAAACACTGTGGCTAGAAGGGATACCAATATATTTTTTACATTTATGATGATAAGCGCTGTGTGTGTGTAAGAAAAGCAAAAGGAAAGAGGGTTGATTTTTATCCTCTGTAAGGATAAAAATTATTACTTTTTTGCCCCTGAAAACAGTCTGAAATGCTACGTAGGTGTTTTTTGGCATGTCCTTTCTATCCCTAAAGCAGGACTATTGATTAACTCCAATATATACTGGGAACATGAAAGCTCCATTTGCTAACAAAAGTAGGTATTGAACGAATATTAGATTTGATTAAATAAGCAAAGGTTAACTACTCATGTGAAATTGCTGTAGAGAAAGAGAGATATCAGGCCCAAAGAATGTTGACTGCCATATGTATAGACTTAATATTTTTGATAGTGGCCTGTGGACTACCATTTTACTTCTTAAAAATGTTCATTCTTCAACCCAAGGTGATGAAGCAGATTCCTGTGGGCCAAGACATGGGAAAGTGTGTTCTGCAGACACAACTGGGATGTTATTCTACATTCTTCACTTGAATAGTCACTGTTATACATTTAATTTCTCATTTGAAATGCTGTTTTTCTTCATTCAATTTAAATCAATAAATATTTAACCCTGCTATATGTCAGGAACTCTGCCAAGACAGTGTCTAAAAGTTTCTGTTCTCATGAAGCTCCTCGGCTGTCAGGAAAGACAGACATCTGAGCAAGCACTAAGTGGAGATGTGTAGCCAGAGGAACCAGTCCACAGGGGAGACAGCAAGAAGGGCATTCCTGAGGAAGTAACATTTAAAGGGAACCTGGAAGGATGAGTCAGTAAAGTGAGGGTAAGGAGGGACAAAGAAGGGAAAGGACGTTTCCAAATAGAGCAAATCACATTTGGGGAGCCAACATCAATAAAGAAGAATGGACTTGAAACACAGAAGCCTTAATGGCAGGTCAAGAGGGCAGAAGCTTGTGGTATGTGAGGAGGTACAAGGGACTGGAACCTCAGGGATGGTATAAGCCTGTGTTTTCCAGTCTTTGGTCTTTTCATAACATTTTCATGGTTTGCTCCACCAGAGTACATCTTGTGCTGTTATTTCCTTAATTTGTTGTATTAAATCTAATCACTTATTGTCTTCAATGAATTTATTTTAAAATAAAACTTTGTATCTCTATGTAAATGCAACCACAGCATCATCTAACCTAAGTAGAAAGTCACTTTGAAAATGAACTATTGTAGTTGCAGTGGCTCATACCTATAATCCCAGTACTTTGGGAGGCCAAGCCAGATAGCTCACTTGAGCTCAGGAGTTCCAGACCAGCCTGGGCAACATAAAGAAACTCCATCTCTACAGAAAAAATACAAAAACTAGCCAGGTGGGGTGGCGCCTACCTTTAGTCCCAGCTACTCAGGAGGTTGAGATGGGAGGATCCCTTGAGCCCAGGAAGTCGAGGCTACAGTGAGCCATGATTGCACCACTGTACTTCAGCCTGGGTAACAATGAGAACCTGTCTCAAATAAATTAGATAAATAAATAAATAAATCTGAAACAAAATGAATTTGTTAAATTCTAACTCAATGTTTTCATTACAAGATGCTGAGCATGAAGACTGTTACTTGTCAAAAAGGGAGGTGAGCAGTGATAGTAGGTAAAGTCCTCCAGCCTACTAGCAACATGAGGCTTTCTCCTTGGAAAGAAAGCTGGAAAAAACAACTTTCTCATTGTACAACTCAGAGACGTTTATTGCCTTAGCTCCCCCTTTGGCGTGCTAGCAAATATCATCTTGAGGATCTCTTATAATACATTTCTACTCTTTGGGAATAATTGTTATTAATGATGAGGATTTTGAGTTTTATTGCCAGGGCAATTAGGAACCAGTGGAGAATTTATAAACAGCTCCTAGTGTGCTTCCCTAACCCTTCCACAGAAGTACCCAGTACAGCCTGAAACCAGAGCAGTAAATCGAAGATGTCTCTAAGTTCCTATGGTTCTCTTTTAAGCATTCCAGTGTGATGTTGCACTCCAAAGCATAACACAACCCCTCTCTCATTGTAATAATAGACCATTGAGTGAAACCTGTGTTTTACTAAGACATGAGAACTGAAGTTAGTCTTTTTTTTTCCCCCTTTCTTTCACCATTGTGTGCATCATCTCTTGTACTGGGAAAGACACATTGTAGGTGTATGATTAATATATGAGAAGAATGTTTATCCCATCCCCACCTGGAGATAAGATCATTATTGATTCTTCTGTAGGTATCTCTACCTGTCTACTTATCGTCCTTTATCCATGCACCCAACCTGCCTGGACTTTCCTTCCTCCCACCTCCCTCTCATTAATTCATTCATCAAACTTTGGGAGGCCGAGGCGGGCGGATCACAAGGTCAGGAGATCGAGACCATCCTGGCTAACACGGTGAAACCCCGTCTCTACTTAAAAGTACAAAAACTAGCCGGGCGAGGTGGCGGGCGCCTGTAGTCCCAGCTACTCGGGAGGCTGAGGCAGGAGAATGGCCTGAACCTGGGAGGCGGTGATTGCAGTGAGCTGAGATCCGGCCACTGCACTCCAGCTTGGGCAACAGAGCGAGACTCCATCTCAAAAAAAAAGAAAAAAAAAAAACATTAGTGTGTGCCTGGCTGTTTAGTAAGTGCTCAGGATGCATTGAATTGCTCCAGGCTGCTGAGGAAGCTCAAGCTTTTGGAATGGCCTTTAATTTCTCACCTTGCTCGGAGATGGTTCCTTCAAGACATACCATAGGCCTAGCCCACATACGATTCTTCTGAAAATCATCTATCCTTCTTATATCCGTGGGTAATTAGCAGTTTCTTGAGAATGTGTGAAGTTTGTGGGGAAAAAAGCCAGTTTGCTTTTCTTAGATATCCATCCCATCTTTAAGTTTATATTCCTAGTTTCGAGCGAAACTTCCATGGAAATTAGGAGTACCTTGTCAATAATGAAGCCTTGAATTCTGAGTAAATTCATTTTACCTGTCATTATTTGGTGTGGATAAAAAATAAAACATGAGTATTGTCTTTTATGTGTCTCCTCCACGCAAAATTTGACATCACCTTCTGTTTATAAGCAGCCTTTCATTATCTTTTTTGTGTTTAGGGGAATATAGCATATGTAAAAAAAAGAGGTGTACAAATATAATGTATTACCTAATGGATTATCACAAAGTGAACATAAAAAAATAAAGAAATAAAACATTATCAGACTTAAATGGCTTTCTCATGCCCCTTCTAATCACCTTCACCCCTGGCCTAAGGTATGATCCTATTTGACTCTAGAGATTAGCTTTGTCTATTTTTGAACTTTCAATGGTGACACACTCATTGTGGCTTCACTTGTTCAACAGCAGGTTTGTGAAATTGATTATGTTGGGTGATATAGCTCATCATTGCATGGTATGATTACATGATAAATTTTAGAAATCCTCTGTAATACTGGTTTTCAATTTGGGGCTATTACAAGTAACAATGCCATGAACTTTCTTATATGTGTTTTGGGAGAATGTGTCATGCATTTCTCTTAAGCATATACCTGGGAGTGGGATTTTGGATCATCTTATGCAAAGCAGTGTTTAACTTTAGTAGAAAATGCCAAGTAGTTTTCTAACACGTTACACAGTTTATACTCATCCCAGAAGCAATGTATGGTAATCTTTTTGGCCTTAAATTCTTGCCAGTGCTTGGTTCTGTCAGTCCTTTTAATTTTGGCCATTTTAGTGAGCATTATGGTAGCATTGTGGCTTTAATTTGCGTTTTGTTAATTACTAATGAACTCGAGCAATTGTTTGTGTGATTATTTGCCATTGGGATATTCTGTTTTATAAAGTGTCCGTTTACATTTCTTGCCTATTTTCTATTGGGTTGTCTAGCTTTGTCTTAAAGATTTGTAGAAGTTATTTTATATTCTGAATATAAGACCTTCTTATCTCTGTTCCATATTCTATTCTGTGGATTGCCTATTCATATTCTTGAGGGTGTTTATTTCCTTCCTTGATTTGAAATGAACAGAAGTTTTTAATTTTAATGTAATTAAATTTCTAAGTGCTATTTGCATTCTGTTTAGGAAATTCTAAAGTAGAGAACACTAAATTCCATACTGCCTAATGTTTTTGGACATTGATAGGAATAAGTTTGCAAGGTTGATTCCGCCATATCACTTGCTACTTTTGCTATTTTAAATAGTCATTTGGCTTTAATACAGAATTTTTAAATGGATGGTTTTCTCTTTGCATCTATTCTGCAAGTCTTAAAGGTTTTTTTTCTATTTCTTAGCTATCTTTCTAAATGTTTTGCTGTACATACATTTGAAAGTAGTATCTCCCTAAATTATATATATATATGTATATAATTTGTGTGTGTGTATGTATGTGTGTGTATATATATATATACACACACACATATATATATATAGAGAGAGAGAGTACCATCAGAAACTAGCATCTAATTTTATTTTTATGTATCTATAACAATTAGAAATTAATATCTCTTATATCTATGTTATGTTTACAGAACCAACCTTGGGTTTTGCAATTCAGTCTTTGTGTTTCCATTAGGCCATTAAGTGTCTTAGGGAGAGGAAAGTTGGTTTTTTTAAACTCTGAATTCCATGCTGTTTGCACTAAGGACAAAACCATGGTAGGGAACAATGACTTTTGATGCTGACCAACATTTTATGTGATGCTTCTTTTGATTAATTTTTATCATCCAGAATAGTGTTTTTTGGTTTGTTTGTTTGTTTTTGTTTGTTTGTTTATTTGCTTTTTGGAGCTCTCTGTTTCCTTCATGAATGCAAGGCCAGGTGTGCACTTTTAATGGGGAAGACTTGTGACCATGCTTGTGTCTTCATAGGTCCAGGCTGGTCAGCAGTTTTAGATGATCAGACTTTCCAACTGGAGGTACACTAATGATTATCTTCTCAGAGACTGATTTGCACCAAATAAAATTCTTCGAGTGTGACCCAAAATTTTGGAATGTAAAATCATAGAGTGGAAGTTCTGTGAAGGTGAGGACTAATCTTGTTCATCATTGATTCCCATGGTTGCGCACATGGTAGATGCTAAGTAGATGTTGGCTTATTGAAAGAGGAAGACTGATGTAATGAGTGCGATAACTAGCACTTTCTGTTTCATCCTTGGCTCTTTCCATTCAGTAGACTCAGCTACATGCCACTGTTTTCTGGTACAAGAAATCTAGCCCCAGAAAGCAACTTTTGTTAAATGTTGCTTCAGACTGATCTTCACTACCATTCAACCCCATCCTTGTTCTTATTTCCATTTTTAAAAATTTTGGCTCTGTACTCCCTGCTTAAATATCAGCTCTGGGCTTGGCAAGCCTTTTTAGCTAACTTTTTTGCACATATCAAATATGCCTGCCCTCTCAGAGCTCTGCCCATCATCTTGATTTCATGGTCTCAGTGAGACCTTCCCACTTCCAGCTCTGGGCCTTTCGAAGTTCACACCCCGAGCCAACGACTGGTACTCTGTCAAGGAAGGGGAGCAAGGTGAGAAGTATAGTGGGTAAGTTCTCAATTCAGATAAAAATGGCCTGAATCAAAGCTTGTCTATTTAATTTGAACTATTTAAAGTCTCTGAGCCTCAGTTTCTTCATTTCTAAAATGAGGATACTAATTATACCTTCCTCATGGGATGCTTCAAATATAAAATGAGATCATGCAGGAGAAGGGTCTGGCATTATGCCTGGCACAAAAGGAGCTGCCATTAATATTGCTGTTGTCACTGCTGGGATTCTTATTGTCACCACTGGTATTATTAGTCATTGACGTGGGGGAATTTCTCCTAGTGTGTTAGTGAACTTTGAAGACCCAGTTACAGAGATTGCTTGGTAAGGATAAATTAGAACAAAGGAAGCTGGCAAGCCTCATAGATATTTATATCAAGCTACTGTGGCTGAATGAATTGTCTTTCTTTACTTGAGGGAAATTCTGTCAAAAGAACTGCTATCAGTCATGTGAAATCAGCCTGATCTCTTTCTTGAGTGGTGTCTGAAAGAGATACTAACGGATTCTAACATTTTGTCATTCTTTTTTTCCTTCAGGATTCATGTCAGTCACCAAAAGCTTCTTTCATGTCTACATTACCCTGTAGTGAAAGAGATGATTAATTAGATCACAGCTTATCTTGCTTTCACTGCATTACAGCCTAGCAGTCCTTCTGATGCTGGGAGCCTGGCTATACTTCTGGATAAGTTTACGATGATAGCAATATGTCACTGGGAACACATTTTTAAGCCTTTCATGAAAATGGTTCCACATACCCATTTGAAGTTGATGTTCGTTGTTCATTTCATTTGTTTTCTGAAGACAAAATATTGAGGTAGGAAAAGTACCCTTTTAGGTCCATCACCTCATTGCTCTGTTTCTCAGTGTGTTCTTTAGACCACTAACCTCAGGGTCATTTGGAATCTGGGTAAAATGTAAATCCCAGGCAGTTCCTTAGTCTTCTTGTTTTTACTCTGTGTCAGTGGTACCATTTGTGTTTTCAGCAGGTGCCCATGGGATTCTGCTGCACATTAAATTTGAGATCCATAGCCTTAGTTTCTTACTGTGGTAAATAAAGGTATGTGTGTTGGGAAGAGTTTGTGAGAACAGAATAGGAAATTCACCATGTGGACTGTTAAGGTTTTTTTTTTCTTAATATATCTTTATGAACCATGGAAAGATAAATTTTTCATTTATTCCTAATTAACTATGTATCTTGAGCTTCTCCAAGCAAAATAATGTTAACTTCCAATGAGACTAGAGTATGAATTAAATAAAGAAATTATCTATCCTGAGGCACAATTTTAACAAATACCTCTCACCCCACATTGACTTCCTAGTCATATTGGACACTGCTTACATTGTACTACTTATGTTTTAAAAAACTTAAGACTCATCTGCGTAGCTTATGAAATTCAGATATTTGGATTCAGCTGGTCTTGGTGGGGACTTAAAATAAACCCTACAGGAAATCCCCATGTGAAGAGACGGGAGAAGTGAATGCTGTTTTGTGATGAGTCTATTGTGTATCTATCTTGGTTTTGTTTTGTTTTGTTTTGTTCCATCTTTCCATTTTTAAATTCTGTGGTAAACACATTATAATATATATTTTTTCTGCATGGCATACTTTTTCTTCTGATATTCCTCATATGGAATCCTCAACAATAAGGCAAAAGTTGAGTGCGTACTCAGAGTAGTATGAATTAATTTATAGCTTAAAGGCATTTCCTGCAGAACATGTAGGACTATTCAGCTTGGTGGTATTTATTAAGCCGTTCAAGCAGTGGAAAAATGTAACTACGGTCAGAATGAAGCTAATTATCTTCACAGGTAAACTGAAACTGAAACTTGTGGCACACTAACGATGCTAAACTAAAAGTGTATTCAATTATTTTTGTCTTTCTTTGTGTCTCTATTGGTTTGGCTTTAGTACATACCTGAAGGATTGATGAATTGAAATATTTGAGGACATGCTTATGGATAGGTCAAACTGGACTTTGCTCATCAACTCATCCTAACTCTATAGTTTGCCACAAAACGTTTTATCACAGCAAAGACAGTAGAATCAAAGAAAGGGAAAGACGACTTTTTTAAAAAAGGGCCACTGCTCATCTTAAGTTTACAACATATTAGGTAAACTTCGTTTCATACAGATTTTATGCAAATACAAGTCCATAAGCCACATGATAATGGGCACCTGGTTTTCACTGTGGGTAATTCAGGAGGCCTGATTGATGTAGTCATTATCTAAGATGTGATTTGATAGTGTTTTCGTAAACTCCTCAATGTCACTCAATCACTTCAACGTCATTCAATCACTGTTGAAGAAATTATTCACTTTCTTTGCTTCAACCATTCTTAGGTGAGTTCTAAGTGTAGGACCTCTTTCTATATTCTTGGTTTATCTGCTTTTGGTTTGGTTTCCCTTTCCTTTCCAAAGTCCTGCCTACGTATATCATCAGCTTTAGTTCCTGAGTGCTTCTTGTCTTTTCAGCTATAAGAGCACTATTCACTCTAGTCCAACAACTATTTACTGAGTAACTACTATGTACCAGATCCAGGTGCTGTAAGGGACTGAGTGATACAGCTTTTGCTCTCATGGAGTTATGACAAAACTAAACAAGAGTTATTAAAATTATAATAAATGAGGTATTTTCCTCTCTCCTGCCCTGTAATTCTCCCCAAAATGGTGCATTTGGCAAAAGGTTGACGACTAGGTAACTCCAGGATAAAGTTCTACCTCCTTGTCCACCTAGTCTCCATGTTCCATCATGTGGTCATGGCATCTGCCAGTGTGTTACAAATGAAAACTGATGAGAAACTGAATGTGTCTGATGGGAATACTGCAAGTTGCTCATTGGGCACCATTATGATGTGCCTTCATCATCCCGTTAAATGGAATCTGAATTTGACAGGAGCATCTCTAGAGAGCTGTTTTGTTTGTTCACAAACAAAATCTAAAAAGTTAAGAGAAATGGAATGCAGTTTTTCTTGTGCTATACTTATTTTATATATCAATTTCCTTTCTGTTGAACAATAATCATTTATCCATTGATCTTGAAATATTTCACATCCTGTGATTTGTCTTTATATTAAATTATTACTATTAAAAAATTAAATACAATTTTAATGAATGATTTAGTAAGGAAATAAAAGGGACACTCTAAGCATATAGCAAGGGGAGTTATCTAGTCTAAGGAAGTAAAAGAAGTAGTCTTGGAGGGTGTGATGGATCAGCTGAGACCCGAAACTTGACTAGGACTTTACTCAGGAATGGAGGAGACTATGATATAATTCAGAATAGGGAATGGAGTGTGGAAATGTGTCCATAGAAGCACACGAGGGCTGAAAAGGAAAATGTACAAAGTAAAGTTGAGGGTGTCTTGATCTGAGCCCAATGGTGGGCATGGGCAGATATGGTAGTCTCTTTAAACCTTAATAAGATGCTGAGCTCCAAGAGGATGAAAGAATCACTGAAGTGTTTTAAGTGTGAGGAATTAGTCACAGTACTTGCCTCTTCTTCCTAAATAAAAACTAAGCTCCAAAGTAAGTTGGGATAGCAGAAAAGTTGGAAAAGTCCTAATTATACATACCATGCTGCTAACCGTGGTATTTAGGGAATGGAATCTAGTAGGAGAGATATTTTATTTTAGGTACTTTTCTACTATTCAAACATGGATTATTTTGTGATAAAAAGGTATTTTAATGCCAAGTTTAAGACATAATAAAGCATTGTCCCCTAACTTTAACATTTTACCAAAATGTCGAGAAAGGGAAGAAGTTCAGTAGAATTTACAGAAATAATACTTATCTAAAACAACTACCTTTGAAACTTAAAACAGCAAACAACAAGAAAACAGAAAAGTCAGATGTCTCCTTCCAGTGTCTCCCCTTTTCATGTATTGATACTCAATAGTTTCTTGCATTCTGAAAAACAGAGAATTGAACACAGTTTTGTTTAAGTTTGCTGCATTTTTGAGTATGACTTCTATTATCATTTTAAAGAGAACATCTTTCCTTAAGCAAAATGTTTCTGAAATTATTATGTGAATCAATAGGAAAATACAATTTTCTTAGAGAAATTCTGTTTTCACATTTTCAGGTTTAAAAGCCAAGCTTTACAGTGGATTGCAAAAAAAAAATGAACAGGTCTCTTCTGTATCTATCATATATGGTAGCTGTGTTAGTCAAGTTTCTGCTGCCCTAATACTCTGTAACAACCCTCAAACTGCAGTTTCTTACAACTGCAAACATTTGTTTGTAGGTTTGTGGGTTTGCAGTTCAGTTGTGGTCTTGCTGACCTTGGCTGAATTTGGCTGAGCTAAGTTATATTTTTAGGCTTTAGGCCTAAAATGTCTAAAAGCCTAAAACTTTTTGGCTTTAGACTTTCTGTCAGATTCAAGTCTACTTCATGTATCTTTGTTCTGAGACTTGGGCTGAAAGACTAATGACTTTCTGGGGCATGTTTTTCCCACAGCAAAGGGCAGAAACTCAATGGGACTAGTGAAATCTTGTAATACTCTTACAATTATGGCTTAGAACTGGAACACAGTCATTTCTGCCCACTGATCAAAGCAAGTAGAATGGCCAGCCTCAAAGTCAATGGGGTAGGAATGCATACCGTCCCTCCACTGGGAGGAGTCACTACCAAGCCAAATGACATAGGGCATGTACAGTTCTACCCTAGGGAGAAAGTGAGGCATTAAGAGGAGCATTCCTATGTACCTTGGTGGCTGAAGTAACATCAAATGGAAATCTCCATTGTTTTCCCCGCTTAGATTTTTCCAGTGTGCAAGATTGGAGTTCCATAGCCACTGAGAACAAATTAAAAAGATGAGACTAACCAGAGAATTTTCTTTACAAATATGCTGATGACAATTGATTCAACATCAATTGCTGTGCAATCATTATGAAAGATATATTACACTAAAAACAATTTAACTAAATAATATGGAAGCAATATTTTTGTTGTTGTTGTTGTTGTTGTTGTTATTGTTGTTATTGGCAGGGAGTACATAATATCCATGTAAGAAATAATGTACCTTCAGACTTCCAGCCTCCAGAATTGTGAAATAATCCATTTCTGTTGTTGTAAGCCACACGGTTTGTGGTACTTTGTTATGGGAGCCCTAGCGAACTAATACATTAGCTTTGCAACTTAGGACAAAATACTTCAAAGTATGAAGGCTTAGTTTCCTTATCTTTTAAATGGCAGTGACGTCAGTAGCTGTCTCAGGGTTGGTGTGAGGTTTTGTTGGTAAAATGTATAACACAGAGACTGGCATATAGGAAGTGTCCACTACAGGTGAGTGAGCGCCATCATCGTCATTATCAGTACTAACTAGTAATTGTTGTCTTCTCCCACATTTCTCTGGAGTGGTCAGTTTTTAGGTATGCCCATTTAATTTCCTATAAACCTGTTTGAAGTGGATATATCCCTGACATGCCCATCCATGTCTGCGTCCTCACATGCTGCTTCAGTGTTCTCTTCATATCAAGAGGCTGAATGTATGCTTGAAGAGGTTGTGACTATAGCTTTAAATAGCCCAGAGCATTTGGAAATGTTCTTTCAAGCCTTACTATAATTTTGGATTTGCCTTGTAATGTATGTGCATTTGTTTAAATATAAAAATGGAAGTTTAAATTACTACTTAGAATGCTTAATTTCTTTCTAAATCCCCAAGGGATAAGTCTGTGCCCCCAGGAAAATACAACATAAGACTTCTTGTGCCTTTACACCACCCCTACCCATGGTAGACTGCCACAGGCTTCTGGGATTATTGGCATCCTGGATTAACAATTTGAGTTTGAAGACTTCTTGTATATAGATGCTTATGATCATGTCTTATCTAAAATTCGAGATTATGACCATTCTGTCTCTAAACATCAGTACCTCTAGACCACTGGTTCTAAATCAGGGGTAACTGCCCCACCGAAAGGACATTTGGCAAAGTCCAGAGGCATTTTTGGCTGTCACAACCTGTTTTGCTACTTGGCATCTTGTGGGTAGAGACCAGAGATGCTGTTCGGTATACTACAGGGTCCAGGAAAGACCCCTATAGCAGAAAGTTATTCAGCCCAACTTGTCAACCATGTTAAGGCTGAGAAATCCTGTTTTCAGCCATCCCTAGTATGATCACGCTGTGTTTGAATATATCAGGCCACAGAGATTTCTACTTTTCATTAGGGTTCTTATATTGTTTTCTTTTTTCTTCTGTCTTTCCACACAGATCCATATCACATATGTCTTTGTATTTCCTTTAACTCTCAACACCCACCCTGGAAAGTAGTAGGTGCTTGATAAAATGTTTATGGATGGAATCTACTGCTGTGAAAATGTCCTGGACCCATGTCACTTATAATTTACATATCTAAAAATATTTTCTCTCTTCTCCTGGTCTCAATAGCATCAGAAATGTATAAAATTGTAGAGACAGTTGGGCTTTTAGAAAATGGGCCACTGGTCACAAAGCTGAGGTTTTGAGAAATAATCCTCATCTAAGGACAGGTATAATTAAGTGGATACTGGTCAAGAATCAGGGTCCTGGTTCTGCCCTTCACATCTGTGTATAAGCAGCTCCCATCTGGCCTTGACGTTCTTCTGTTCACATAACTTGTAACTTTCCCCTAAGTCTTCAAAAGTGATAAAATGGCAATAGTATGTTCATACCAATGGACAATTTGCATTAGTTCATTGTTCTGTGTCTTCAGTACTCCTGGAAGCATTTTCTAATGGTCTCAGATTTTCTAGATTTTTCTGACCAAATACCAAATCTATCAATCAATCAATCAATCTATCTATCTATAAATCAGTCAATTTTGGTGATACTTATGTGGGATCTATATTTGTTCTGATTCACCTGCTTTCCAATGTGCATTCAGCATTCTTTTAGTTGAGGAAATGCAGTTCAAATTAGTATAAAGAAAAATAAAGGGAAGTTTATTGCCTAAAATATTTTCAAAGTCCCAGAGTATTGCATATAGGGAGAAAAATGATGTTATCATATTTCTGTCTCTCATTCTCACTCCTGCTCTATTTTTCTGTGTTATATTTCATTTGTGCTTTGAACCAAGGCTCAAACTGCTGTTGTCAGTGCTCCCTGCCCCTGTCCATCTCACAGACTGGCTCTTTCACTGTGCAGCAAGATGGCCACCATCCATGCCTGCTGAGTGACCATGCCCCATAGCTTCTTTAGAACAGTCCTAGGAAGAATTTTAATTGGTCCTGTTTAGCCCATTTACCAACAGCTGAACAAATCACTTTGGCCAAAGGAATTGGATTATTTGATCAGAGCCAACCACATCCTTTTGGCCATTGAAAGTGATGATAGTCTCCACCAACTGCATGGCATGGATTTCACAGAAGAAAGAGGTATTTTGTTACCAGGATAATGTGGGAGAAGACATCCTGGACAAGAAAATATAGTAGAACTCCAATATGTTAGATGACCTATCACAGCCTCAACATGTGTCACTTTCTTCTAGAAGGTCTAGAATCATGTCTTAGACATGCTTTAAACCCCAGCAGTAATTGGTAAATATATATAATCACCAACTGAAGTAAATGTGTAATAATTTACTGTGTTAAGTATTACCAATACAAGTTTATTTAGAATGATTTGCCAGCTTTCTTAGCCCATAAATAGAATGTTTATGCTGTGCTAAAATATATATTCCCTGAGTATATTATATTGCTTTTTAAAATAAAATGATGAAATTTAAGAGAAATAAGTGGGTATGGTATGGAGTATTTGCCTTTATAAGATCAGGTGTATCTCTTAGAATTACTTGATTTTTACCTGGCAGGTTTTATGACAGTTCAATCAGCAGGACAAGCTCCTCTGGGGTTTGGAAAATGCAATGAAAATTCCACCAGGCAACATTCAGAATTCAGGACCACGGTGCCTTTATTCTCCATATCAGTGGCAACATCTAATTATAAAGAAGGAAATGTCAATGCCTTTTTTTTTTTAATTGCTGGCTGGTGGTTTTATTAAATCTAACTTTAGTTGACAGGGACTACTCAAAATTCTCTCCTACAGAAATGTACAATCAAGCAAAGCATGAATATATCTTTGTCAAAACAGCAAGCAGGAGCCCTTGTTTAAAAACTTAACAAATGTACCTTCAGGCTCTGATGATAAACTTATTTCCAAATTCACTGGTGAGAAAAAGCATTTGGAAAGCTGAGATCTCTAAGGTATATAGTGTTATTTGTCACTCTGTGTTTAATTGTTTCTATATATAGGTGGGTTGGAAGTTTCTAAGACTTGAATTATCTGTAGTTAAATGTAATGTAACTCTGGTCCTGCTAGAATGTAAGTTCTGTAGGTGCAGATATTTTTGTCTGTTATGCTTACTACTGTACCCTCAGGGCTTACCATGTAAAAGTTGTTCAATAAATACTCATTTAATGAATGAATGAATTGTGATATTAGTCATTAAAAATGAAAATCTCAATTTCTAAAGTTTTGCCTTTTCCAGAAAGTCTTATAGTTGAAATCATACAATGTGAGCCTTTCCAGACTGACTTCTTTCACTTAATAATATGCATTAAAATTTTATCCATGTCTGTTTAAAACTTGATAGTTCATTTCGTTTTAGCACATAATAATATTCCACTGTCTGGGTGTATCTTAGTTTTATCTATTTACCTACTGAACAACATATTCATTGCTTCCAAATTTTGGTAATTATGAACACAAATACTGTAAATGTGTGTGCAAGGTTTTGTGTGGACATTAGTTTCAAATCCTTTGGGTAAATATCAGGGAACACAATTGGTGAATCTTATGATGAGAGTATGTTTAGTTTTGTCAAAAACCACCAAACAGTCTTCAAAAGTGTCTGTACCACTGTGCATTCCACCAGCAGTGATTAAGAGTTCCTGTTGTTCCAAACATCCTCACCCAGCATTGAGTGTTGTCAGTGCTCTGAATTTTGGCCATTCTAGTAGGTGTATAGTAATATCTCATTTTTTAAAATTTTCATTTTTCTGATACATATAATGTGGAGCATCTTTTCATATGCTTATTTATAATTTCTATGCCTTCTTTGGTGAGATTTTGTTAAGGTCTTTGGTCCACTTTTTAATCAGGTTGTTTTTTTTTATTGTTTAGTTTTGAGAGTTCGTTTTATATTTTGAGTAACAGTCCTTTATCAGGTATGCCTCTACAAATATTTTCACCCATTCTGTGGTTTGTCTTTTCATTCTGTTGAATGAAAAGACATTTTTAATTTTAATGAAACCCAACTTATCAATTTTTTCTTTTATGGATCATACCTTTGCTGTCATATCTAAAAAAAAATCACCAACCCAAGGTCATCTATAATTTCTCTTATGTTATCTTCTAGGATTTTTATAGTTTTGCATTTTGATTTAGGTCTGTGATCCATTTTGAGCTAATTTTTATGAAGAGTATAAAGTCTGTGTCTTGATTGATTGATTTTGCACATAAATATCCAGTTGTTTCAACCCTATTTGTTAACAACACTATCTTTCTCTATAGTGTTTCCTTTGTTCATTTTTAAAGATCATTGAGTATATTTATGGATCTATTTCTGGGTTCTCCGTTCTGTCTCAGTGATTCATTTGTCTATTCTTTTTGCCAATACCACACTGTCTTGGTTACTGTAACTTTATAGTAAGTCTTGAAAGCAGATAGTGTCAGTCTTTCAACTTTATTTTTCTCCTTCAATGTCGTGTTGGCTATTCTGATTCTTTTGCCTCTCCATATAAGCTTCAGAATCAATTTGTCAACATCTACAAAACAACTTTCTGGGATTTTGACTGGGATTGCATTGAAATTATAGGTCAAGCTGGGAAGAACTGACATCTTGACAATATTAAGTCCTCTTTTCCATGAATATGGAATTTTTCTCCATTTATTTAGTTCTTTAATTTCTTTCAACAGAATTTTATAGTTTTCCTCATATAAAGATATTTTGTTAGATTTACACTAAATATTTCATTTTGGGGGGTGCGAATGTAAATGGTATTGTGTTTTTAATTTCAAATTACACCTGTTTGTTGCTGGTATATAGGAAAATGATTGACTTTTGCATATTAAACTTGTATCCTGTAACCTTTCTATAATCCCTTATTAGTTCCATGTGTCTTTTTCAGTTAAATCTTTTGGATTTTCTACATAATAATGCCATTTGAGAACAAAGAGTTTTATTTCTTCCTTCTCAATCAGTATACTTTTTCTTTTCTTGTCTTATTCCATTAGCTAGGACTTCCAGTATGAACATTGAAAAGGAGTGGTGAGAGGCAACACCCTTGCATTGTTTTTGATCTTAGTGGGAAAGCTTCTAGTTTCTCATCACTAAATATAATGTGAGCCGTAGGTGTTTTGTACATTTTAAAATCAAGTTGAAGTACTCCTCAATGTCTAGTTTACTAAGTGTTTAATCATAAATGGGTATTGGATTTTGTCAAATGCTTTTTCTGCATCTATTCATATGATCATGTGATTTTTATTTAGCTTGTGGATATGATAAATTACATTAATTGATTTTCAAATATTGAATCAGCATTGCAAATCTTGAATAAATCCCTATTGATTATAGTGCATAATTCTTTTTATACATTGAATTTGATTGGATAATTTCTTGTTGAGGATTTTTGTCTCTAAGTTCATGAGAGATATTGGTCTGTTGATTTGTTTTCTGGTAATATCTTTGTCTGGTTTGGTATTTGGGTGGTGCTGGCCTTATTAAATGAGTTAAAAAGTATTTCTTCGGCTTCTGTCTTCTAAAAGAGATTGTAAAGAATCGATATAACTTCTTCCTTAAATGTTTGATAGAATTCACCAGTGAACCCATCTAAGCCTGATGCTTTCTGTTAGGGAAGTTATTAATGATTGTGTCAATTGCTTTAACAGATATCAGTCTATATAGAATGTCTATGTCTTCATATGTGAATTTCGGCAGAGTGTGTCTTTCAAAGAATTGGTCCATTTCACTTGTTATTAAATTTGTGAGCATTGAGTTGTACAGAATCTTCCTTTATTATCCTTTCAATGTACATGGGATCTGTAGCATGTACTAACATTAAAAATGAAAGGATATCATTTTTAATATTAGTAGTTTGTATCCATTCTCTCTCTCTCTCTTCTTTTTTTTTTTTTTTAATTAGCCTGGCTAAGGATTATCATTTTAATTATCTTTTCAAAGAATCAGCTTTTGATCAAATTGATTTTCTCTATTGATTTCATGTTTTAATTTTATTGATTTCTGCTTTAATGTTTATTATCTCTTTTCTGTTGTTTGCTTGGGTTTAATTTGCTCTCCTTTTTCTCATTTACTAAGGTAGAAGCTTAGATAATTGATTTTAGATCTTTTTAAATTTTCTAATATATTCATTCAATGCTGTAAACTTCTCTTTTATGTCTGTTTTGACCGTATCCCAACAATTTTGATAAGTTGTGTTTTTGTTTTCATTCATTTTATTTACTTCAAAATATTTTAAAATTTATCTTGAGATTTCTTCTTTGATCCCTGTGTTATTTAGGAATGTATTGTTCAATCTCCACGTATTTCGGGATTTTCTAGTTTTCTTTCTATTATTGAATTTTAGTTTGATTCCATTGTGATCTGAGAGCAGACTTTTTATAATTTATATTTTTAAAAATGTGTTACAGTGTATTTTATGACCTAGCATGTGGCATATCTTTGTGAGTGTTTCATGTGAGTTGGAGAAGAATGTGTGAGCTGCTGTTGTTGGATGAAGAAATCTATAGATGTGAATTTTATCTGGTTCACTTGTGGTGGCGGTGAATTCAACTATGTCTTTTCTGATTTTCTGCCTGCTGGATCTATTCATTTCTAATATAAGGGTGTTGAAGTCTCCAACTATAATAATGGATTCATCTATTTCTCTTTGCAGTTCTGTCAGTTTTTGCTTAATGTATTTTGATGCTCTGTTATTAGGCACATAGATAAAGATTATTATGTCCTCTTGGAGAATTGACTTCCTTATCATTGTGCATGTCCCTCTTTATCCTTGGTAATTTTCATGCACTGTAGTCTGCCCTGTCTGAAATAATATAACCACTATCTTAGTTTATTTTATGTTTCTATAACAGAATACCTGAGGCTAGGTAATTTATAAAGAAAACATGTTTATTTAGCTCATGGTTCTATGGGATGGGAAGTACAAGAAGCATAGCAGGAGCATCTGTTGGCTTTGGGTGAGGGCTTTCTGTGTGAAGACTTTTTGTGCTGTGCCATAACACGATGGAGAAGTTCAGTGGGGAAGCTGACACATAGGAAGAGGCAAAACCTAAGAGGCATCCTGGCTCTGTAAACCTACTCTTATGGGAAATCATCCATTCCTGTGAGAATTAATCCAGTCTCACCAGAATGAGAACTCAATCACTACTGCAAAAACGGTACCAAGTCACCCATGAAAGCAGAGCCCTCATGACCCAAACACTTCCCACTAAGTCCCATCTCCTAACACAACCTCATTGGGGATCAAATTTCAACATAACTTTTGGTGAGGACAAAACAAACTATATCCAGACCACAGCAGTGACATCCACTTCCTTTTAAATAATATTAGCATAGTATATTTTTCTCCATTTATTGTTAATCTGTGTGTATCTGTATATTTACAGTTGGTTTCTTGTAGACAATATCTAGTTGGGTCTTGTTTTTTATCTACTTTGGCAATCCCTGTCTTTTAATTGGTATATTTAGACCATTGTTGCTCAAAGTGATTATTGATATAGTTTCATTAATATCTACCATATTCGTTAGTATTTCTGTTTATTGCTTATGTTCTTTGTCCCTATTTTTGTCTGTGACTCTTTTTCTGCCTTGTGGTTTTAATTGTACATTTTTTATAATTCAATTTTCCCTCCTTTCTTTAGCAAACTATATTAAAGACTTATTTTATAACTTATTTAGTGGTTATACTTCTTTTTTCACTTATGTAGTGTTATTCTAGAGTTTGCAATATACATTGACAACTAATCAAGCCAAATTTTAAATAACAATATACTACTTTATGGGTACTGTGAGTAACTTACAATAACAAAACAATACTAATTTCTCCCTCTCATCCCCTGTATCATTTCTCTAGTGAAATTTACTTATATATAAGCAAAAATAAGTATTATATATCTTATATATAGTAATATGAGCATACATAATTTATATGTTGTTACTATTTTTATTTTGAACAAACTGTTTTCTGTTAAATCAGTGAAGAATAAGAATAATTTTATTGTACCCTCACTTATTTTTTCTTCAATGCTTGTCTTTTCTAAATAGATCTTTTTAAATAGAGTTTCTGACCCACATTTCTTCTCTCTAAAGAACTTTTAACATTTCTTTAAGGCACCTTTACTGACTAATTCTCTCAGTTTGTGGTTGAGAAAACTTTCTTCTTCACTTTAAAGAATAATTTTGCAGAGTACAAAATCTACACTTCTGTTTTTTCTTTCAACCCTTCAAATATTTCATTTTCTCTCTTTTTTGCTTGTGTAGTTTCTGAAGGGAAGTTGGTATAATTCTTATTTTTGCTCTTCTTCAGGTAAGGTGTCTTTTCCTTCTAACTTCTTTCAGGACTTTTTCTTTATCTTTCCTTTTCTGTAGTTTGAAAATGATGTGCCTAGGTGTAGGCATCTTTTTCTTTTCTTTTTAATTCTGCTTGGTGTTTTCTGACCTTCCTGGATCTGTGGTTTGGTGTCTGACATTGATTTGAATGAAATTTGCAGTTATTTTCTGTTTGTTAATTCCAGCATTCCTGACGTGTCTGTTTCTGATGCTTGCTCTGACTTTTCAAACTACGTGTTTTGTCTTTTAGTATGCCTTGTAATTTTTGCTTGCAAACCAGACATTATGTACTGGGTAAAAGCAACTGCTGTAAAAAGATCTTTAGTAAGGTGGTGGTAAAGTGTGAGAAGAGGGGAAGTGTCCTATAATTGGGTTTCAGGATTTTGGTAAGCCTATGCCTCTGTACTGTGAACTTCATGTTTTCAGTTTTTTTTCTTCCCCTTAGGTGATTAGAGTGAGCTAGAATTGGTATTTCTCTTTTCTCACATGAAAACTTGAGCTTACTGAAGTTGGGTACTGTCCTTCCCCATGTCAGTTAGGCTCTGATAAAACCCCAGCAAGTAAGGCTCTAGGTAACGACTTTCTTCTAATGGTATACCTGGTTAAGAACACAGTGCTCTGGTATATTTTGAAATGATTGCTGTTCTCCCTCTCCTGGCTGGAAGCACCAGGAGATTTTTCTCCAATATTCACTGTGAGAACCTGGTTGAGCTTCTGGAGGTTAAAGTCACAAAAGTGTCAAAGCCCACCCCCCTGCATGACTGCATCCCCTTGTAGTTTTTAGCTCTCAAACTTGTCTACACCAAGCCCTCAGCAATTCATTAATTACAGTTAAGGTTTTCCTACCTAGCACTTGTTGCTGGGAGGTTTTTGCCCTGGTATATTGTGATTCTCTGTATCCACCTATCTGTCTTTCCAATTTGGGGGACAGGATTTTGCCCTGTGATCTCATCTGTTTTATGGACCTAAAATTAGTTTGTGATTTTTTTCCATTCGTTCAGCTTTTTACTTGTTGTTTTGGTGAAGTGGCAACTTCCAAGTTTCTAAGATGTGGAACATGGAAACAGAAGTCTCTTTCCATTTTTCATCTCTAATCTCCTTTGGGCTGGCTTCATTCTTAGGAACTTTTCACCTGGTAACAGAGATGATCATGGGAAAATCCCCACTTACACTCATCTTTTGGTTAACAACCCCAGAAAAATTAGTTTAACTTTCCAACCCCTTTGTCCATAGAATTTCCAAAAGTGATTCTGATTGTCCTTCTTTGATGATGTACTCAGCTGTGGACCAATAGTTGTGTCCTGAGGGAGGGAGGGAAAGGATTTTTTTATAGATAGTTCTGAATCGTGTGCCTTTGCAGAGGCCAAGAAGGCATAAGCAGGATTGGCAGCCCATGGGACTCACAAAGAGTGAAGAGGGGGCTAATCCCAAAAGAAAGGATAGATTAAAAGCAACAACCACAAACGTTCAAATATTCACTATATTCTCTCTAACAGGCTTCCCGTATAGAGCTCTAGCTTATTTTGATGGTGAAGTTTTTCAACTCCCTTTATGGGGAAATTGAAATTCTCAAGGCTGAAGTGATTTGCTCAAGGTCATCCAGTGAGTGAATCACTAATCTACGAGATAACGAAGATCTACAGTTACCTAGTCTACAGCCTGTTCTCACTGTATCATTTGGCCTCCCAGATGTCCTATAAACCCACTTCCTTTTTTCCCCTTTTACTTCAAGCATAACTGTTCCCATTTAGTAAATCATGTCCTATTATAGAATTATAAAGTAGATTGGCCAATTGCAGATCTGCATACAGTATAAAACTGACCTTGTATGTAATGTATTGGAATTCCATAACCCAGGTAACCCCGAGAAAATGAACCATGACTTTTAATAGCACTGCACTGCAAGGATTATGTGAGGAAGGATTTCTTTTAATGTATTCTGTAAGATACAGATGATTTTTAGGCATCACACTTTTCCAGAGATGATTTAAATTCATTCAATAACAAGGGTTTGTGCTTTATGAGCTGAAACTCTTAGTTGATAAACCCATTGGAAATCATTACAAGGACTGAGGTCCTGGTTATGTTCATTTCAGAACCCCTCTTAACAGTGTCTGTTGTCCAGCCAGTATACACTGTGATATTCTAGATCTTGTCCTCACATCTTTATGAAGAAGAAAATGACTATGAGGGGATATGAGGAATGAAAAAGAACACAGGGCCAGGTGTCCTTCAGGACTCTATGACCCTAAGGAAGGCACAAATTCTCTCAGTCTCTCTTCCCACATTGGTGAAATGTGGATATTTAGAGCTCAAAAAACTGAAAGATTCTGACACTATTTGGTAGCTCTGTTACTACAAAGAGACAAAAGTGGACTGAGCATGACTTTTGACTCCTGAAGACTAGAAAATGTCCCTAGATGATCTTTTCTTCAACTACTACATTTGTTTGCAATTGACATGAATTTCCACAGAAATAGACTATTAATAAAGTACAAATAAGTACAAGTGGTGTCCCAGAAAACCAACATTATCATTCACCAAAGGATGGATGAAGGAAAAAGAACAATTAGTCACAAAATTGTTCTTCTTTACACTAATATGAAAATATATTAGGTAGGAAAATATTAACATAAAAAAGGGAAAAGTTAAATTTTATATGGATTTTCTCTTCAGTTAACTGAGCTTTCAGGAGATGTGCAAAAATATTCAGTGATTATACTGCATTAGAATTTCTTGCAGTAGAGATGAAAATATAGTCACCATGACACAGTTGACACTGATTAAAGATATAACCTAAAATTCCTTTATCATTCCATGTGTCATGTGGAGATTAAAATGATTTTAAATGTTTTATTCTTTTTTGTGTGCTTTATTTTAAAACCACAGATTTACACATAAAAAACCAGCAGTCTTTGGTGAATGCTAAAGAATTTGGGGGTAGGTTTTAAACTATGTCAATATTATGAAATAGTTTGAAAGAGATACATTATGTATTTATTAAGGGGATAGAATAATGCCTGATCTGAATTTACTTTTATAGCAATGTAGACAACATGATACTTTGTCAGAAAGAAAGAATATGTAGAATAACAACCAATGGTAAACAGATAATAGCATGTTGACAGCGTTAAAATGAGATAGATATTTTCTTTTTCTCTCTTTAATATGTCTCTAATTTGTCATAAAATACTATAAAATATTGTCAACTACATGGTGATATTGTTATTCATGTTTTATAAAAAATATAATAATTCCCAAATGATATTATTGAGGACTCTTTCAGTTATGGATATAAAAATCAATTTAAACGGCTTAAGTATAAAAGGATTTACTGACACCCATATGAGGATAAAAATAATGATGTCATGGCTTCAGGCATAGTTGGATTCATTTATTCAATGTCACCATAAATTACACTTTCTCTCTGAGCTCTGCTCTCATTTGGATTGGTCATATCTGGCAAAATATTTCTGTGTGCAGACAAGAGAGCGACCCCTAGCTTCTGATTCACATTCTATCATCTTAATTACCTTAAGCCCAAGATAACTTTTTTCCAAGTAGTTCCAAGCAAAGTGCTGCAGTTGTATCTCATTGGACCAACTTGGACTGCATGCCCAGTTTCTCTAGCCCAGAGAAGGAAATATACTGATTGGCTAGACCTAGTCACATGATCTCCACAGAAGCTAGGAGCTGAGGTTAGTCACCCACACGGCACAGTGATGAAGAGTAGAAATGACTTGACACTCCCCAAAGTGATAAGGTGTTTTTATCAAGAAGGTGGGGTAATTCAACATCAAAAACTTCCAGACATATTATATATGTAGTAAACTAAATGTTTGAAGTCAGAGTTAATAATAATACCAACTTGCCTGGTAAGGACTACCCTGAATGTTATCAAATTGAATGACGAATGGTTTTTAGAAAACAGTGTTTTTCAGCCCCATGTTAGCAAATAATGGAGATACTGCTCTCTATTGACTAATATGGAGTGACATTTTGGTAACCAAGACCCATAAAGTTACTGTTTTCTGAAATTTTCTTGTTCTTGAAGCAGAGCCTCAAGATGCTACACATTATGCTCTTTAAGTGTTTTCCAGATTAAATCATATCAAAATGTCATAGTTAATTGGTGCTATTTGTATAGACCATCAGAAAAATTCATAAAAGTGAAAAATATGACCACATGTTACCTGTGCACTAGAGTATTGTCTAACTACTGGATTGACTATTTTTTTAATTTTGTTAATGAAGTGAGAAACTTCACAGAGTAGACAGTGATCATGAGTGTGTCATGTCAGTTCTCAGAGCCCCACGTCAGACTTACACAATCTGAAACTAGGAGGGTAAGTCTAGCTTTCACTGTTTAATCAAGCCTACCAAAGGATTCTGATGCATACTAAGATTTAAGAACTACCAATTGAGCATTGACACACCGTTTGTTGTCAACAATTTTATAGCCATAAAAATTTCATTAAAATATCTATTCTGATAGTACTTGCACTAGTAATAGTAGTTGTAGTAATTATTAATGTTTACTAATCCCTTACTGTATGTCAGGCACTGCATATCTCAGTTGATGACCACATCTCTAGAAGTTAGTTGCCCTTGTTATTCCCATTTTTCGAAAGAGAAAATTGAGAACAAAAACAAAGTGCTTAGTCAAGGCCACACAGTAAATAAAGAATGCTTCCTTTTATTGATCACCAATTTCATTCTATAATTTTGGCACTTGGAAAAGTACCTTACGCGGGTAGCAATGGAGTAACAACAGACTCAGAGACTTTTAGAAATAATAAGCTCCTTCACTGTTTTGCCTTATATTCACTTGAATGTCAACCCTGTCCTTTTATATTTTTCATTGTATGAAAAAAGAGAAGATGGGATTATTTTTTAAAAACCTTACAGTATTTTTCTTGGTAAGATGCAATATTCCAATCACTGCTGTATAAAGGATATGGAAGTTTGGAAGCTATTCCTTCCTTCTGCCTATGATCCATGCACCAGTACAAACCTGGTCATTTTATTTCAATAACATGCAGCATCGGCAGAGTCCATCGTGCATTTATAGCCTTAGAACTCGCCATGTTGATTGGAGCAGTGTTTTAGCCAGGTTCCTATTTCTTTCAGCCAAGTAGTTACAGCAAGCTGTAACTTCATGCAACATGCCTGGGCACAGCTTTTCCTTTTGGCCCCAAGAAACTTCTGGGATGCATTTTCTGTGTATGTATGGTCCCACCAGATTTAAGAAAAGAAGTGACTCATTTTTCCACCACTGCACTATTGTAGTCTGGCTTATGTCACCAATCAGGACCAGGCTACTCAATCTGGCTTCTTCCATTAAGGGATTGGCTCTAACATAGATCCTTCTGGTGTTTGAACCAAACTCAGATCCAGCAAGGCCTCATTCTCATTTGGGAAAGAAAATAATGCCAGTTGGCCTGAACAACATTTTAACCTCTATCTTTTCAGGACCCCAGGGATTTCATCTCCCCACAGGGGGAAAAAAAAAAGGACCAAGCCAGGCCTTCTGGTTGTTTGCATATGCCTGTAGCTCAGGCTGCCCTGCTGTGCAAAATTTCCTCCAGGTTGTACGCCTGGGTGGTAGGCATGGATCTAAGATGCCCCCAAGGTTCTTACTACCTAGTGTGCTCTGAATAAGTGCCTCCTCTTGAGTGTGTGCAGGCCTGGCTTAATTAGGGGAGCCCTTTAAAAAGCAGGCGTAATGGAAGAGACAAAATATCTAAGAAATTCCAAGTTGCAGAGATGTCCTCTTTCTTGCCTTGGGGGAACAACTGCCATTTCATGGATGTGGCCACATGGAAAGGGCCTGCGAGTAACCTCTGGGTGCCAAGAGGGATACCCAACCGATGACTAGCAAAAAATGGGATGATTGACCATACAACTGCAAGGAAATGAATTCTGCCAGCAACCTGAGGAGTTCAGAAGCACATCTTCACCTAGTCAGTCAAGCCTCCACTTGAGAACAGAGCCAGCTGACAGATTAATTTCAGCCCTGTGAGACCTTGAGCAGAGGACCCAGCTAAAACATAGCAGCCTCCTGATACACAGAAGCAGTGCAGTGACAAATTTGTATTGTTTTAAGCCACTAGATCTGTGGTGATTTTTTAATTCGGCGATAGAAAACTAATACAGCCTGGAACATGCCTAACCTTCCATGTAGAATATTACATTATACAGCAGTAATTTCCAAGACTGTTAGATAAAAAATGTATAATGTGGCTCTATAACAAATGGAAAGCAACATAGAAATGTTGTGATTCTCATAGACAATTCAGTTAAGAGGGTAGCATATCATATTATCATTGTCCCTTCTTGCTTCTTAACCAGTTTATTTGCTGTCTCCCACATGCATTATTACATTATATGTGTTCTCAGCAGTTTCAGCCTGTGATTTTCTGGCTTCCAATGTGTTTAGACATTGATTCAAAATTGCAGTCATAGATTTTGATTTTTTAAATTGTTAAAATGCTATCATTCTATCAACAAATGCTATAACATTCCTAAAAATTTTTTTCTTTATATTGTTCATGTTTGTTGTTAAGTTGGGGAACTTACTTTTTTTCTCATTTTATAACATAAATACAGCTATAAGAGACATAAAACCCACACAATTTATATATACTTTATTGTCTCAGATTGCAAATCAAAAATACATAGTTCAAATCTATAGATATGGAGCGCATAGTGGCTGAAATTGTGGGCATATCTTTTAAACTCATCAGCATCACTTTTAATTTTTTTCCAGTTAAACATGGTCTGAAAGTGCCAAACTCCATCACAATTTTTTCCCTTTTTCTTGGCCTGGGTTTGTAATGAGCTTGTGTTTGAGAGAAAGAGAAACGGAGAAAATAATTGGAACTGTCTCTCCTGTTACCACCAACTCCTATTTTTGAAGGTTTTTCTATTATTTAACACCTTCCATTTGTTTTACCTTAGAAGTGTTATTCAGTTATCAAAACCCGAAAAAAATGAAATCTAACTTACAAGGCTTCATCATAAATATCATGACTCAAGTCAGGAAAACCAAGCTGTCTTAAGGCCTGGTTTTAGAGTTTTCCTCTGAAATGAAAGTTGGACCTACAGATGCCTTTGGGAACCATCCTGACAGACCAGGTATTCTTGCCACAGTTATCAGTGTGAATATGCATAAATTAATCTCTTGTGATCAAGGGCTTTGCTAGCTGCTCATCCATTAGGTAAAGTCTGGTACGTAGAGACTTGGGACTTACTACCAAATGGATCATATCCTCCGGTATTACCTGACCCACTGAATCATCTCAAAATTCCAATGTTTACCCTTCAGTCTAGCATGATGAAGGGAATCTGTTTTGATGTGCAATACACAATGTCTCAACTTCTCAGCGCTGTGAAGGACTATAAATATTTGACAGTTTTTTGCCTAACATGTGTACCCATTCTTCCCAAGCTCTGTTCAGTGAGCCACCCTACTGTTGCTGCTACTACTGATGCAGCTCCTGCTGCTAGTTACCCTTTTTGTAATGTTTACTATCTTCCACACCCTAGGAGACAGTTTGTTGGTTATCTATTGCTGCATAACATATAACCTCCAAAACTGAGCAGCTAAAACAAAATTGATGATCTCACACAGTTTCCAGTACTGGCTTTGCTGGGTGGTTCCAGCTGTGGTCATTGTCTCATGAGGTGTAATTAAACTATTGACTGTGGCTGCAGGCATCTGTAAGCTTTATGGGGCTGGAGGACCCAATGCTAAGACAACCCACACACATAACTTGCAAACAGATGCTGGCTATTCAAAGGAGACCTTTGTCCCTTATCATTTGAACTTCTCTATGGGGCTGCTAGCCTCCCCCAAGCAAGTGATCCAAGAGAGAACAAGACAGCCTTAGCTGTGTATTTTATGACCTAGTCTCAAAAATCATGCACCATCATTTCTACAATATCTTATTGACTATACAGATTAGTTTCATTCAGTGTGGGGGAAGACTGCACAAAGGCATGAATACCAGGTGGCAATAATCACTGATGCCCATCTTGGAGGCTCCAATATGTAGATATAACATATAATTTATACTTATAAAGTGTATTTTCTATATGCTGTTCTCAAGTATTAGATCATTTTCCTGGTGTGAAGGATATATTTAAGAGAGAAGATTCTAAACATACTGACTAATGCCTTCATTTTCATAATGATTCCATCTGAATTTGGATATCTGAAAATATTTACTGAGATTCTGCCATCTGCTAATCACTCTTCTGGGTACCAAAAATAGTGTGGTGATTGAGATAGACAGAATGACAGCCCTCATGAAGCATATACTTTAGAGTGGAGAAGCTCTGTTTTAGTCCATTTGTGTTGCTATAAAGGAATACTTGAGACTGGGTAATTTATAAAGAAAAGAGGTTTATTTGGCTCACAGTTCTCCAGGCTGCATAAGAAGCATGGTGCTGGCATCTGGTGAAGGCCTCAGGCTGTTTCCACTCATGGCAGAAGGTGAAGGGAGCTGGTGTGTGCAGAGATCCATAAAGAGAGGCGAGGCAAGAGAGAGATGACGTTGCCAGGCTCTTTTTAACAACCAGCTGTTATGGGAACTAACAGAGCAAGACTCTGGTCACTGTTCACAGTGAGGACAGCACCAAGCCATTTATGAGGAATCCACCCTCATGACCAATATCTCCCTTTAGGTGCCACCTCCAACATTGGGAATGACATTTTAGCATTAGGTTCGGAGGGTCAAATATCCAACCTACAGCAAACTCTAATCAAGTCAATAGACTGCCATGAACTTCATAATAAAGATAAAAACATTGAGACGGAAAAAAAGTGGTAAGTGGAGGTTCCCTAGGATAGGGTACCATAGTGGGCTTTCCTGAAGAGACGACATTTGACCCAGGAGCAACAGCCTGAGTATGAGCCTATAATATGAAGACGGGAGCTGCTTGGGGAGGGAGGGGTAAATCAGACCAGGAAAGAGATTGGTCTGTTCAAGAACTGAAGAAAAAAAAAAAAAAAAAAAAAAATAGTGTGGCTGAAGCAAAGTGGGGAGGAGAAGGGTGAGAGATGAGATTGTAATGAGAGAAAAAGGCCAGATCACATAGTACTCTGTGAGTCACTTCTAAATTTAATGGCAGCCATTGAGAAGATTTTAGTAGAGAAGCAACATGATATTCTTTGTGTTTTGGGCTACTCAGTCTTGCTACTAGTTAGAAAATAGAGGGTCAGTTTCAGCTGCTATTATCTTTGTGACTCTTTTGTCTCCTTACAGGTCCAGATGACTTTGGCTTTCAAATAAGAGATCTTCCCCTTGCAATGAGCAGTCATTTTTCTTTCCTCCCACTAAACATTATTAAAACCATGAATCACTCACACAATATAAGTGTGTATCCATTCACCTGTTTATTACATCTTCTCAGCTTTTATCCCCTTTCAGAATTGTACTTTACCTGGAATTCCTTTTCTTGGTGTTATCCATACAATATGCCAATCAGTTTTTTTGAAGTATGTCTAAATAAGGCCAGCAGAGTGAGAAGTTGAAGCAATGGTGGGTGGGGTTGGAGAAAGGGGATGGTTGCTGTGGAGTTATTCATCGCTGACCCATGTGCAATCTTTACTTGGTGCTGCACTGACACACTCAGCTATGTGGTTTAATCACACACTAAGCTGCCAGGTGAGATTGTAGCCCATGGTCTCAGCCAAACGAGGAAAAGTCATCTTTAGAAACTCTCGGGATATGCCACATTCCCTTTCGTTAACCCTCCTCTGGGCCTAGCTAACTTAACTTACAAATGGTGGTATTTTTTCAAAAAAATCATTTTAGAGAGAGTAAAAACATAACACACCTAGTGAGGCTATTAGCTCCTCTGCACTTCAACAGCAGTCAGTCCTTGATTCTGTCAGATGATATAATCCCTTATAACACTTTTTTTTGCCAGTAAAAAAGAAACCAACTACAGCTAATACAAATGGAAACTGAATTTATTGGATGACTACCAGGAGACTTGAAAAATTGAAGGAAATGTTGGAAAATAACTTTAAAAGGGAAAATCAAGCTGTGTCCATAATTTAAGACATAGCACCCAGATCTAGCTCACAGTCTCTTCAAGTTGTCACTTCTGGAATGAATGAATGCCATCGTTATTTTCTTGTTGTCTTTTTTCCCTTTTGCATCCTTCTGCTCAATATTAAAAATCTCAAAAGAGAGCTCATTGATCTAGCTTGGCTCTGTGTAGTTAAGAGAAGTAATATCCCAGGAGGAAATCAAAGTGCTGTTCCCAAAAGTGATACTTTCCCTTTACTTTCATGTATTCTACCCCCAAGCTCCCTAAGGAGTCAGGGGATAGGGCCTGGAGTATATGAAAGATATTAGATCTTCAGAGAAGTGTCATCAAGCCTGTGTGGATCCCATAAATTCCACACCCAGCCAGGAAGATGATGCGCAACTTACGTGTTCCAAGTAATTTGATCAGTATATTACAGTAAGTCACATGCCACATCTTTCTGCATAATGACCTCCAGTTTAGTAATTGCACTCACAGTAAATGTTTGTGATCAGAAGATGTATCCAGCTTAGAACTTCTTACCATTGGAGCCAGTGGGAAAGTTCTGCTTAAAGCCAGTAGAGCCTTTAGCACCTTCTTCCAATATTGAATCAATTCAACCTTGACTTTCATAAAAAGTTATTTGATTTTTGCCTGCCTTAACCTCAGATGGTTATTATTATACACAAAAAAAGACTATATAAAGAAGAGTTAACTACAAAGTAGGTAATATTGTTCCCAATATTAGCTATGTATATATGCGTCTACTGCAGTATGCCACTGGGCTGTGTCAAAGCTGTTTCTCAGTTGATTTTGAGTATCCTAGTAAAACACATTAGTATTGGTTTCTTGGATTCCTTATTAGAAGGAATAGATCAGCTGGGATATTGGTCTTTTCCTTGACATACATCAACAACTCTTGACGCTCAACATGGTCCAAATGCTTTGTCTGTCCTTTTCGTGCTTTCTAGTTACTGTAGAATTCAGGCATTTCCTTAATTTGCCAAGCACAGTTGGAACAATATTATTTCCTTATTAAACCAATCAGGAATTGATCTCTGAGTATAGAAGCTGTGATGCTTTGATACTCTCCTGACCACATGGCATAGATATAGCTTTTAATATAGTCTTCTAAAATTCTCCCATTCAGTTTCTTAGATACTATAAAGTCTTTCCCTTTGCACAAAATTTGGTGCAATTAAGTTCTGGCCACGTAACTCTGTGATTTTTATTGGTTGGAGGAGCATAGTGCTCAAGAGCTCAGGTTCCTGGTTCAGAGAGACCAGAGTTCACTCTCATGCCATTTCTTTCTCACTGTGTGACTGAACAAGTTCCTTAATTTTTCTGGGCTTCTATTTCCTGGTTTTCAAATAAATATAATAATAATATATAAGGTTAAGTAGGATATTATGTGCTAAATTCTTGGTTCTGTGTCTAACACAAAGAGCTCAAAAAATGTTAACAGTTGTCATCAGCAACTGCGGTTTGCCCTTTCAAACTACCTCCTCTTACCTATACTGGATTTGGTTATTTATTACATTCAAAGGAGAATTTATTGTCCCTGTTTTTAAAATAATACATGTCAATTTTCTTTTAAGTGGGAAGAAAAGAGAGAAAAGAGAACTCCCCACCAGTAAGTGAGTGGGGAGTTCTCTACAATCTTAGTCCAAGTGTCTTAATAATAAAGAAAGTTGCACTTTTGCTTAGAGGTTGTATACACTGTTGCTGATCTGTGAAATGAAGGACACTCAGATTTCTGCATTATTTAATCGTATCAATATAAAGCTCCATAAAACTACTTTAAATTCAATGAAGCATCATTAGCCCAGTATGCCAAGGAGGTTTCACTATGAATTTATGTGGTTATAACTGAAATCAAAGCCTGACATAATGTATATGCCTAAGAGGAATAACAAGAACAATAATCATAAATAGATCATACTCACTATATGCCAAACACTTTCCATGCATTATTCTATTTAATCTTCACACTAAGCAGTGTGGTGCTCAAGAAGCATAAAATTGTGGTAAGAGTACAGGGTTTGGAGGTCAGACAATCTAATTTGAAATTTAGGCTATGTGACCTTGGCCCAGTTAATCTTCACATCCCAATTTTGCCATCTGAAAAAATAAATTATATAATTTCTGAAAAATGGAGGGTTAGAGAAAATCTAGGTAATCTTGCTTAGATTTGGTGACAAGTCTTCAGATATAACACCTAAAGCATGACCCATGAAAGAATATATCAATAAACTAGACTTCATTAAAAATTACAAACTTCTGCTCTGTGAAAGATATTGTTAAGGTAATGAAGAGACAAGCCATGGCTGGGGAGAAAATATGTGCAAAATACATTTCTGATAAGATACAATGAGCCATTAGAATGACGAAAATCTTAAAAACTGGCAATACCAAATGCTGGCAAAAATGTGGAACAACAGGACCTCGTTGTTGATGGAAATAAAGAATGGTATAGCTACTTTAGAAGGCAGTTTGGCAGTTTCTTATAAAGCTAAACATAATCTTACCCTATGATGCAGCAATCGCTCTCCTAGCTATTTACCCAACTGATTTGAAAGTCTATGTCCACACAACAACCTGCATACACAAGTTCATAGTAGCTTTATTCATAAACATCCCAAACTGTAAACAACCAAGATGTCTTTCAATCAGTGAATTGATAAACAAACTGTGGTACATTCATTCAATGGAATATTATTCAGCCAAAAAGATAAATGAGCTATTAAGCCACAGAGAGACATGGAGGAAACTTAAATGCATGTTACTAAGTGAAAGAATCCAATCTGAAAATGCTACCTACTATATTATTCCAACCACAAAACGTTCTGGAAAAGGCAAAACTTCAGAGAAAGTGAAAACATTAGTGGTTGCCGGAAGTTCAGGAAGAGGCAAGGTTGATAGTTGAAGCAGAGAAGATTTTTTTAAAGCAGAAAAACTATTCTGTACGATAGTCTAATTGTGGACACGTGACAAAACGCATTAAACTTGAATGCACATACAGTGCACCTTAATGTATGCAGATTTTAAAAAACCGTTTTCAAGAACAGGGGAATCCCTGATGAATGCAGAATATGACCAAAATCCTAACTCTATTAAAATATATAAAACACCTTCACTGAAGGCAGGTGGGGAGAACAATGCTGACTTTAGTAATTTTGGAAATGTGTAGTCGGTAAAACTAAAGGAAAAAGAGACTGTGCATAAGCACTGAGATTGGGTTGATAAAGTTGTATTCCACAGGAGCATGGGTTAAATGTGCATATATGTGGGACTGTTATACGCATATATTTCCTTGACATAGCAGTGAGTGCACTTAGTGCCCAGATCATAGTTTCCAATACCATTATTCAATTAAAAAGACCAGAGATTTTTGGAAAATTTGGATAATTCTAGGAATGGGACAGGAAATGTACAAGATGAGCCTGAAGCATCTTGTAGTAACAGCAAGCAAGAAAAGGCTCAAAAAAGACAACACTCCATAAACGCAGAGTCAAAGGGACACAGGAACCAACTGAAGAGCTCCCAAGAGCCAGCACTGGAGCAGTGAGCAAAATAATGAATTAAGTGATATGGGATGATAAGCCAAAGTACAAAATAAATATCCATTGGCTTTATTGATATAAATGAATGAATAAATAAATGGAGGAGAAAAGACAAATCTACCATGCAGGAGAACTCCAAATAATTTAGACTGAAAATCTACCCTCAAGGAGGGAGAGCACAACTCTCTGCTTTTTAAGTATGAACTCTGAGTTGTGACTTCTTCCGAAGTGTAAAGGATGGAAAAGCGGGTGAAGGGAAGAGTGACTTTCCGATAGAGAAACCTGGCAAAAATTACCACAGCCAAGTTAACACAAACAAAAGTAATTGCAATTTTCACTATTATTTTTAATGTAATTTATTCATTACTTTTAACAGTGAAAACTGCAATTTCTTTTGCATCAACCTAATATTATCTACCCTTGATATAATGAGATAGAAATGATAGTTTATCTCTGTGGTCTTCCTCCTCCAAACCCATGATCCCAGCTATTATGGAAAAAAGTCAGATAAATATAAATTGAGCAACATTCTATAAATTATCTGACCAGTACTCGTCAAAACTACCAAGGTCATAAAAAACAAGAAAAAGTTTGAGAAATTGTCACAGCCAGGAAGACTAAAGAGACAGATGGCTCAATTATCCTGGATGGATGGGATCCTAGAACAGGGGGGAAAAAGGACATTAAGTTAAAACTAGGGCAATCTGAATAAAGCATGGACTTTAGTTAGTTAATGATATATTGAAATTGAATCATTAATTGTAACAAGTGTACCATACTAATACTAATGTAAGACATTAATAATAGAGGAAACTGCTGTGTGGAGATATAGGAACTCTGTATTCTTCATAATTTTGCTATAAATCTGATACTGCTCTAAAATATTTTATTAAATTTGAGGGTTGGTATGACAATTAAGATAACATGTTTTTCAAACCTTTTATATGTATTGATTTATTTTATTATTACAAAGACAATCTGAAATAGCACACTTACTATCTCTTTTAGTTTTCACAGTAAATTTATTTTTTCTTGTCTAATATGTTAGATTTTACCATCATCATTATTATTATTATTGAAGGGTATTTAGATTTGAATAAAATAAAAATCTTTTAAAGGTTTAGGTGAACCTCTGAAATTATATACTAAATGCCATATGCTGTGTGCCTTCCTGGGAAGAGCATCTGAAGCACTTCTCATGTCTTCAGATCTTTATGACAAATGAATCTTTACACAATATGTTTCCTGGAGATTTAATTGGCATCCCACATGATTTGATGTTTCAATTTTCCAGGATTAATTCAATGTAGAAAATTCCAGCCTCTCAGGTCACAATTACAGAAATTAAATGAAAAGTCCCAAGATTTTCATTTCTATGTATTTAAATAGATGTAGATTCCAGATTTTCTTCTCAACATTGACTGGCAAACAGCTTTAAGATATAAATGATGTTCTAAAGTGTCCATTTTTATAGCATGTTTTGATGTAATGACATACTTAGAAGGATCAAATGTAATTTCTTAATATATAGGTTAATTTATTACAGCTTTTAAATAATATATAGGTTAATTAATTACAGCTTTTAAAAGAGAGTATATTCTTATTCTTGAGAATCCAGATTTCTGGCTTGCGATTGATTCCCAGGTCACAGTGTGGGGATGAGGAATGAGTCTATGGGGCGTCTGTCTCACAGTGATCACCACTCCATTGTGTCTTTACATCTCATATATATATGTCTGTTTGCATTTCATACCTGTTCCTATAGGCATCCAGACTATGAAAGTTAATACCAGTAACTGCTACCTTCAAATACTGGAAGTGCATCCACACAGAAGAAAGGTAGAGCTTCTTCTCTGGAATGCCAGAGAACAAAACTTGTAAGAAAGATCAAAATTTACATTGAGTTGAATTTCTGCTTAATTAACCTTGAATTAATGTAACCAAGAAATACATTGACTCATGAGGTGATGAGATCATTCCCTGCTACCACTCATGCAGAGAAGAGCCTGGACTTGGGTTAAGCTGAATAAGTGACCACTGAATTTCCATCAGGCTCTGAGAGACTATAGTGTTGTTTCTTTGATGACTTTAGTTTCTTACTATCTGTGACCATCACAAATGTAACTTCATTTCATCTTAGCTCTGAATGTGAAATCCTTTTGAGTGTCCTTGATATTGCTGAAGGAGTTCTAAATAGTACTACTCAATTCCTAAGCATTCCTTTTTTTTTTTTTTTTTTGAAATTATTTTAAACCAAGATGTTCTCTAAAAGGATTTATAACTTACCATTAGAAATCCTCTTCATTGCTTTTTAGCCTTTTAGGATTTTGTAGGGATTACTAAGGGGATTTCTTTTTATCACTAGGGAAATATGGCTACAGCTATTATATCTTAAAAAAATAAATCTTAGGCATAGCTTGACAGTGAGAAATGCATTTATATTCCCCTCCAGAACAGTTTCGTTATAACCCAAAGACACTTTTTAAAAGTATTTTAATTTGACAAAAACTATAGCAAAGTAAAACCTAGAGGAGTTAGATCTACCTTTGTATATAGTTTACTAATACAGACATTATTGAATTGAATATCAAAATATAGTTTAGAACTCACAGTGCTTAGGTAGTCATGTAGCACTCTGTTACCCTATCTTTTGGCCTTTGCCAACAGCAGTTGTATATAAACACAGGTGTCTTTATAAACTCTCATTCTAGTTTGGCCTCTACATCCAGGCCCATCCAACTAACTTTCTTGCTGGCTGTTGGCCAGGGATCACTCTCAGCTTCTAGAGGCAGCACTCAAGGGGCCCTCTTTTCTCACATAGGGCTGTTTGCTTTCTTCCAGGTCTTGCAGAAAACATGTCTCTGATGCTTCACCTTTTAAACATTTCACCTGATTGACATTTATCCAGGATAATCTTTCTTTTCATTAACTCAAAGTCAACTGATTAGTAACCTAATCAAGGGAATGATATCTCATCATAATCACTTTTCCTGCCCACACTCAAGGGAAAGAGATTTTACAGGGTGTATACACCCAAGTTCAGAAACCTTGGAACCATCTTAAATTCTGCCTGTCCTGGATGGGTACCAAGTTTGTCTCAGCACTGGTTATATGTTTGCAGATTATAGTTTGTTGCCAGAAAAAATAAGAGACCTTATACATATTAGGCCAATAAAAACAATAGCTAGACAATAATCAGTAATCAATACAAAAGAAGGTTTTGCCCTCTCCAATCCTTTGAGGTTTTAATATGATAAATTGGTTTATAAGCTGTATAGGTCCCCAATTGATTGTGTAAGTCGAAATATGAACTGTAGAGCATGGATTAGACCTTTGAAACAAAACATTCTTAATTAGAAAAGAATGTCACGTAGCTTCCAAATTCAGCTGGTTCATTAACTCAAGATGTGAAATTTGTATGATCACTGGGATAGATGTCCTCAAAGAGTTTTTAATTTTGTAACAAAGATATATAAAGATTGTCTGCAAAACAAGGCTGAATGAAGCCAGTTCTAAAGTGAGCTCTTATGGAACTTAAATGAGAAAGTGATTAATTCAAGCTGAATAAAATCTCACAGATAAGGGGGCATTTATCCTGAGCCTGGGATAAAAGCAGGCTCACAACTTTAGCACATATTACAACCTGAGTGTGCTGTTCTTTTAATTTGTCTACAATTAATATGGTCTTATTTCTCCCTGAGTTCTTTAGACCCACTCATTAGTGAAGAGAAAAAAAAATAACTACTGATGGATGTCCATTCCGATTTACAGCTCTATCCAATCTGCCAGTTCAAACAATTTCTTTAGGAGGAGTTTAGTATCTTGTATAAAATGATCAGTATCTCAGATTTCCATCACCACCTCCAAGATACTCTTCAAAATGCCATCAGGTGTGTGAGTAAAGGAGTATAGCTCTCTCAGTCTCTGTGGAGAAGATGGATTGTGGTCCTTGGGTCACAGTGTTCTTTGGTTCCTCTGTTCACTGAGTAATACTCCTTCACTTTTTCTTGCTGCGCTGCTGGCTCTAAGGGTCACTCATGGTATTCTTGAGTAGATCTCTTTCAGCATCCCTGGGTGCATGGAGCTCCCTAGCTGACTCATTCTCAGATTGTCCCCACTGGTACCACAGATACCTCTGAGGATTGGCCGTGATCTCCATCAAGACCTGGCTTAACTGTGTTGCTTTATACTCCTGGAAACAGAGTGGTCTTACTTCTGTTACAGCAGCCCTGTAGAAGCCTCCAACCACATCCTTAGCAGCTTCAAGTCCCACGAGTCACACAAGTGTAGCTCAGGAATGTAAAGCCTCAAGACTTCCCTCTGGCCACTCCTCTGCTTCACTATGGCCTCCCACTGGTGCAGGAAGTGGCCTGTAAACCATCTTGGTCCAGTAACAAATACTCTCTAGTTGACTTCAGTATTACTGTTGCTCATCTAATTAACTTTACTTACTGGACTTCAACCTAGGATAAAGAAAACTGGGACTCAATTTTATTCTTCTTCCCCTCTCTTTTCTCCTTCCCATTATTTCTTAGGGTCTAATAAAAGGGGGAATGGGTTTGCCCCTATTCCTCCTCTTATCTGGATCTTCCTTATATAAAATTCTGTGATAAGAGAGCAGATTGGCTCTTGATATATTAAATGAGAAATACAACAACTTTAGATAATATTTTCTTAAGAAAATAGCCTGGCTAGTAAGGTGCTTGTTTTGCAACAATGTCATTTTTTTTAAATGTCAAAAGCAAAAAGTTACCTTTCACCCAATATTGTTTCTGTTCCTAAATTCCTAATATTCCTCCTCTTTCATCCTCAAACAGATGGATACACTAGAACAACTGGGGTAAAATCCTAAAAAGTCAGAAAGTGAAAAGAGAAAAAGCATATTTATGTTTCAAAAATTATTTCAAACAAGGTTCAATAGTATTGCAACTAGCAGGGTATCTAGGTAGAGAGAATAGAATGAGCAAATATTCAGTGGGGGAGATTCTCAATGAATATGATCTATAATAAATATGATTTGATTGTGCTATTTGATTATTTTAATCCCTTCAGAGACACCACTAACAATCACATTTTGCAATATAATTTGAACACAAAAATTGGATACTTATTTGTGAAATAGAATGAAAATCCATGGTGTATTTGTTGAACACTGAAATATAATAGGGAATGACACCCGGAAGGTGTTTTGGGGTCAACTGTGGAGAGCTTACTCCCTCAAGATGAATGACTGCTAGATCTGAGCAGACCAAAATCCTCTAACTTTTCATTTTATTATACTTTCATAATTCTATTGAGGATGAGAGGAGTGGAAGAGAAAGCCTGACTTATTTATGTTCGTGGTTCTGATTTACAAGTTAAACGTTAACACATGCAATGCCACCCATTTTTAGAAGAACAAAACCAAGCCTAAAAAACAGCTGACATAGTTTGTCTTGCCCTTTAGCGCAAACTTCATCTGATGTCATTACTATTATGTTATTGTTCCTTTCACAAGATGAATTTTATGCCATACAGGAAAGCAATATATTGTCCTTCCTATTTCCTCCTCTGATATATCTTTATTTGCAGAGTTAAAAGTAAGGAAATAAGAATTGGTCTTTTACCTGCTTGTCTCTGACATTTTCTGAGTTGTAAGAAGAGTGAGGCAATTTTTCTTCATATATCCACCTCCTCTTGCCTTCAGGGTTGCTAGCTTAGTTATGTTTCTACTTGGCAGGTATTCAATATCTATTTGATCAATAAATTTGCTTGAATTAACTTCTCAAGTTTATTTGTGCAGGATCTTTATTCCATCTCGATGTGGCAGATTAAACATATTTTCTAATGGAGGATCATTGAGCATACTTCTTAATATGTCTGTTTTGGGGGAGGATGGAGAGTATTTTATTATTATTTTATTTTATTTATTTGTTTGTTTGTTTATTTAGAGATGGGGTCTCGCTCTGTCACCAGGCTAGAATGCAGTGGTATGATCTTGGCTCACAGCTTCAAGTGATTCTCCTGTCTCAACCTCCCAAGTAGCTGGGATTACAGGTGCCTGCCACCATACCCAGTTAATTTTTGTATTTTTAGTAGAGACGGAATTTCACCATCTTGGCCAGGCTGGTCTCAAACTCCTGACCTTAAGCGATCCACCCACCTTTGCCTCCCATAGTGCATCGCTGGGATTACAGACAAGAGCCACCATGCCTGGCCAGTATTGCTTTTTAAAATATCACTTTCTATTGAATATTCTTCATTATGGAATTTTTTTTTCCACAAATATGACAATGCTTTGAGGCTTGATATCTTTTTTGGAAGAAAGCAAGTCTTTCAGAGCCAAGTTTGGTGACTTAGGTAGGTATTCAGAATGGCTGAACATCTTTCCTGTCAAAATAATCAGTGTGATTCCTTGAGGGCCTATTAAATGATTATTCAGGCACTTCCAACATACTTAAGGTTGAGATTGCTTATTAAGCCTCTCAATGTTTCCACTTATACTTGAAAGGAAATCTCTGCCAATAAGCAAGCTGGAGTTGTCATTCAAAATCATCTTTCAATAAATGAGCACTTACTATGTTTCAGATTCTATGTTAAATACTTTATATACACTGTGTTATTCAATAGTATCATTGAATATTTACAACCAACGTCACTAAGTCATACAAATAAAACTAACTTAAAACAATTTCTAATTTTTTTCAGAGTGTGTGTGTACGTATATATGTTTGTATGTGTCTACATCTATATGCACATAAGCCTGTTAGGCCCTTTTAATTTTATCATCACCATGTCCTTCTAATAAAAATGTAAGCCTTCCCAGAATTTTACCTACAGAGATGCATAGTATGCAACTGTGGGAAACCGCCCACAGCCTTGGAAGTCAAACACTTAGCAACTCAAGGGATTATTGCCCATGCTCATTGTTGGGATGAGGAAATTTAGAAAAGTGGCAGGGTCTTTTCAGTAATGGCTATGTATCCAGGGCCATGATGAATGCTAATCAGAGCAAAAGTAATTTATAGCACACCTGAAGTTATTAGCAATCTTGTGCTGAAATATGGGATTGATCAATGCCTTCTGGGCATCACCATGCTTTTTTTTTTTAACTTTTGCAGTTAAAATTGAGCGCAATGCTATACAGCCATGTTTATGTGAATACTTCAACATCAAATATATGAATTTGACTAAACCTTAATCCAGAATTTTTGTTTGTCTAGAATGCAGTTAATGATAATAAAATTTATTGAACCCAGATTTTATAGCCAACAACCATGCAAGTAGTGGGAAACTGCTAGCATTTGGTTTGGTGGGTGGGTTATTTCTTCCTCCCCGTGACTGATGTTTTCTGGTTGGCTTCTCACAGTCAACATACAATGTAAAATATTTTAGAAAGATTTAAATGCATGTATGAATTACCTTTGGTAAATAAAGGTAAATGTAGGCAAATTTAAGACATCCTTATAAGAAAGAATTAAGACTAAGAGGAGCACTGACATGCCCTTCAAGCAGGTGTCTTCCACCCCAGAACTCTGACCTTCCCCCTCCACACACCTGCTGATTTAGCTTTTCTTCAAGGATAAGGGGTTACACTGATGTCCACCCTGTGGGGCCCAGGTTCAGACAGAGGAAAACACAGTCAATTAATAAATTTTAATTCTCTGTTTGTAAAATTTTTGCAACCTATGCCGAAGGACTGCTAATCTCATCTTGGTCTCTGTGGCAAAATTTTTGGCTTTCTAGAAATCCAGAAATTAGAGGCGTTTTAACCTAGAGATGTGTGTTTGTTTCCTGAAAGCTTTCTAGCCTGTAGCCTTTCATTTGAGGGACCGTACACAGTTGGTAGCAAAGGTCACTAAACAGAGAGGCTAGTGACCAGAGTCACCCTCCTGGCTGAGGCTCATAGGCTCTCATTTATGGCAGTTCCTTTCATTGCTCTGGGCCTCAGTTTCTACATCTTTTAAATTAGGCGTTTACACCAAACAACTTCTAAAAGACTTTTAGCTCATATAAATAGTCAATAAGAGCAAAAGGAGATTCTAGACTTTCAGTCGGCGGGGGTTACAAGCCGGGAGGTGTGGGCCTGTGATTGCCTCCCTTGCTGTTTGACTTTTCCAAAACCTTTGGCTTGTGGCACCTTTTTTTTTTTTTTTTTTTTTTTTTTTTTTTGAGACGGAGTCTCGCTGTCTCACCTAGGTTGGAGTACAGTGGCAGGATCTCAGCTCACTGCAGCCCCCGCCTCCTGGATTCAAGCAATTCTCCTGCCTCAGCCTCCCGAGTAGCTGGGACTACAGGTGCATACCACCACGGATGACTAATTTTTGTATCTTTAGTAGAGATGGGGTTTCACCATGTTGGCCAGGCTGGTCTTGAACTCCTGACCTCGTAATCCACCTGCCTCGGCCTCTCAAAGTGCTGGGATTACAGGCATGAGCCACCACACCTGGCTGGTTTGTGGCACTTTATTACTTGTTTCAGTGTTCGTTTATTTTCCTGGGTTTAAGCCCAGTGTACCCTCATGTCAAGAGGAGACATGAATGGGAAGTTTTCAACAACCTGCAATGTCTAATCGGGATCTTGTGCCCATTTATTCATAACAACTTTTATAGGGTCATCTATTTAAAATAAATTTACCCACACCAAAGAAATCCATAGAGAGTAACAGTCAAAATAATTTACCTAATAATTCCTGCCTGTGGTGGAAATATGGTGCCACAGAAGGAGGGCCAGCTGGCAACCTTGGAGAGGTCATGTCTCCTCTCATTTTGTCTGCCCTCTCTACCACAAGGTGTGGATACTGATAATGATAGGAAATATGTATTTCCTGAGCACTTACTCTGTGCCAGGCCCTGAATCAGGTATCCAACATGCAGAGGAGGTAGCCAGAGTGGAGCCAGACTCCGCAGGTTCAAGTCCTGTCTCTATTGTTTACTTATTATGAAACGTCAGGCAAGGTATTTCACTTCTCTAAGCTTGAATTTCCACATCTTAAATTCTTCTTTGCCTTTATTCTTACTTGGAAAATTGCATAATCTTGAGCATGTTTTCTGAAGTCTCTGAGCCTCAGATAACCTATCTGTGAAAATGAAGCAATAACAATATCTCTATCTCAGGTTTGCTGTGAACATCAAAAAAATAATAATCATCATCCATATGAAAACACTTTGAAAACCATCAATATGGAGAGATAAGATTTGGTTATACATAAATTTATAGCCTGTAGTTGAGACATGATGTTAAAGAGTCATATTTCACAAAACAGAATATTCCTGCCACATGTAGTCATTAGCAGAATTGAAATTCAGGTCCCATTTTCAGAGTTCAGTTTACTTGTTCAAAGAAAGACTGACTGATTGATGGAGAAGTGTTGTGATTTTCTCAGTCTCAAGGGTCTGCCTTTCCCACTGTTCCTTAGAGCTTCTTGATCAGACAATTAAAAACAAGGGGTCAGGGTACAGCTGAAAATAAAATGATTCTGTGCTATATGCCAATACTATTCACTCATGGGCAGGCTGATGTGCTCCAAAGTGTCTGACATGCTTTCATGCCTAGTAACAGAGGGAGAGAAACAACCATATTATCACAATCATAGGTTTTCCACCACTATGCTTCATGTTCAAATGAATGACTCTCATGCTTCTTAGGGACATCATTTTATACGCATATGTGAATTATCAATTCAAAATATTTACTTGCCCTCCTCCCCACTCCACTCCCACATACTCCCATGTCTGTCATGCCTTTTGGTGAAGTTCCAATATAGGAGATACAAGCGGTTAACGAAAATAAAACTTGAGATAAATTCTCCTTGGCCTCAAGGACCTAATCCGAATGGGGAGAGGCAGCCTCATCATTGCTTGCCCTCCTCTTCTCCATATTAATGTTCATTGTGTAACACATTTTACAAGGTACTTTCATGTATATTATACTACTTAAGACTCTCAACTGCCCTGAGATGTAGGCAGAACATGAATTATTAGCTTTCTTTTGAAGTCAGACAAACAAAAGCTCAGAATTGATTTGGCTCAAGTCAGAGAACCGATAGTTCTCAGAGTCTGGTCACTTCCCAGCTGTGCCCCCATCTTGATGCCAGTGCTTTTTCTCCCTACCGCATCTGCCGAGCACAAGCTTGGGAAAACAAATCTTACAAAAGGTAGCAACCACCAATGAGCACCACCAGGAAGCTGACTAGCAGTTCAGAGGAGTAAAGAGTACACAGCATTGGCCAAGGGGTTGTGGGGCACATAAGAGAAGCTGGTTTGGCCTCTGTCCTCTAGAGGACATTTACTATTATTATAAGGGAGCCCAGATGCACACAAATGAAACAATGAACTGCTGAAAGGCCAGAGTCAAGTCATTGTTACTGGGGTGGATTGATTAGTCCTTAAACATCTCAAAATGTCTGCTTTTTTGTTTTTTGTTTTTTAACACAAGGCAAATATTTCTAGCATATGCAAATATTCACATAGAAATTTGTATTTCTTTAATGTGGATTAGCTTGTATCCTAGCAATCTCTGTTTAGGTTTCCTCTAACAGGAATAGAACTAAAAATAAATCATGTCATTAGATAATCTCAGAGTACATCCATTAATTTCCCTTCCTACTAAAAAGCAATGAAATTATGGTTTGGGCTGTGTTAAGAACATTACATGAAAAATGAGGAAAGGGAATCAAGACAGATTAGAACATAATTATGGGGGCTGGAATTCAGCCAGGCCCTTCAAAGCCTTGCCAAGTTGGTGACATCCTGTTTCCATCCTCCAGGTGAACTTGGAAGATGAGTACTTCAAACTCAAAATGCAACTTTCCATGTAGCAAGGCTCCATACAGGCATACTGGGGAAATACTGAATCCCAAAAGACCACAAAGGAGACATTAAGTGAAAGGCTGAATAGAAAATGGAAAATATAATGCTGACCACTTATATATTATAGAATAGAGTGTTGGCTTTTTTCTCCCAACTTTGGTCAGAGATATTAACTTTCTCTATACAGATCTGGCTTGAATCCATGGTGAATTCCCAAACAGGGTGTGAATTTATCACGCAATATTGGGAGCATCTGGGGCTTTTCATTTTATTAAAATGATTTTTTTGTCCCACCACAGATGCTCCATGGAGCAAGGTCGGTACGTTATAAGTAAAAAGTGATTCCCCAGAAGGATATCTTTTATCACTGGCTGTAACTTGGAGTGGAGCATATACTTTATTTTGGAAACTGCCTTGTGGAGAAAACAGCCAAGGGTGCAGCTTGGAGACAGGTTGACAAGTGCATAAGTAGCTTGTAGCTGAGCCCTCAGGATGGAAAGATAGAACACAGGCTATTTCAGCAGATGCATTTGAGGTTTGCTCATCTGTGAAAACTGGGAAAATAAAAGTACTTACTCACTGAGTTATCATGAAGAGTATACAAGATAATGGATAGAAAGCATCATTACATCACCTGGCATATTGTAGACCCTCTATAAGTACTGTTCTTTTCCTAATTTTAAATTTTATTTATTAATTTGTTTTAGAGATGGGGTCTGGCTACGCTGCCCAGGCTGGAGTGAAGTGGCTTTTATAGGCACAATTAAAGCTCACTGTAGCCTCGAATTCCTGGCCTCAAGCTATCCTCCCATCTCAGTTTCCCAAGTAGCTAGGACTACAAGTGTATGCCACTATACCTGGCAGACCTCTACAAACATCAGCTGCTATGTCAGCCATGATAATCAGGCTCAAAAATATTTCTGCAGAAAGTACATTATTACTGTATATTTCCTCTTCTAGCAGTACCATCTGGCTGTGTACTTTTACTTGTTTCATTTACTCCTGCTCGACTGCTTAGTGATTGATTTGCTTACTTTTCCATCTCTCCTACTATACTATGAATGTTTCAAGAACCAGGCTTGTTACCTATTGTCTCCGTAGTCCTGGTGCCTAGCACAGAGCTTAGAATTTACTAGTTCTCAATATACGCATGTTTAATGGACTTAAAAGCAACAATTCTTTGCCTGTTAGTAAAACTAACTTTGGGAACTATGCCAAGACTGGAATAAAACCACATCCCATCTGGTGTTGAACTTGCAAGTGAAACAGATGAGAATGGCACCCTTCCTCCACCTATATTGAGCCCTTGTTCAAATACTTAAGGTTAAGTGAAGGCTGAAGGAAGAAATTTGGGAGAAAGTAGAAGAAAAAAGGGACACTGGGGGAGAGATTTAAAGAGCAAAGATTGCTCTTGAAGAATTCATTCTGCCCAAGATGGTTTTCCACTCACTTCTCTGATTCCCTGGCCACCCACTATCTGCCCCCTCTAAATATGGCATCTGGCTCGACTTTTAAAAGCAGGAGGCTTTATTTTTATCAAATTTAAGAAATCTTGGCTATGGACTTGTGATTTTTGAACCAGATAGGCACAATAGTCTTAGCAGCATTTTGGGTTGGAGTAGATTTGGAAGTCACAGTGAGTATTTCCTCACTGGTTTTCTTCATTGGCAGTCAAGCAGATAACTAAGATCCGCTATTGTTTTCTCATGTTTTACAATGTTCAAAATAAGAATTTTACCTCTGTGAAATAAACATATATAAGAAGTCCTTATATACTAGGTGAAAAAAGAAATTCTTCAAAGATACCTTATTCTAAAACAGAAAAAATACCTGCTGCTTTACAGTCTAAAATGTCATTGCTCAGCCATTTTCACTGGTTTGTGGTTGAGATGGGATTTTAAAAATCCCAACTTAATCAAAGTAGTAGCACAAGGCACTGTTTTGTTTTGGGGTGGGCTTTTTTTTTTCTGCCAAATGATGCAAAATACTTTTCTAATGTAGAAATGAGAAATGTGGAAACATAGGCTGGAACTATAGCATGGCCAAGATGATTATAACATAGTTGACATTTTCTTCACATGGTTAATCATTACTTTTTGGTAGGTGGGAAGAAGAAATTAGACTAATTAAATTGTGATCATTGTCATATGAACAGCTCTCAATGTGCATTCATTAGAACGAAATATAGTTGTCAATTCTTTGATGTCAGACCTGTTTCAGATTCCAGTTTCTCTACTTACATGTGTATTTTAACTCCCTTAAGGCTCAGTTTCTTCATCTATATAATGGAGATATATATAATGCTTGGCCCAAACAGCCGTTTTTGACAAGTACATGTGATGATGTATGTAAAATCCTTAGAATAGCACAGGACCTATGGTGATGGCTTAATAATAACTGTTTTTTTAATTTTAATTTTTTACTTTTATGGATACATAAGAGTTGTACATGTTTATGGGGTACATGTGATATTTTAGCACAAACATGGAATAAGTAATGATCCAATCAGTATAATTGGAATATCCATCACCTCAAACATTTATGATTTTTTTTGTGTGTTAGGAATATTCCAATTGTAGTCTTCTAGTTATTTTTAAATATACAATAAATTATCGTTAACTATAGTCACTCTATGTGCTACCAAACAGTAGATCTTATTCCATCTAACTATATTTGTGTACCCATAACAAACCTCTCTTCATCCCCCTGCTGCCCCATCATGAACCTTCCCTGACTCTGGAAACCATCATTCTACTCTGTATCTCCATGTGATCATTTTTTTTTTTTTTTTTTTTTTTTTTGCTCCCACATATAAGTGAGAATGTGCCATGTTTGTCTTTCTGTGCTTGGCTTATTTCACTTAACACAATATCCTCCAGTTCCATCCATGTTGTTGCAAAAGACAGGATTTCATTCTTTGTCATGGCTGAATAGTATTTCATTGTGTATGTGTACCACATTTTCTTTATTCCTTCATCTATCGATGGGCACTTAGGTCGATTCCATATCTTGACTCTTGTGAATAGTTCTGCAGTAAACATGTGGGTGCAGATATCTCTTCAATATAGTGATTTTCCTTCCTTTGGATATACACCAAGGAATGGTAGTGCTGAATCATATAGTACTTCTACTTTTAATTTTTTGAGGAACCTCCATACTGTTCTCCATAGTGATTATACTAATTTGCATTCCCACCAACCGTGTATGAGGGTCCCTCTTTCTCCACATCCTTGCCAGCATCTGTTATTTATTGTCTTTTTGATAAAAGCCATCTTAACTGGGGTGAGACAATATCGCATTGTGGTTTTCATTTGCATTTCTCTGATATTGGTGATGTTGAATATTCTTATATACCTGTTGACAATTTGTATGTCTTCTTTTGATAAATAAATGTTCAGATCTCTTGTCCATTTTTCAAACAGATAAATAACTATTTAATTATCATTCATTCATTATGTACTGAGTGCCCTCTTTAATCACTAGTCATATTTAGTGTATTTTTGTCAAAGACAATGAGGGTTTTTGTATGTTTACATTTTTTGTTTATTTAAATGCATGTGTATGTTCCTGTATTTACACAGGATATACAAAGTGAAAGGTCCATCCTTTCCACCAAGCATAGAGATACAAATTTTTGTACACATGTATTTTTTCTGACATTTTATTATAAACATTTAAATACTCAAGGTAGAAAATTGAACAATGAACACTTATTACCAACACATAGCTTACACAATTAACCTTTCATTATATTTGTTTTAGCATATATCTGTCAGTCTACCTATGCTTTAATCTATTTGATTTTTGCTAACAGCTTTATTGAGATATAATTTATATACCATAAAATCCACTTGTTTTAAAGGTAAAATCTAACGACTTAAGAAATTTACGGAGGGTGCAGACATGTCCACACTCAGCTTTAGAGCATTTCCATCATCCCAGAAAGGTTCCTCGTGCCCTTTTGCAGTAACTGTCTCTTCTTACCCTTAGCCCAAGTAACTACTAATCTATTTTCTGTCTCTATAGACTGGAAAAGCCATACATTTTTTTCCTTTTATTTTTAGTTGTGACACTTAATAATTGTACATATTTATAGGATACAGAGTGAGTTTTTGATGCAAGTGTACAGTATGCAGTGATAAATCAGGGTAATTTGCATATCTATCACCTCAGACATTCATCATTTCTTTGTGTTGGGAACATTCAAACTCTCTTCTAGATACTTGAAAATAAACAGTAAATAATTATTATCTAAGGTCACCCTACACTGCTATAGGACACTAGAACTTATTCCTCCTATCTATTTCATTTTGTATCTGTTAATCAACCTCTCCCTATCCGCCTCTCCATGCTACTCTCAGGAGCCTCTAATAACCACAATTCTACTCTCTACTTTCATGTGCTCAACTTTTTTAGCTCCCCCATATGAGTGAGAACATGTGGTATTTATCTTTCTGTGCCTGACATATTTCACTTAACATAATGTCCTCCAGGCTCATATTGCCGCATATGACAGGATTTTATTCTGTTTTGTGTCTGAAGAGTATTCCATTGTGTATCACATTTTCTTTATCCATTCATCTGTTGACAAACACTTTGGTTGCTTCTGTATTTTGGCTATTGTGAATAGTGCTGAAATAAACATGGGGGTGCAGCTATTCAGTACACTGATTTTCTTTCCTTTGCATAAGTAACACAGTAGCAAGATTGCTGGATAATATGGTAATTTTATTTGTAGTGTTTTTTTTTTTTTTTTTCCTTTCTCTTTTTTGTAGTAGCTTTGTCACCCGGGCTGGAATACAGTGGTATAGCCATAACTCACCGTAGTCTCAAACTGCTGGATTCAAGTGATCCTCCCACCTCAGCCTCCCAAATAGCTGGGACTACAGGCACGCACTACCACACCTGGCTAATATTTTTTTATTATTTGCAAAGATGAGGTCTCATTATGTTTCTCAGTCTGGTCTTGAACTCCTGGGCTTGAGTGATCCTCTCTCTTTGGCCCCTCAAAATGCTGGGATTACAGACATAAGCCACTGCACCTGGCCTATTTTTAGTTTTTTGAGGAATCTCCATGCTGCTTTCCATAATGGCTGTACATTTTACATTCCCACTAACAATGTATCAGTTCCCTTTTCTCTGCATCCTTGCCAGCATTTGTTAATTTTTGCCTTTTTGATAGTAGCTGTTCTAACTGGGATAAGATGGTATGTCATTGTGGTTTTGATTTGCATTTCCCTGATAATTAGTGTTGTTGAGCATTTTTTCATTTTTTCCCTGGCCTTTTGTATATCTTTTTTTTTTTTTTTTTTTTTTTTTTTTTTTTTTTTTTTTTTTTTTTTTTTTTTTTTGAGAAACTTCTATTCAGATACTTTGTCCGTTTTTTAATGAGGTTATTTGAGTTAATTTTATTTTTTATTTTTTTGCTGTTGTGTCCCTTGTATATTTTGGATATTAGTTCCTTATTAGATAAATAGTTTGCAAACATTTTATCCCATTCTACAGCTTCTCTCTTTACTCTGTTGTTTGTTTCATTTATTGTGCAAAAGCTTTTTAGTCTAATGTAGTTTTCCAGTACCATTTATTGAAGAGAATGTTCCTTCCTCAATGTATGTTCTTGGTGCTTTTGTCGAAAATCAGTTGAAGTAAATACATGGATTTATTTCTGGGTTTTGTATTCTATTTCATTGGCCTATGTGTCCGTTTTTATACTAATGCCATGCTGTCTGGGTTACTACAGCTTTGAAGTCAGGGGGTATGATACTTCCGGTTTTGTCCTTTTGCTCAGTGTTGCTCTGGCTATTCAGGGTATTTCATGGTTTTCTACAAAATTTAGGATCGTTTTTTCTGTTTTTGTGAAGAATGTTACCAGTATTTTGACAAGAATTGCATTGAATCTGTAGATTGAAAAAGCCATACATTTCTCAGCAGCATAATAATAATTCATGAGTGCTTTTATACTGGAACTTCCAGGATTACAAAGGTCTTGAAACTGTCTATACCAGATGGACCTTATTATTTTTAATGAAGCAAAGGTTATAGGGCATACATAGATCTTTCTGTATCTTTTTTGTCTTTAGTCTCACTCTAATTTTTAATGTCTAGAGCACTAAATAAATTCCCATTTTACTGACCAGAAAAAATGAGGGAAATATGAGGAAGAAGAAAAGACCGAAACTGGCAGAAAAGCAATGGTAATGGTGGAATTCAAGCCAGGAGGTCCCTGCTGTTCATCACTGCTCACTGCTGAATCTGGCTTTGCTGAATATCACTGTAGCTCCACAAAACATAACAGGATGGAAGAATACATACAGATTATCCAGCAGCTGATATTTCTGTGGGTTATCAGCTGGGGTGGTGATTGCTTGAACAGATTCCCCACTATGGCATTTGAGAGTGAAATCAAAGAACAGCAGTGGCAGGTGTTTGGAAACTGCATTTGGAATTGGCCTCCTACAGAAAGAAGCTAGATACTGACTTCGTGGGTGATGAGAGAAGTCGACAGCATTCTCAGAGGGAAGTTGCTTCTATGGTAGCTTTCCAAGCACACAGATTTAGGTTTCTTTCACATTAAATCCCTGAAGATATATATAGGGGTTGGGGAGCGGGGAGCAACAGGAATGCCACCTTCATATGTTGAGTATCTCCTCTTTTGGAGATAAAACTGTCAATGCTAACCCAAAGGAGAGTATTTAGGATTCATCAACTCTGAGTGCAATGAAATTATAAAAAAGCATCGGTTCTTCCAACACGCTGTGCAACCACAGTTCCCATTTTTCTATTTCCAAAAGATTGGTTTCTGACACATTCCCAAGTGACACTGTTCGACTTTTCACCTGGCTCACCAAAGCTCTGCTTGGCTTTTCAAGATAGAGTCATCACTGCCCACATTTTCACTCATTGGTTAGTTTCTCCGACATTTTATTTTCGGCCTTGGGAAGCAAAGAAACCAACAAAAAAACCAATGTCATTGGTGTTTGCTGTAAACATACTTAGATTTCCTCTGATTCCGAAGTCACTGAAAATCACATAAAGGCAAAGTGGCAGAGCAGGTGACTTTTGATTCAAGCAATGTAGTTTGATGTCTATTTGATGCAACTTTCTGTGAATCCTTGGCAGTGTACATGCTCAGTAGAGATCCTTGAATGAATTAGTGAGGAGCACAGATGAACTCTATTGTATGTAATAAACACTTGAATCATTCCTGACCCCTGCCCCCATCTTGTATGCACACACATTTATATACACGTTTGCTGGAGTTCTGAAGGTGTTGCTCTTAGAGGCCAATATGCATTTTCACCTCAGTTCAAGGTGAAGGGGCTATTTGCTGCTCTGTGAGGGCCTTAACTATTTTATTTCCTCACATATGGCAACTTTGTGGAGAGACTTCGAGTTCAGCGAATTAGGTAGAAATCTTATTTTATTCCAATCAATGAATTTTTTTTGAGTTAAACACTTCCACTCACCGTATCTTACCACATCTCACACATTAGTTATGAAATCCATCTTTGAGATTATGACTAAGTGAACTGGTGCTCTTCAGGAGGAATAACTTTGCCTCTATTATATTGATAGCAGCTTTGACACCTACCAGTTATAAAATTCTGGGCATGTTATTTAATTTTTTTCAGCACCAGCTGTCTCATATGCAAATAACATAGAATGATTCGAAGAAATAGGTGGTATTGTGGGGATTAAATATTGCATTCTAGGTTCATACTTCGCTAAAATAACAGCTTCTGGGAATGCAGAACTTTTGTTTGCATCGGCTCAATTTCTATTTCCAGTTTTCCCATAGAGTAGCTCATTTTTTCTCTGGAGGGGTCATTATGATCTGGTTGGTGCTTATCCTACCCCATGCTCTGTAGATCAAGCATGGCTGGCCAATCAAAGTGTTTTGTAACCCCTAGTAGTCCAGTGAGACTCAGACCTGGAACCTTGGTACATATACTGGTAAAAAGAAGCTGTCTTTTTGCTGGACTTACGAGGGGCTGAGTGTAAACCTGGTGCTTCAAAGAACCGCTTCACACATGGAAACTTCTTGAGAGTGAAAATAAAGTAGAAAAGAGTAGAACTGAGATATGGGAAAGAGAAAGATGAAATCTTCCTCACATCGGTTGAGTATCTACATGGCCATCTCTGAAATTAGCACCATTCTAGGACTTTTTCACCAAGAGGTGCTCTAAATATTCCTTATTTGTTTAAGCTGATTTGAGTTAACTTTTGGCATCTGCAACTGGAAGTCGCAATTAACATGTTTCTCATTAATATAATTATTGAGAGTAAAACCACCACAACACTACCCACCTGTGCCAGTCTACCTTGTTATACAAAGTTGATGCTCAATAAAGGCACAACACCTAAAGGCTCATAGTTAAGTAGGACAGAACCAAGGGAAAGGGCCACTCATAATAAAGGTAGACATTCTGAGCCACTTCATTATTCACCCCTCTAATTCCCCAGGGCATACTAGGTAATATTCTAAACTTTTGTTAAAAAACTCAAAATTACGTCAGTTATAGCTGGATTTCAATAATTCATACTTTAACAAATAAGTTTCCACAAGCCAGTCAATTCAAAATGAATGTATAAATTACTATCATTAGTGAGATTAAGAGAAATGGCATTCTCATATAGGCCAAAATACTTGGCTAAAGCCACTCAAACTCATTCCCTTTCATTATTTTATAATGTACTCTGTGACAGAGTTATTCTAACAAGATGCACTGAAAGGAGGTACTAATCGACGGAACCTACTCAGGAGGCAGATATTCGCTAACCAACTGCATGATAGGAAAAAAAAAAAAATGAAAGCTTGAGGTTGTTGAATAACTCTGTTAACCCAAATATTCCAATTGCAGTCTTTCATATTCACAGTGTGCTAATATTATTCATGGGAAAATGTATTTCTTAAAGTGGGCTTTAATTGTTCTTGAAACTAAGTGTCCATTAGAATGTCCCTGCCTGATCACATAAAACAGCTACATGGAAGGAAGTCATCACTGAAACTGCTTCCTCCAATTTCCCAGCTGAGTTATGTTGGCAGGAGTAGCACCTTCTCATGAGATCACGATCATGGAATACTCAGTGGAGAATTATTGACAGCACATCAATAAGAACTCATAAAACATGCGCTGGAATTAATGGGGCTTCAACAAAGATCTCAGACATGAATAGGCTGTTCTAATGAAAATTAGATTATGGTTGCTGAACACTAAGACATTGAATAATATCTCAACATATGTAATGTTATAAGACAAGATATACAAGATACATCATTGTCTTAATCTGTTCAGGCTGCTATAACTAAATACCATAAACTGGGCGGCTTATAAACAACAGAAATGTGTTTCTCAAGGTTCTGGGGGCTGGCAAGTCCATAGTCAAGGCTCTGGCAGTTCCAATTTCTGGTGAGGGCCTGCCTTCTGGTTCATAAATGGTGTCTTCTCAATGTGATCCCAAAGGTGGAAGGAAAAAGGCAACTCTCTGGGGCCTCTTCTGTAAAGGTACTAGTCCCATTTGTAAGGGCAGCGCTCTCATCACCTAATCACCTCCCCAAGGTTTCACCTCTTAATATCATCACCTTGGAAGTTAGGATTTCAACATATGAATTTGGAGAGGGGTGCTTGGGAGGACACAAACATTCAGACCATAGCAATAACATGCACTGCTGATCCTAAGTAGATAGTTGACTTGGTTGGTTTTAAATGCTATGCACACATCAGGTACAAATGGATAACAAGGCGTGTATGTATGAATTCATGTTTTCATGAATTTAACCCCTGACATCCTGAGGGGATGACACAACTTGCAGGCAGATTATCTTAAAGTAACCAACATATAATAGGGTTCTGATTTTTTTTTTTACCTATATACATTTTGCCTTAAAATTTTATTGGTTTTGTTCAATTACAAATTTATTCCTTACTTATTGTTAAAAAGTCAAAGTGTATTCAAAGATGTTGAATTGGTCAGAGTCCAATCAGAAATGAACAATCACATAGTAATTGGGATAGAAAGCTGAATATAAAGATTATGAACTGTAATAGGAGATAAGAGTATCAAGAGATTGACTGACTGCCAAGAATTAAAGAGAACTTTACAAAACATCATAATAGCAGATATAAAGAGGCATCACTGAAACTGGGGTGTTAATTTGATCAGATCTGTCTGCCCTCCTTGCTTTTGGTCATTTGTTTTTTGTTAATTTTTTTTCCCTCTTTCCATGAAGGTGAAGGCCAGGGTAGCTGAAGGCCTCACCACTAAATGCTGAAACCTAACCTTCATTGGTCACTGTATGGATAACATTCATAGGTCACCATGGTAACGTTCGCTTCAGGTGCTTTTTCAGGAACTTGGGTCAGCTTCTGTCTAGTTCACACCCACTGAGACACAGCCCTTCAAATGAGCCTGTACAAGTGCCCAAGAGGTGGTCTTTTGACATCAGAGGGCTGGTAACACTACTACCATTAGGGCTGAGATAGGTGACCCCAGAAAGAACCTTCCTCCCTCAGGCTGAGACCTGGAACTTGTGGGATTTCTCAGACCTTCTTGATTTTACCAGTTAATTTTCCTTATTGGTTACATGAACTGAATAAAGAAAATCAGGATTTTCTCTGAAGAATTGGCAATGTGATGCCAGATGTAAGATCTGGAAGAAGCAGTTTACAGGTTTCCTTCAGCTAAATTGTGCAGAAACGAAATTTTAATTTTCCATGCATAGTATATTATATGACCTATATAGTCAGCTAATTTTGAAAATTTTATTTCCTGATGATGACATCTTGGTAGAGGATTAAATGAGACTGTTTAATCAAAAGCTGGCACAAAGTGGCTAAATACCAAAAGAAAGGGTGGAATTGTTTTGTTATTCCTTTCCTTTGCCAAATTGATGGCTGATGATTAATTATTTTGTAATATCTTAACAGAAACATGGACATTTCAGATAATCATAATATTTAAACTCACTTTTTTGCCTAGTTCTCTTCTCTCCATAGCCTCAATCAATGCATACTTAATTATATGAGAACATTTACACCGAATGAAAATGTTACCTTATTAATGAGTATTTAAACCCATAGTTTAAGATTAGTTTGCTTTAGATCAATATTTGGGTTTGAAACTTGTAGAAACTAATGATCTATGGAATTCTTTGGGGGTAAAGGCTTTAAAACATATCCCACTTTTTTGATTTATGGATTTACTTAGGCTAATTTCTAAGCAGGTTTTCCCAGATGGAAATAATTTAGTAAATACTGCTTTTGAATATTAAATTTCTACTGGATAGTAATTTTGAGAAGCACAGATTTGAATCATGGTAGAGATGTGTGTATTTTTTAGACAAAAATTAACTTTTATGTATACCTCAATCAAATAGTAAGGAATCTTCTTAGTTTTCTCTCTCTTCCTTTTACCTCCCTTTTCATTTGTCAAGAATTTAGTATTAATACGTGTATTACGGAAGAAAGAACTAAGAATTGTGACTGCATTGACTTGAGATCATGTTACAAAGTTCATCAATACGTTATTAGAACTCAGGAGTGCTGAATTCAAATGCAGAAACTTATTTACAATTAATGTGCCTGAGTTTCTATTTATCAGTCCTTTGTATTGAACTTCCACTTTATGGTAAAACAGATACAATTCTTTCTTCCTGAATATTTGGTAGAGGATATTTTTCCCCAATATTTCACCTTTTATCCAGGAGAAGTACCTGAAATTCTGTGTGAACAACACCCCTATCCTGACCCAGCCCCAAACAAAAACAGTCACCATGATGATGATATTACTAGCATCTGAAGAAGGGCCTGTGCTTATTGGATAGCTCTCAAGTCACACATATATGATTTTAAGTAGTGCTTAGTTTAACTTCTAATCTCTCGAAGGCTTAGTTGCCAAAACAATTAGCAGGTTTAGTCAGGGAGAAGGAAGCAGTCCATCTGCTTCTTTTGTGCCATGGAGAGCAAACAGCCAACTGATCGACTGAATCCCTCAGACAATTAGTCAGAACCATTTGCAGCCCCCATGTTCCTGTAACAACCTTGTTGACACATTTATGGATGAGAAGACAGATGGTTTCACTACAAGTGAATTTGCCTTTTAAATATATAATAGCACCTTATAAATAAATGGTGTTTATAAGTGATGGTGTAAAAGGCTTTCTTATACATTCTGAAATCTGATGTTCACAAGAGCTCTTTTGTAAAATAGGTGGTTTTACACATAAGGCAATAGAGTATTACAGAGGTAAAATGATTATCCAAGTTTATGTATGAACTGGGATTAGAACCACCAGTCTTTTGACACCAATCCAGTGTTTTCTCTACTATCCTTTTAGAAATGATGAAGAGAATGGGATGCTCTTGGATATTTTATGGCAAATGATCTAGGAATACTCATACCTTCTTCCCAACTATACCATTCCACTTTGTGGTGTCCCCTTAGGAGACCAGTGAACAAGGGAAGTTGTTTAAGAAAGCACAGTAACATTGCATGTGTAACTAAGAATGTACAGAATAGCAGGTCAGAACTCTTGTAAATTGGGGGCAAAGAATGTCATCTAGCCAAATGCAAGACTCTTCCATCTCTGTTGAATACAAAGGCAAATCTCAAACTGTTGCACATAGGAGCACAAAGGAGGGCAAAGAAGAGAGTACCAGAAGATGTATGATTTAGAACATAGCATAACCCTTCCTTTTTAAAAATCACTCCAGCTGCATAGAGAGAAGGAGCACCATGCTCACCCTTGCATCACGTTTATATGACCTTTGACTACACAGTGACCCTGCCCACTAGTAAACAGGAACCATTCTGTGACATAGACCTAGTATGTCGTAGCATCTGAACTGTTAAGTGTATATCACTCTCCTTTGGAAAGACACAGAGTAGACAGAGAGGAAGGAGAGAAAAATCTTGCTTCCTTCCCCTCCTTTAGAGGTCAGCATGCCCTCTGAAGCTCTGTAATTTTTACAAGGTCTTTTCAAAAGAACTCATGTATATTCCTTTACTGATTTGTACTGTCAGGGAATAAAGCAGACATACCTCCTTTTATCAGTCTAGGCTTTGCTGCACAGAGACAGAAAGCAACTTAACCGTGGACACAGAATGGCAAGTAGTGTTAAGTAATTTTGTTTTGGCCACACTTATGTCTGCCAAAGAAAGCTTTGAGATGATAAAATCAGTTCTAGTGTGAATATTTTGATGTTTTCCTTGATTGAGATATGGGAAAATATCACCATAGATATTAAATCATCACAGCATATTTTAGGCTCACCTATTTAAACTAAAGAATGAATTTTTTATGTCTTCATAGTGGTTAGATCAGTTATCTGCAGTTAAAAGAAAAAAATTAGGGTTGCAAAATAGTACTTATATTTTTCGTAAAATTGCTAATAAGAATATTATTTCATACTAAAAGTTTTGGTACTTGATCCTATTGGAAGGAGTATAAAATGAATAAAGTCTGTGTCTATTGCAGATTCAAATAGAAGGAAAAGAATGCAGCAGTTGCTTGGTGATGTTCTTTTTACTTTTCCAGATACCCTGAGATTAGCCCAATTACCTTCTAGGGGTGTTTTTGGACTAACAATACTATTTCCACAGGAGACTCAACATATAATGGAAAAAACTGTTGAGAAGGCCAACTCTTCATGACTTTTAAAGAATTGTGTTTTCAGCTTACAAATAAATCAGTGCAAAGAGAAATAGTACTTTAGAGTGAAACACAGAACACAAATCCTGAACTCTTAGCTAAGTGTGCTTTTCCTAGGCCTTATTAAGTCACTTCCCATGGTGCCTTGGGAGCAACATTGTTGCCTTTTAATTTCCTTTGAACTGGATCATTAGTTTTCCTTATGACTTTCTTAAGACAAATGACCCAACTTTTCCTCCTCTTTTCCAGGCAATGGATAGATGGCTATGAATGGGCAGAGGAAAGGGTGTGTGGCAGGCACACTAGCATCCCATTTAATTTAATGCTTCATTCAAAGGTTTTATTTTCATCCCCATGGAACCAAAACCCAAAAGTCCATTTCACTTTGGAGCCAAAGCCAAAAGAACTAACAGAAAGCGTAGGGTGTGAGAAAGACATAAAATCTGTAATTGGAAAATCTTGAAGTTTTGCAAATTATCTGAATGGTACCACATAAAAATTTAAATCCAGAGATTTTGTTTGCCCTTCTGTCATGTTAATTTTGTTTTGTAAACTATTAACCCTCGGCTTTGGCCTGACCAACACCTTGCCCTGCCTAAGTCAGCAGTAATACAGCCTAAAATCAGGTTTGTATACTAACAAGTTCTATAGATACTTTACACAGCTTCAGATGGGAGCTGGTAAGGGCCTTTTGTTGAAATGAATGAGCGTAGGAGAATCTTCTGCAAAGGTTTAGTCCCTTCTCCTGCCCTGCTTGTGGCATTATCCTAAGTCCATCTATGACTCTGTGTTTAGATAAGAATGTTTCTAATGAACCCTTCCAGTCTAGTACACACAAGAGAACTAATAAAGTACTCACTGATCCTTTTAAAAGTGTGCTCTGTTTGAATAAATATTCTTAGACTCTTCTTTGCACAGTCTAAACAATTCTTCTTTTCTTAAATATTAAAAATGTGACATATAAAGCAACCATGCTAAATGGTTACAAGTTCTAAATTAGCAGTGTCTAAATTAATGAGGTTTTCCCGTATATTAAAGTATAATACATCTCTAGCACCTGTGCCTGATGAATTTTTGTTCCTAGCAATTAGATGTTATTTAATTATAGTTAGAGTCTTTAAAATCACCTAGTTTAATTGCCATATTAAAAACTATTTTGAGAGTTGATTTGCCTAACATCACAAATTTACTTTGGGAACTGAAAATGCCATTTATTTGTCCTACTTAAGTGTTATCGGTAAGAATTAAGTGCAGGCATATATTGTTATATAAACTGTCATTTTGATGTAGACTACATAGCATATCTCTGTGTATGTTGTATGTAACACTTAGCATATGGTGACTCTTAAGTAATGATGTGAGATGTGTGTGTGTGTGCATTGGAAAAAGTGTGATGAAATAAACTACATTTTTTATCTCCTATTTCCTAGGAAGCATTTTAAGTTGATACTTATTCTCTTGAACAGAGAGCAGAAAAAAGATCAACTTATCCCTGATGAATTGTATGATTTTACGATTATTAGTCTTCCCTGGATTTTGGCTGAAAACTAGATCTGGGGGTGGTGATTGGCACTGGATCATATATCTTAATCATACCAGTGAGCTTTATCTTTCTTTAATGATTTTTTTTTTTTTTTTTTTTTTTGAGACAGGGTCTTGCTCTGTCACCTAGGCTGTAATAATCTCCTTAACTTCTTATTTTTAAATAATTATAGATTCATATGAAATTACAAAGAAAATGTACCAGGATGTCTCACGTACTCTTTGCACAGCCTCCTCCAATGTTAATTAATATCATGCGTAATACCAGTATAATATTAAGGAATACCAGGAAACTGACATTGATAAAATCTACAGAGCTTATTCAGTTTTCACCAGTTATACTTGTACTCATTTGCATGTGTGTGTGTGTACATCTATGCTCACATTCGTGCCTTCATTAACCACCCTCCAGAATTATGGTATTTAATGTAACATTGCCATGGGGCTTCCTTAAGCTACTCCTTCATAGCCGTACCTACACCTCCTCACCTCTGCCCCACCCATCACAACTACTAATCTCTTCTCTATCTCTATATCTCAAATGCTATATAAATGAAATCATACCATATATACCCTTTTGAGAATGGCTTTTTTCATGCAGCATAATTTCCTTGAGGTTCATTCAAGTTGTGTGTATCAATAGTTCGTTTCTTTTTATGGCTGAGTAATATTTCAGAGTTATGGATGGACCACAGTTTGATTAGCCATTCACCCGTTGAAGGACATTTGAGAATTTTCCTGTTATTGACCATTATAAATAAAGAAGCCACGGACATTCCAAGGAAAGCAGGTTTTAACTTCTCTGAGAGAAATACCACAGTGTGCAATTTCTGGGTGGTATGGTAAGTCCATTTTTAGTTACTAAAGGAGCTGTCAAACTATTTTCTAGAGTAACTGTGCCATATTACAGTTCTAGCAGTTGTGTATGAGCAATCCAGCTTTTCTGCATCCTCACCAGCATTTGGTGTGACCACTCCTTTTCAGTTTGGTCATTCTGATATATGTGTAGTGAAATCTCATTGTGGTTTTAATTTGCATTTTCCTAACGTCTACTGGTGTTGAACATCTTTTCATATGCTTGGTTGCCACAGAAATACCCTCTTCAGTGAAATGCCCATGTATTTTACCTATTTTATAATTAGGTTGGGTTTTGAGAGATCTTTTTTCCAGGCGCAAGTCCATTGTCACATATGTGATTTGCAAATATTTTCTTCCAAACTCTAGTTTCCCTTTTCATCCCCTTCATGGGGTCTTTTGCAGATCAAAAGTTTCTAATTTTGATGAGGTTCAATGTATCAATTTTTCCTTTTATTGATTGTTGTTTTGATGTCTAAGCACTCTTTGCCTCATCCTAGATTTAGAAGATCTCCTTTTTTTTCCTAGAGATTTTAGTGTTTTATCTTTTAGATTTATGACCATGATCCATTTTAGTTAATTTTCCTATAAGGTGTGAGATTTATGTTTATGCTTATTTCTTTTGCCTGTGGATATCCAATTGCTCCAGCACCACTTGTTGAAAAGATTATGTCTCCCCTATTGAATCAAAGAATGATTATTTTATTTTATTTTTTCTAGAGATAGGGTCTTGCTATATTGCCCAGGCTGGTCGCAAACTCCTGGCCTCAAGAAACACCCACCTTGGTCTCCTAAAGCATTGGTATTATAGATGTGAGCCACTCTCCCTAGCCAGCATGATTTATTTAAAGGTACGTAGTCCTTAAATAAACCATATGTCCTATGTAAAAATAATTAGAAATGTTTGAGCATTTACCCTGTGCCAGGCATATTTCTAAGCACATTCCCTGCATTATTAACTATTTATTATTTGCAAAAAAAAAAAAAAAAAAAGAAAAAAGCATGAGGGTATTGTTATTATCAACATTTTAGAAATATGGAAGCTAAGTTTTGGAAAAATTAAGTGATTTGTCCAAAGTCATGAAGACAATGTGACACAAAGTAGAATCCATGTCTGTCTGACTTGAAAGTCTATGATATGCTTAGGAATAAAATGTTTTCTTGCCAAAGGAAGCCCAGAATTAAGGCTTTTCATCTATCAAGACTTTATTATGTTGTATAGTGAGGACCGATGACCTCTTTAGAAGACCCTTAAAATACGTTTTCTATCTCAAGAACTCAGCTGGAGGTTTGGAGACTGGTTATGAAATTTGACCAGGCATTTGACATATTATCTATGTTCACTTCAAAAAATAAAATGGTAATCTTCATCCTGAATCAGTTTTTGCCCATACACTTTGTCATGCCAGTAGTTACAGCCTGAGCATCTTTTACTTGGTTTGTATTTAACAGAACTTCTTCCAAAGCTGTGTTCATTTTTAGCAAAGGTCATGCAGCTAAGGATGACTTTATTTATTTATTGAGTCTCTAATTCTTTTTAAAAATCTTGATAGGCTATTTTCCCGGACATTAACCTGTAGTAATGATTTCTTTGTGATTTACATGTTACACCCTCAATTAAATATATTTCTAATGTTCTACTTTTCATTTCATGGAGGCTTGCATAGATATGGATACTAAGACAAAGTGAACAGGAGGGTCACCTGATACCATAGGTTCCTTGGAAGGGGATTGATAGCAGAGTTTTACTGTAGTTCCATTTTCTTTCATGAACATTTGATACTTTGGTCACCTTTAGCAAATAGAAAACCTCATGGATAGAGCAAATATCAGAAGATGAATTGCCTTGTTTCCTCTACTGATTACTTGCTAAATGACCTTGAGGAGCTTCTAATTCTAAACCTGCCCATCCTGCAAGTACAGATCACAAAGGAAATAAATGTTTTGCTCTTGAGGATTAGCTTTTATTGTTTTCTTGTTCTGTGAAATGTATAAGCTGGTCTTTTGGAAGCAAGAGGAAATACGTTAGTCTTTTACAAAAGTCATAAGAGAGGGCTCATCTAGGACAGCCAGGTTAATAAAGCGGATATGGTATAAGACACAGGCATGGGTAATAAAGTGACTCAAAACAGTCTCCAATAATGCAAGCTCCCTGAGGACAGGGATCTGTGTGTTTCGTTCCCTGTTCTATCTTTAGAGTCAACGACGATGTCTGGTACCATCCTCTGTCTGCTATTTCCATGCCTGTTTCCACATCTCCATGTGGAGCTTGTAAGGTAATGAAATCAGCCACGTGAGCCTTGGAACCGTTGGCATCTATTGCCTTCATTGTGCCCAAACAAACCTCCCAGGGGTCCCAACCATCCTGAGGAAACACACCTGAACCAAGAATAAAGAGTCTCTAATAATCTTATTCAATCTGCTTTCTGTCTTTTGGTCTCAATATTCTTTCTACAAATTGAGAAGGTGGCCAGGCGCGGTGGCTCACACCTGTAATCCCAGCACTTTGGGAGGCCGAGGCGGGTGGATCATGAGGTCAGGAGATTGAGACCATCCTGGCTAACATGGTGAAACCCCGTCTCTACTAAAAATACAAAAAAAAATTAGCTGGGGGTGGTGGCAGGCACCTGTGGTCCCAGCTACTCAGGAGGCTGAGGCAGGAGAATGGCGTGAACCCAGGAGGCGGAGCTTGCAGTGAGCCGAGATCGTGCCACTGCACTCCAGCCTGGGTGATAGGGCGAGACTCTGTCTCAAAAAAAGAAAAAAAAAAATTTGAGAAGGTAACTACAGACCTCATTGGTCTATTGTTAATACAGAATGAGATGATACGGTGAAAGAACTCTCCAATTGACAAAGCACTATCTCCATCTAAGAATATCACTTCTGTTGCATCAAGTGAAGTAGTTCCACAGCTGTTTCTGCTCAGACTGTTTCAAATCTTGGCTATACTATGAGGATTTAAGACATTTTGAAAATGAGCAAAGCCTCATTTTTCCTATAGGTAAAAAGGAGTTCCAGATTGGGGAAATCTGAGGATTCAGAAGGATGATAAATGTTAGAACATGGAATCAGGGTGCTTTGACTCTTAGTGCCTTAATTTCTCTGTCAGTTAAATGTCATATGATAAAATGACTCTTACCTCATTGGCTTGATATGAGAAATAAATGACTACATGTAATGATCAGCAACATGCCTGGCACACAGTGAACATTGATATACTATTAATAATACCTCCACCTACTCTATATACTGACTCTCTGTCCTCCCTCTCTTCCTCCTTCCCTGGATCTTGAAAGATGAGTGTGATTAGAAACAAAATTTTGTTGTGATAAAGTCCACCTAAATGTTCCCTCAGATACTAACTAAATCTCTTTCTTTCATATGCATTCTTTGGACAAAAGTCTCTTCCTTTTTGCTAGGAATTTTCTCATTTCTTCTCCTCCTGCTTTAGGAAAAAAAAAAAAAAAGCATGTGCAAGAATTATTTTTTCTTCTCCCCAGATGTCACCAGAACTAACACCTGTCCTAGTTCCAGCTCTCGTGAACTCCAACACACCTGCTCAAGTGGACAGCATTAGGAACCTTGTCAGTTTTGCAGTGCTTTTTGCCTGAAGCCACCTCAGGTCCCTCATGCTGCAGGTATGCTGAGGGGCCTGGAGGTGCCAGGCTATTTCACATCCATGCACACTGAGATCCGGGTGCTGCAGAGCTGTACGGGTGGTCATACTTTACTCTCTTCCCTCTCCCCAACCGTGTCATTTTTATTTGTACTTTATACATCCTTTCCACTTTTGCAAGTTCCTTTTAGCCACAATCTGAATGCAGTCCTGTATGGGATAAAGGAATATCATATGTATATATTTTTAAAAACAGCAACACAATTCATGACTCTATTGCAGAACGTGAAGGAGCAAGTCTCTCAATTGGCTAACTGAATCAAGCTCTGGTGGGTATCTTGCGCTCTGAGTTCTCCTCAAGTTGGGCACTGAGCCTGAATCAATTGGTCTGATCTCCCTTTCTCTTTGTATAGAAATTAGTAGAAATTCTGTCTGTGTTAATAATGTAGGATAACTTTGGAAAGGTGCCTTAAATTTCCAGGTTACAGTTTATATTCCTCATAAAGATAATTTGAATATTGAGCCACTGTTGGCTAAAAGGCAGACTTAGGTATGACCTCACTTGGAGTACTTAGTTACAGACTGTTAGGGGAAAATTCTCACATTAAGGCTTAGACTTTGAGAATAGGGTGAATGTGAGCCTTCTGTACATAACCGGCTTTCAACATATGCTCATTAAAAACAAAAAAGCTAAATGATAATCACTAAAAATATTCATCATGTTAATTTCTCATAACCCTTATGCAGTGGCAATATTGCATAAATATTTGTTTGTAATGTGTAAGGTCAGGGCTTCTTATTTTATAAATGCAAGAAATCCCCAGTTTGGTTAATACAAAACCTCAATAAGAACCAGTAAGTAGAAACACTTGATAAAGCTATATAATTGTAGATGATTAGTGGGGAGAAGACTTCAATTTGCCTTAGCCTTGATGTTTATAGAAATAAAAATACTGAGAAAAGATTAAAGATGAGATAAACCATTTGCAGGTAAAAAAGTTCATAAAGTGACAGAAACTAGACCTCAGAGTAAACATCTTATTACAGTTGACTTGCTTGGTCAGAAGACAATGTAGGGTAAATGCACCTGACAGCAATAACTTAAGCATACCCTGAGGATGACCCTGTATGGCAGATGCACCTGAATGTGTGTTCAGAGCTGGGGAGTCCAGGAATGGCCAACTGGGAGATGCGCCCCTTATCTATGATAAACATCTGAGACCTGAGTTTTGCGGGGTGGTCCGGGGCCGGGCAGGGGACGGGGTGTAGATGAAGTTTGCCAGGTGGAGGTCATTAGTGGAGGAAGTTAAGTAAAAATGCTGTATAAACTGCATGATGTTTGCCAGCGGTTGTAGTTTTCCTGTCCAGCCTACAGCCACTGGACTGTAGGAAGGCGAATATGTTGTCCAGCCCTTCGCCATGGGATCATTTCTGTAATTAAGGCTCTTCTCCTGTCCAGCCCTCTGCCACTGGACTCTGTCAATGGTATAGAAGCCCCTAATAAAACCCCAGATCTTATTTGCTGGCTCTGGGTCTCTTCCTCAGCCTCTTGAACCTGGTGCCTTCCCTACTGAAGGTAATAGGGGCTCAGCACAACAGATCACCCACACACAGGCCACCTGCCTTCAGAAACCCAATTCAAATGGTCTTAAGCACCAAAAGAAACAGATTCACTCAGGTGACTAAAATAACCCAGGAAATAATCAGATGGAGGAATGTGGATGTTATCCCCAGGACTTGATCTCCCCCAGTCCCTGACTCTGCCTTTCCCATGTTGCCCCCACTACCAGGCAGACCCTTTCTACCATGTCAAGATCTCTTTGGGAATTTCAGGCTTCAACTCCACTAGTTCAGCAGTTCCACTTGGGAGAAAAGGTCTTCCCCAGCTGCTTTAGTCATAGCTCTGACAACTCAGTACCTGGTTTGAGTCATAAGGCATCACTGACAAAATCACAACTGTCAGGGCTTGAGATGTGTCATTTGTCCTCTGTATCAAATGGCATAAGAAAAGTGGTATTTCCCCAGAGGAAACTGAGATTCTGTTATCAGTAAAAGGGCTGCTCAGGAGGCAACAACAACTTGGGTACCCTCCACCACCCATCTACCAACTCTGGATTTGAAAGGCATAGGATAGCAGAAAGTCAGGACTAAGATCAAGCAGCACCGAGAAACAAGAAGAAACCTGAAAAGGGAAAATCAGAAAGCCCTTCTGAGGTCCGTTTCGCCCACTCAGTCATAAAAGATCAGAATTAAATTAAGGCTGCTAAAAGCAGAAAAGGCACACCATTGACCCTATATGAAGCCCTGACAAGGAGATTTGTTGGGTTTTTTGTGAGTACCCTCCAGAGCCAGATGTGGAGTGTCTCCTCTCGGGTAGACCACTTTAGTGTGATTCATATGTTTCAATCACACAGCCTCCGAAGGCACATATCTAGAATAGCACCAAACAATGAAAAATGGCTCTAGAAATATTTATTATTCCTTCAGCTTTTTCTATCTCCCAAATGTATGTTGAGACTAATTTATTAATACTAAGTCATACAATAAATTCATTCTGGGAGGAAAAGCATTTCCAGGGAGTAACCGTACACTCTCATCACCTACAGCTTTGTCCCCGCCTCATCATCCAGTGTGATGATTTTAATCCAGACTTCTCCGTGTACTAACTGTGGAACCCTGGGCAAAACTGGCTCTCAGTTTGCTTATCTGTCCAAAGGGGACAATAATAATATGCCCTGCAGAGGTACACATGGCTGTTATTGTTTACATATTCTGGCTTCATTTGGAGCAGTCACAGAACTGATCTTATAGGGTAAGGTTATAGTATGAGCTTATCATATAAGACACACTTGCTTATAGTATTCCGAGAAAGTGCAATACACCAATGCTTAATATTAGGAGTTTAGAAACTAAACTAGGAATCGCATTACTCCTGGCTCAGCCTGGGCCCTTGAACTAACCTCCACTGCATATCTTGTCCCCATGGTGTCCCCACAGCAGCTCTCCAGGCTTCCTAGGAATAAACCACAATACTTCCTATTCTCAAGAGACTAGCTCTTTTCCCAAAACCTTGATGTACTCAGGCAGCTAAGAGGTACTTTGCATGCTTTAAAATTCCCACCTATTATTTATTTTTTTAGGTGACCAGTCTCTAAGGCAGAACAAAAATTACTTGAGCGGGGATTTAGACAGGGATTCTGAGAAAAAAAAAAAAAAAAAAAAAAAAAAAGCTAAATTGGGCAAGCCTAAATGATCTCGTAGTCATTTGTTGGGTTTTTTTTTTAGCAATTTCCTTCTTCCCTGGAGCCTGACCCTGCAGGACAAGGATCTAATTTCAAGTCAATGACTATTCCTAAAGGATATAATTACCTACAAAATCAGATAATGAATCCTATTTCTCTTATTATGGTAATGTAATAGTAATTTTTAAAATAACTACAATACATATGATAGAAATGGCATTTGCTTTCTTTCAACTTTTCATTGCTTTTAGTTTCATACCATACCATTCCCAAATCTCCAACTTAGCACAAGCAATGATAAATGGCAGCTTGTAGATTATTGTTAAGCAAGAAAAATAAAACAAAACAAAATATTAGTCTATAACACACCGTTGTGGCTAATCTACTTCTCACTGGATAACATTCAGAAGTCTCCTCAAGAACTCAGACAATAGACCCTTGAGAGTATGAGTGGTGACAATGGATACAGACTGAGCCACCCAGAAGCCTGTTCACTGTCTCAGATTCTAAATTCTAGGGCTCAACTCCAGTTCCCTGCCCACAGTTTGGCATTTCCTATCCTTTTTAGCTACTTAAAAAAAAGTTTGTTATGGCTGTATGCTAAGTACTAAGACACATATTCTCATTTTATCTACATACCACTTCTCTGTTAGGAGTTACAATATTCCCTTCTTTTGTCACTTTCATTTCATTCATTCACTGCATGCCCACTCTAGACCAGGCAACAGCCTAGGTGCTATGGATATAGCAATGAAGAAAACAAAGGTTTGCATTTCGGTGGAGGAGAAAGACAATATGTAGAAGGAGAAAGTGAAGGAAAAGAAGGGGAGAAGGAGAAGGAGACATCAGGGAGATGATATTTAAGCAGATACCTAAAAGAAGGGATGTTGTGAGCTCAGGGGGAAAGCATTTCAGGTGGAAGAACCATCATGTGCAAAAGTCCTGAGGCAGAAACGGTGCTTATGAAGAACTCAGCATGGCCTCTGTGAGTGAAATATGCTGAGAGGAATTGGAGGAATGTGAGCTGACAGAGAGTGCCAAAGCCTTAGAGGGCAGGAAAAAACACTGGGTTTCTTTCTTTTGATCAGCCATATGTAGGTGCCAGCGAAGGAGTGACGTGATTTATCTGTGAGGAAACTGAAGCTAAAGGAATGTTAACTAACTCATCCATGTCACACATGTGGGAAGCCTCATCATCGGGACTCACACTGGGGTCTATGCAGTTCCCAAGGTTCAGTCATTTATAATCACAGCCCTGCTTCTCAGTCACTCAACAGATAATTCCATGTATATGTGCTCTGTCATTGGCTTTATAAAGGCAATGAGATGTCTTTGAGATTTCTTCACTCATAATCTCAGTTGGCTTGTTTATCATCTTCTTCCTTGATCTAAATGTCAGCAAATCTCCCTCTGCAGTCACAGGTCCAATTAATTATCTCTTATGAAATTTACCAGATGTAACCCTTCTTTTCCATTGCTCCTGCTACTATTCAGGTTTCAAGTCTTGTCTGCTCCCACTTCCCAGGATTCCTGAACCCTCAACGATCCAGTACTAGCTTACATGTTCAATCTCATTCCTTCTTATTCTCTCATGTCTCAAACTGGTCCCCTTCAGACTATATTTTGACTACATGCTATTCTTAAAAAAATTTACTTCAAATTATATTTCTGATATCTCTTTAAAAAATTGAATCTGACAGTACTGGGCCCATGGTCCCACAAAGCTAAAGTTGAGTAGTGGCTGCCCATTTTGGATGGGGCAAGAGCTCTCCAGTTCCCCACAGTCTCCACCACTCTCTATAATCAGACATCTTCAGGCATCTGTCTTGTCTTTGCAGCCATTGACACAGTTAGGAATAGTGGCTATAAGTACTCTCTGGAGCCAAACTGCCTGGGTACCAATTCTGGCTCTACCACATACTAAACTTATGTTATTGCCCAGCTACTTAAAATGTCTGTGGCTACCCTGTGAATTTAGGTAATATGGTTTGGCTGTATCCCCACGCAAATCTCATCTTGAACTGTAGCTCCCATGATTCCATGTGTTGTGGGAGGGACCCAGTTGGAGGTAATTCCCATGTGTTGTGGGAGGGACCCAGTTGGAGGAGTTGCAGGGGAGTTCCCCTGCACAAGCTCTGTTGCCAGCCATCATGCAAGATGTGCCTTTGCTCTTTCTTCACCTTCCACCATGATTGGGAGGCCTCCCCAGCCATGTGGAACTGTGAGTCCATTAAACCTCTTTCCTTTATAAACTACCCACTCTTGGGTATGTCTTTATTAGGAGTGTGAGAACAGACTAATACAGTAAGTAATTATGATAACTACCTCATATTTCTGGTATGATGGTTAAATGCACTAATACTTGAAAAGTATTTAGAAAAAATAGCTGAACATAGAAAGCACTCAATAAAGGTTACATTTTGAGGTTGCTGTTTATAATTCCCACTGTATACTAGGTAAGTTGGTATACTTGTCAAAATGAACATGCCCTTTACAGTCCCATCTCCTTGACCTTGTGTACTTTAATCTTGCTTCCCAGATGGTTTTCCCAAATGGTCCAGTCTTCTATGATCACAGAATCTTATCCATCTCTTAAGTAAGACCTACTTCAAATCTCACCCATTTGTGAAACCATCACTGGCCACTCTATCTAAACATTGTTTCTCACTTCCTTCCATTTCTGTAGCTCTGATTTTGTGCACTACTTACTGCATGCTCATCTACCCCTTTGCATTGCTGTTGAACTATCTTGTGTTAATATTTTCTCTCTCCAACCAGACTAAAGAACCCTAATGGTGATGCATGGCAGGTGATGATTGGGTTATCTTTCAACTTTCTGGCAGATACTTGGTGGTAATGCTCAATTGTACAATGATTATTTTCTGAATTCTCATGGGGAGGATTTTATCATGACATTTTTCTTGGTCAATGATACTAAATTAGGTCAGATGTTTGTCTAATGAGCACAATAGTGAAACAGGTAGTATGTTTTAAATAACAAGGTTCTGGAGTTGAAACAGGTTTGTGCCCCTTCTAATACAGGTTAATGCAGAATGAAGGTCATTATTGTGTGACATTAGTTTTAGATTGAAGGTCATTATCATGTGGCAACTGGGTTTTGATTCATTGTTTTCCTATTTTATAGAAGCTGCAAACATAATTGGTAAATCTGTAAAGACAGCTGGAGCATCAGTTTCTTTGGGATTCTGAAAGTTATGCAGGGAACTCTGTGTATCTATCTGTCCATCTATCTATCTATCTATCTATCTATCTATCTATCTATCTATCTATCTATCTAATCTGTCTATCCATTGAGAAATGAGTATAGTTCCTACTGGGCATTGGTCTTCAACATGGATAAAACACAGAACTTGATAATTCAATATTAGAATATGGGACAAAGACACTGAAATAATTACTGAGAAAAATATGAAAATCAATCACATCAAAATTGAACCACCTAAGATGATTGTTAGTGAAAGTAATTAGATATGCTTTTTCATTAATGTCAGCTAATGCCTACCTAAAATTTAGTGAAATCTCAGAAGACTTTTTTAAACCTGGAAGGAAGATACTTGTACCATCATTTGCATTAATCGCTGAAATGAACACTTCCATGTGGCTTGCATGGTGGGGAGGGGACTATAATTACTGAGGTCACTTTCTAAATAATACTACTGGAATCTATTCATATGGGAACCAAAGAGATGCTGTGATGCCAAGTTATTTCCTCTGTGGACATAAAGATAAAGGTAAGGTAAAGATATATAGGAATATTACAAATGATCCCAGGATTTAGCAGTAGATCTACCACAATTAAGTCCCAGTTCTCTGAAAGTGACCTTCCAGGATGTTCATGTCTGACTCTAGTATACTAAGGGCCATTCTATTATATAGGGAGAAGACAGCAATGAGATTGTTTGATTGGTTAGAGAATACTAAATTAATCCTGCCAGCAGTAAGCTAAACCCACAGTGCCAGACTACACAGTACAATAAATAGAAAAGGTAATTTGACACTCTGCCCAAAACACTAGCCTTGGAAGTAGCAGCCACTTGGCCTCATTGAAAAGGTAGGGAGAAAATGAATTTTGTAATGAATTACTTGTCACTCAAAAAATACTTGGTTTACAACAGGAAATAAAAATCATTCTGAAGAGTGGCTATTTTGCCTAAAAGGAAGCAATAAATCAAATAAGTGCTAATGAAACAGATGAAGAGCATTCATTCATCTTTAGGTCGTCTACTGACCCAAACAATAAGATTAAAGTGGAATGATTCCATCTGAGAAATGTGAATGGATAGAGAAGGAATAAAGAATACTCTTTAGTTCTCAAATGACTTTTAATTAATATTATTCTTTCTCTTTTATTAGGTTTGGCTTACCAACCTATATTTTGTAAATCTTGTTTGTGTTCAATTTAGAAAAACATTCATTTACATTTATTGGTTTGGTTCTGATTGCAGTAATCATTAAGTCCGGATAATGAAAAATATTCACCAACTCTTCAGTGTACCAAGGAAGTATTGAGAATTGACAACTTTTTTTAAGGTCTTAGTGTACAATCAGTAATCACCACTCTTAAATGTGACATTTATTGTGACAGGACCTATATATCCCGCTTTATTTCTGGGGTTTGGAGCTAAATATTGTTTCTGTGTCCATTCAGGTGATACCAGGGTCAATAGCCACAGCACAGAGGATCACCAATAGAAAACCAAAGCTCATTTTTGAGACCTTTATAGGTTTTTTTTTTTTTAATTTATTTGTTTGCCTGTTTGTTTTGTGAAGGATAATGATTTATTTCTTAAGAGACCCTAGGCTTCTTAGGATTTTCTCTCTTCTGAAGATATTGACTAAAGTGTCCAAAGTGGGGATGGTTGGAGACGGGCTAATAGGAAGTGAAAGACTAGTCCATTTCTCTGGCTAATAGGCAGTTAAGTCTGTAATACACTGATATTTCAGTTTTAACAAACACTTTTAATTAACAGAAGAGGGGGCTAATGAATCAATTTACTGATAATTTATGAATGAATTAATTTGTTAATGAATCTATTTACTGATAATTGTTTCCTTTCAGAGTGCTAACTCTGCTAGAGTCCATACTATTTATCAAAGCTAGAAAAGCGCATTAAAATACTTTCCAAATATTAGATTCTAGCATCAGATCAGTTGGCTACTCCAAGCACCTTTAGATTGAGGCATTATAATATTCCTTTTAGGTGTGAGTAGAATAAAGCAATTTTTATTCTCACTTGATATTGGATGACTCTGGAGGGAGGTCCTAGTGCCTACTTACTGAGGAGTTTCCACAGTTTCTAAACACACTTCCTCAGCTCAAAAAGTCTTCCTTTAGCCACAGGGGAAAAGCTGCTTTTTCAATACGAGGGGTTCTCTCAAACCAGGACTTCCTTAGCTCTGAGGTGTGTCACAGTGGTCAGAGCAGGTAGACTGGCTGGCAGACCAAGACCTTGAGTAGGCTACCTAACATGTTTGTGCCTTGGTTACCACATCTGTAAACTGGGGATAATAATAGCACCTATCTCCATGCATTGTAGTACAAAGTCACATTTTTAACAGTGCTTGATCCATGGCGTTACTCTCAGGTGTCCACCATAAGAGATAAAGGTGTCACTGAAAGAATTCCATGTGTAAAATTATTTTGGGGTTTCTTAAATTCACATAGTCTTGTACACAGTTTAATGTACATTGCCTTAGCATTGTGTAGAATGTTATTTGGACACTCTGGAAGAGGAGGACAGCAAATTTGATTCTAGGGTTATAAGACTGGAGGGTTAATTATAATATAAATCAATTTAGGTAATTGGGAGAAGAGGACTGGAGGAAATTTGATATATGTTTATGTGTTATCAAGTGATTATCAAGTGTTATCAAGTGATTGCATCTGCTTTTCTCTCTCTGCTGCCACCATCTGTCCACAAAACCTTTGTACAAGCCACAATAGTCACATCCCTGGGACATCTTTGTGCCCCCTCGAGTCTGTTTTCCACCCGGCAGCCAATATCATTTCTTATGATTCTCTACTACCTCATGTCATTCCTGCACTTGGCATCACTCATTGGTTGGACTTTAGATAAACAGAAAGCATCAAGCTCTTGCCTCCTTTCCAGCTTCATCTCATATATTTCCTCACTCATAAAGCTCTGCTTATGCCGGCCTTCTCTCTGGCCCTTGACTATATGGAGTTCTTTCCAGTCTCAGGGTATTTGCAACCTGCTGTTCTGCTACATGGGACATCTGCCATTCACACTTTCTATCTCTCACTCCTGCTCATCTTTTAGATCTCAGCTAAACATAACTTTCTTGGATGGCACTCCTTTAAAGCCCAGCCACTCGACCCCAGAATTTAAATTAGCTTCTCCCCATCCTTAATCTAATTTCCAACATGACATACTGACGTTTTCCTTTGTATAACTTATTATAATTTGTGGTGTCATGTTTTGTATATGCTTGTCGAACCTCTGTCTTCCCCAATAGACAGTTAACTTCATAAAGCCATGGATGGTGTCCATCTTTTTTTTTTAAGTACTGTACTCTGCCTCAGACAAGATGTGGTTGGTGCTCAATTAATAGTTGTTGAATCAATGATTACATCAACAAATGAACACTTAGTATGTGATAAGCACTGGGCTAAGTGTATAATACCCATGATTTTATTTAATCCTTACAATAACCTTTTGAGTTAATTATCATTAATGTCATTCACAAATGAGGAAATAATATTTCTTCATGCAGTGAGCTTAGAAGGGACTGTTACACCCTCTAAAAAATGGCCAACCTTCCGCTAGGTATGAGCTAGACTCAGTGACTTGCTTCCAATGAACAGAGTATGGAAACTGATAAAATGGTAAAAATAGTAACCTCACTGTGGATAAACTTGGAAGACACTACCTTAATCAAGTGACCAAGGTTAATATATCCAATGATAAGTTATCATGTACCCCCTAATATTATGTGATACGAAAGGCATTTCACCTCTGTGATTTATTCTCCAAAATTCATAACCCCAGCCTAATTATAAGGAAACATCAGAAAAATTCAATTTTATGGACATTTGATAAAATATCTCTTCCAAACTCTCAAGCTCATGAAACACAAGGAAAGAAAGATATCATAGATCAGGAGGAGGTTAAGGAGATATGTGTGCTGAATGCAACTTGTGATCCTGGAACAGAAAAAGGACTAAAGTGAAAAAAACGGTGAAATCCAAATAAAATTTAGTTAATAGTAATGTGCCAATGTTAATTTCTTAGTTTTGACAAATGCACTGTGGTTATATAAGGGGTTCATATTAGAAGAAGTTGGGTAAAAGGTATGGAAGAGCTCTCTGTAGGATCTTTGCAACTTTCTGTAAATCCAAAATATTTCAAAACATTTTCCTTTCAATGGTTACATTGGTTTGGAAACCTGGGCTGACCTTTAGTCAGCATACACTGGTGGTTTCTGACTGACATTATTCAAGTTGATGTAATGTTGACTTCAATTGGTCAGGACTTGAGCATGGCCTGTAGTTGGTTGTATTGAGAATTACTAACTATGCTCCCTTTTTACAAAATTATGATCAACTTTCTATTCACTCAAAAGTATTTTCTAATTGTTTTCTCAGAAGAATAAGAAACTGTGTGTGACTTTAAGTTATTCTGTTTAACTGAGTGGTTACCATTGTGAATCTGTGTTCAGAGAATAATTTCAAACAAAAACTCCAGATAATGCTAATGCCACAGCACAAGAAAGACCAACTGTCAATGGTGTGGCTTCTTAGAGCCACATAACAAATATACCAATTTATGCCTAATATTGGAAACCTTCTAGTCCACCCTCACTTGGGACTTGTTGGAGTATCAGAAGAAGTTGAATATGTTTTTCCAGGTTCACTTACTTCCTTGGGAAGTCACAGAACTGAACTCTATCAGAAATATGCTAGGACTTTTTTTTTTTTTAATTATACCTTAAGTTCTAGGGTACATGTGCACAACATGCAGGTTTGTTACATATGTATACATGTGCCATGTTAGTGTGCTGCACCCATTAACTTGTCATTTACATTAGGTATATCTCCTAATGCTATCCTTCCCCCTTCTCCCCACCCCAAAACAGGCCCCGGTGTGTGATGTTCCCCTTCCTATGTCCAAGTGTTCTCATTGTTCAATTCCCACCTATGAGTGAGAACATGCGGTGTTTGGTTTTTTGTCCTTGCAATAGTTTGCTGAGAATGATGGTTTCCAGCTGCATCCATGTCCCTACAAAGGACATGAACTCATCCTTTTTATTGCTGCATAGTATTCCATGGTGTATATGTGCCACATTTTTTAATCCAGTCTATCATTGATGGACATTTGGGCTGGTTTCAAGTCTTTGCTATTGTGAATAGTGCCACAATAAACATACGTGTGCATGTGTCTTTATAGCAGCATGATTTATAATCCTTTGGGTATATACCCAGTAATGGGATGGCTGCGTCAAAGGTATTTCTAGTTCTAGATCCTTGAGGAATCACCACACTGTCTTCCACAATGATTGAACTAGTTTACAGTCCCACCAACAGTGTAAAGCTGTTCCTATTTCTCCACATCCTCTCCAGCACCTGTTGTTTCCTGACTTTTTAATGATCGCCATTCTAACTGGTGTGAGATGGTACCTCATTGTGGTTTTGATTTGCATTTCTCTGATGGCTAGTGATGATGAGCATTTTTTCATGTGTCTGTTGGCTGCATAAATGTCTTCTTTTGAGAAGTGTCTGTTCATATCCTTTGCCCACGTTTTGATGGGGTTGTTTGTTTTTTTCTTGTAAATTTGTTTGAGTTCTTTGTAGATTCTGGATATTAGCCCTTTGTCAGATGGGTAGATTGCAAAAATTTTCTCTGATTCTGTAGGTTTCCTGTTCACTCTGATGGTAGTTTCTTTTGCTGTGCAGAAGCTCTTTAGTTTACTTAGATCCCATTTGTGAATTTTGACTTTTGTTGCCATTGCTTTTGGTGTTTTAGACATGAAGTCCTTGCCCATGCCTATGTCCTGAATGGTATTGCCTAGGTTTTCTTCTAGGGTTTTTA